>NC_090935.1:20451078-20754108 GCF_040938575.1 Ambystoma mexicanum
TAGAGTTTAGGGAAGACCCCCACTGGACGTTTCGTAGGCCAGAGGGCTCCTTTTGTGGCAGCTCCTCTCCCATTCCCAGCTCAGAGTATATGATGGTCTGGACTGGGAATGGTTCCTTCCACTACTTGAGTAGATTTATATGATAGTTCTTCTCCTTGTCACGCCTCTCGGGTTGACTTACCATATAGTTGACTGGCCCTAGCACTGCTGTGATCGTATAGGGACCCCTCCACTGGGCTAACATTTTGTTGTGGCTGGTAGGCAGTAAACAACTACTTTAATACCAACCATAAAGGTTTGCAAATGGCTTCGCTGGGTTGTAGTATTCTTCCTGGGTTTGTTGTGCCCGACCCAGCTTGTCGTGGGCCATCGATCGAAGTTTGGTCAGGTGAGTCCTTAATTCCTGAACATAGTTGGTTAAAGGTTGTTCTTCCTGATTCTCTCACTCTTCCCGGACGATGTTGAGGACCGTTCGGGTTTGTGACCGAACTATAACTCGAACAGGGAAAATCCAGTGGATGATGGGGGTGTGTTGCACAATACCACGAGGTTCCAAGGTATAATGCGATCGCAGTTTGCAACCGTTGGAGCCATGACTTTTTTCAGCATCTGTTTTGTTATATCGTTCTACCAATCCGTCAGTCTGGGGATGGTAGACTGACGTTCTGATCTGTTTGATCCTCAGTTGTTGAAATACGGCTTTCATGACGATTTCAATGGGTATGTCAGCCCTGGCAAAGAAAGGAGCCAGGAGCTTGCACACCTGGGGCACACCTAGGTCATGCTGGTTCCTCGCATAGGGAAGGCTTCTGTGCAGCGTGTTGCATAGACTACTACCACTAGGAGGTATTGGTAGCTATGGCTGGTAAATTCCAGACATCCTATGATATCCATTCTGATCCGCAGGAAGGGTTCTTTAATTAGAGGCATCCATTGCATGGGAGCTTGTGGCGTATGTTTGGGCTGGATATTTGGCAGGTATGGCACTCCAGGAAATACTGGCTTATATCACGATATATCCCCGGCCAGTAGAACCTTTTCAAGAGTTTCTCTTGCATTTTCTCAGTACCCAAATGTCCCCCTGTGGTCTCATTATGTGCCAGTTTAAGGACAACTTCCCGGAATTCCTTTGGTACCAGCAGTTATTATAGTTCCTGGTTTGCTTTGTCGAGTATCACTTGGAGAACAACCATTTTATCTCCTTGAACCATGGTGTAGGGGACCCTGGCGGTTGCTCACGAATAGCTGTTTCCACACTCTTTGTAAAGTGGGGTCTTTAACAGTTTCACCTCTGAAAGTTGCCTGCTCCCCAGCACTCAACCAGTTAGGAAGACAACCAATGGCTCTAGACCCGGCCCATTCTCTTTTTATCATCCTCACCTCCCATAGGCTCTTTAAAGGCTGTCTCATTTTGGGTTTACTCTGTTCCACACCGGAAAAGGGGCTTCGCCCATCACTCCAGGTCCTTGACACACTCACTAAACGAAGGAAGGTCAGTTCCCAATAGGACGTGAGATGGCAGCAAAGGCATTATGGCAACTTGCACGTCGGAACGGGTGTTGTTTACTTTTACATTCACTACTTTAGAGGGATAGCACTTAACGTCCACATGCACGCATTTAATTGGGAATAGTGAACCTCCCACTTACTTCTGGCCAGATTGCGGTTTGCTGACTGCCGCTTTCAAGGAGGCCTTGACTCGGTCTTCCATCGATCGAAACATCCACAAGTTGGGGGCCCCTTAGCCATCGTTATTCCCGGGTTTGTGATACTCCAACCTCCATAGATTCAGGTTTGGGTTTGCGAGGACAAAAGCTACAATGTGTCCCCATTCACCACAATTGAAGCATTGGGGTTGCTTGGGAGCACTGGGCCAGGGTAGATTTCTTTCATCTATACGTGCAGGCTTGGCTTCAGCAGGAGGGGAACGGAATCATCCGGCCTTGGGATACTTGGGAGCTGTGCTACTCTGGTTCACTGGTTTGGCAGAGCCAGCCTTTTGGTAGGCTGAGGCAATGTCAATGGTTTAGGAGAAGTACGGCCGGTGGTGTTGCCTAACCCAACGCTGAATGGGTCCAGGCAAAGCTTCAATTAATTGTTTCAATGGTACCTTCTCCATAAGGTCAGCCATAGCGCTGCCATAAGGTTTCAACAACTTATCTGTTAAGTCCTGTATTCGGTAATGCAGATGTCTAAGGTTTTCCCCGGGCCGTAACTTCGTGTTTCTTAACCGTAGCCCTCTTCATCCATGCCAAGACACTTCAGGATCGTTCTTTTGATTTCGGTGCTGGTGGTGTCCCCGAGAGGTTGGCAGCCTGGTAAGCTCCCTGCATGACCCCTGTCAGGAGTGGGGCTATGTAATGTCCCCAACGATCTACAGGCATTGGGAATTCCTGGTGACCCTCTCAAAATTGGTGAAGAAAAATCTGGGATCTTCCCCAGGCAGGTATTTTTGGAGGAATGATGTTGGGACTACAGGGGTCCCTCAGGACGCTACCATAGCACCCGTAATTTGTTTCAAAGTCTCTTGATTTTTTTCCTGGGTAGCGGCCTGGATCTGGATGGCCTGTTGGAAGGCCTGGCGGTCTGCCTGTGCCTGATGACTCTGTACTTGCAGAAGCTGCTGAAGTGGCTGCTGTGCCTCTGCTGACCCCTCTCCATCACGTGTCTCGTAATCCCACCGCTGCCAACACTTTGTGGAAGAACGAGGGCAGACAGCGTTGCCTGAACAAAAAAAGTAACTTTATTGAGCACGAGTACTGTAGGTGAAAATAGTCCGCTCAGGAAACTTGCTTCTCCGTTTCCGCTCCTGACTTTGCAATCTGTAGTACGGGTGACTTCTCTGGTCAGCTTTGCTAATCTTCGTATGTCCAACGGTAGTCGTTTCCTTCCAGTCGCTCACCTCGAAGAATCTCATGCAGAGAATAGAACGGTTTCTCATCAGGTTAGGATTGACTACGGGTTTTATGCGGTCAGGGGGTGTGGTATAGCAGACAAATCACAGCCGCTCTTGAACACGGCCCTCTGCACACCCTTAGTAGCCCTGCCCCCTTTCATCGCTGCAGCGGGTTGCCATATTGCCTTGCTGTGATGAGGCTTCCAGGCGAGAAGTCGAGACCTCCGTATGCTGTGTCCCACATAAGCAGGTAAGTGTTTGCCTGTGGAGCTGGACGCAATGGGAAGGAGAATCTCAGTAAAGTCCCCCTCCCTCGAAAACCCTTGAGTGAGGCAGGACTTCAACAGGATAAAGAGCGGCCCCTTAACGATATCCCCCATGCTCCCGGGATGCAACACGCTCGTGACAGAGACACTGTCACACTGATGATGAAAGAAGCAAAAATATTTTCCAAGCTGGGCATGCGCGATGCCTACCATCAGATAGAACAGCATAAAACCTCACGCCCCCTTACAGCCTTCATCACGCCGTTCGGCACATGCCAATATACCCACATGCCCTTCGGGTTGTCATCAGCCGCATCAGCGTTCCAGAGAATGATGAGCTCCCTGCTCCACGGCATTGACAATGTGTCCTATTTCCAGGATGATAACATGGTGTATGCCAAAGACGTGAAGACCCATAATAATAATAATAATAATAATAATTAGGCTTTTATATAGCGCTACAAACCCTCAGGTATCTGAGCGCTGCTTATTATTACCCACGGTGTGTGGTGCTCATTTATCGACCTCGGAAGGATGAAACGCTGAGTTTGGCGCTGCCGGGATTCGAACCTGCGTTAACAGGCTCTGCACGGGTGTCAAAGCGGGCGCTCTACTCGCTGTGCCACTTGACCGGCCATGACGGGGTGATGAGACAAGTCCTGAACAAGTTCCAAGACGCAGGAGTTTGCCTGTGCTACAAAGAATGTGTGTTTGGAGAAAGTGGAGTACCTAGGCTACTGGATCTCGAAGGAAGGAGTTAACCCTAAAAAAGACCTCTTACAAGCTATTGTTGATGCGCCGTCCCCGACCTCGGAGGATGAGTTTCGCGCGTTCCTGGGACTTGCAGAATACAATGCAAAATTTGTATCCAGATTCTCCCCAATGACATTACTGCTGAGGAATACACGTGGGATGCACAACAAGTGGCTGCATTCAACGAGGTCAAGAGGATAATTCTGTATGCCCCATGTTTAAAACCTTTCAACCCTGCGTGGGAGACCTATGTGACTATGGATGCCTGCCCCTACTGGCTGGGTGCCACCCTCACCAAGAGGAGACACTGAGAACATAATCGTTTGCGTCCAAAGCACTGTCCGATTCAGAAGGAATTACTCCGCGGTCAAGAATAAAATGCTTGCATGTGCCTGTGCCGTGGAGTACTTCAGGTCAAATGTCTGGGGCACCAAGTTCCGGCTGGTCACTGACCATAAGCCCTGCGTTTACTGCTCATGCTCAGTCCTGGAGGGACGAAGACAGCAACGCCACAACTGGCAAGAATTGCGGCAAAACTACAAGAATACACTTATGAAATCACACACATCGCTGGCTGGAAGAACGCCAAAGCGGACTTCATGTCCAGACTACTGAATCACAAAATCCCAGGCACGACGTACCTTGAAGATGAGTGCATTATGGCATCCATTATGGACCTAAGAGACAGAGAATTTATGGAAATGATTGAGTCCCATTGGCAGGAAGAAATGAGGCAAGACGATTCCCTGACCAGAGTAACGGAAAGGGCCCGCACTTTTTAGCCCAGCGAGCTAGCAGTCCCAGAAGGCCTACAGCCGTATTGGAAGGTCAACAATGAAATTATAGAAATGGACAGTCTAGTAATGAGAGGGAATCAGGTAATTCCCCCCAGAGGCATGCAGAAGGTCATATTACATAATGCTGATCACCTAGGCAGCAACATGACACGACGCAGAGTGCGGGATGCCTATTGGTGGCCTGGCATGGACAAAGAAGTAAGGACAAAGATTGAGAGGTGCCATGAATGTGCCAACAGTGACAAAAGATTAAAAGTGAGACAAGCACCTATAATACCCACAGAAATTCCCTCAGGGGTGTGGCACAATATAGGGCCGGACTTCATAGGCCCGCTGGAGGGCATGTCAAGTGACAACAAGTATAGAGTAGCCATGGTGGACTATCTGTCCAAGTGGGTGGAGATAGAATTCGTATTGGAAATCGCCACTGCCACAGTCATTGACGTACTCAATGCAGTCTTTCAAAGCGAGGGGTTGCCCAAAGAAACTGTGACAGACAACAGTGTCCAGTTAGTCTCAAGCGACATGGAAAGTTTTCTCAAGAAGCACAACATCCAGCAATCGAGAGTGAGTCTTAATCACCCCCAAGCAAACGGGCTGGTGAAAAGAGCTAACCAGTTCCTCAAAGGAGCCCTACAACTAGCGAGTGCCGCAGGGATGAATCCCTGTAGGACAGACAAAGAGGCGGTGGCAGCACACCGACTGACGCCCAAGGCCATCACAGGCGTTTTTCCATTCCAAATGTTAAGAGGGAGAAGGACCACATCCACATGGGTACCCCCGTCGCTACACAATGTTAGGCAGGACAACGACATTCAGATGAGTGAAATAGTGTGGAGAATACAGAAGAGAAAGGAAGTCATGAAAGCACAGAGTGATGCGCGCAGAGCCGTACATCGCACAGATGTCAATGAAGGGGATCTAGTTAAAATACGACTGCCCCACATGGACACCACAACCAACTACAAGCATAGCCAAGCCAGAGAAGTTACCCGGAAAGGCACAAATCACGTGCATACCAGTGATGGGAAGTGGTGGAATCTAGAAAGGGCGGCCATGTACAAGAAGAAAACACTGACAACTCGCACCTCTACGGGAGTTGGAGATTCCAACAAATCATGGGAATCAACCGAAGAGAGGGAAGAAGAGCACCTAAGTGAGAGTTTCATGATGAGCCTTGCACCCTCAATGAGAGAGCAACAACAGGAAACAACCCCAACCTGGCTCAGGAGAAACATCAGGCATAAACACTCTGACCCCCAAAGCAGCAATTGGCCACAATCGACCCCAACGAGAAAAGAGAAGACCAACCAAATACACAGACTTCGCAATGGAGTAGAACAAAGCTGTTCTAATGAAAAGAGGTGTGTGGGTACTCCTCCCACGAGATCTCGCACAGGGAGATGCAGAGCGGACTGCCAGGGCAACGGTTGTGCCCCAGCGCTCCTCCTGAGGTGGGTCCCTACACCCCACTTAGCAGCCATACACCCTGGTGTTGCATTGCTCCATCGCCAGAGCTTAATTCCATGGCCATATGATGGGGCCTTTTGGGAGCTCTTGTAAATAGGTAGACTCTTAGGGTGAAAGTGTGAGGTCAGTGCAGTGAAGCCAACTGCACTGACTCCCCAAGGGCTCAACTGTGAGTATTTCAAGTGTTCTGCATGTTACAAGGTGCGTACAATAAACACCTTACAACCAATCAAGCATCCTGTGTTGATTGGGCCAACACACCTACCCTTAGAACTCATTATCATCAACTATCGGGGTTCGCTCTGTCATCCACTAGCAGCGCTTTGACGCATGGTAGAGCAATTTTTACAGCGTTTTGCCAAACAGCCTAAGCCTCACTCACATCCATCCATCCATCCATCCATTCAGGGGCGCTGTCCAAAGGAGTATATATGTGCTGCGATTCAGACCTTATGTTGAGGTAGATTTATACTGCACCCATTACCAGCGGAGTGGTTTTACGGCACCTTGCCTTGTCTTGATAACAGCCTATTGCAGGTGCCTGCAACCTGTAGCTCTCCAGACTGGGACTACTATTCCTATGATCCCACACCATTGACTATACTGGCTAGGGCTGATGGGTGTTGTAGTCCAAACCATCTGACTGACCTATTGCCATAGTCTGTCTGTAGTATGGCATAAATGTGAGGGTGAGAAAGACAGACGTAAAAGACAGAGAAAGCGGTAACAAATAGAGACGGTTTGGTTATATGACACACAAGCGTTTTAATGGGGGATGGTAAGGGGAATGTTTGCGGTATTATAGATGCGTGCCTTTAGTCTCGATATTCTTATAAAACAGCGTGAAAGCGACTACAATGAATGTGTAGCATGTAG
Organism: Ambystoma mexicanum; assembly: GCF_040938575.1. Classification (NCBI taxonomy): domain Eukaryota; kingdom Metazoa; phylum Chordata; class Amphibia; order Caudata; family Ambystomatidae; genus Ambystoma; species Ambystoma mexicanum. The sequence continues at coordinate 20,458,137 of NC_090935.1, forward strand.
TCAAATATAGCTGTTACGTGAGAGGCAATATCTAGAGCGGAGCCGTGTGGTCTTAGAAATAAGGAGGGCGAGTATTGCGAGACATGCAATGAGTGAAAAACCCAGTTTGCACTACTTACTCAGAAGGGTTTCATGCTTGAATCACTATCACTGGTCTATTTCAAAGTAATATGTTAAGTATGGTTATCTGGCCCGAGAGGTCCCGCGTCCGCACAGTCTTTTACCTTGGATTTGGTGAAGGCACTGATCAATATGGCTAATGGGATGATTGATTGATGGATATGTCATTTATAATGCGCCTGTACACAAGTGTTTGTAGGCGCAACAAGACAAGTGAGGGAAGACAGAGGGAGGACAACACAAACTATCTTACTAGGCCCTGTGCCATTCAGATCGTGCAAGCACGACAGCGCAAAGGTTCAAAGGGAAGGGGGGTGCGAGTGCAGCCAGGGCAGCGTGGCTCTGGGTAAGTGCAAGGAGGCAGGGGACTGTAGAGGTTACAGTTACAGCCCTTGGATAAGTATGTGAATCATGTGGATGTGAAGTGTTCATATTAGCAGTGGCATTTTTCAAAGTCAATATTAGGGGCGCATCCCAGGTGGCATAACTAGAACAAGGGTGGCAAGGTGGTGCTACATCAAATAAGGGTCAACAGGTAAACTGGTTTCAATACATATATATTTTAGCAAGCCGGTTACGAAAGGTGGCATTATGCAAGTTCAGAGCAGGTTTAAGACAATACAAGAATGGCATCAAGTTATTACACATGTAAGAAAGGAACTCATGTTCAACGGTCGCAAAAGTCCCTCAAAAAACGTCCACCGTACTTCAGTCTTACAAGTGTGTTTCATTGAACACAATTCATCATCATTCATTGCTGTATCTTTAAAACAATTCATTAAAAGTTACATAAGCAAAGAAATGAACCGTCTGAAATCACCCCCACCCCCAGGCTTCCCCTGAATGGCACCCCAGATAAACTTACATGTTGCAACTCCAAAATGACTGTTAAACAGTTCATCCATATCACTGTTCTATGTATCCCTGGTCCATTATTTCAAGTTTAACAATAATAACCATATCACGTTTTCATTTAGTGCTTCACAGCGGATACCTCGTCACACACGTGGTGTGAAGTGTTATGATTACCCAAATTAATGGTAGTGACATATAATGTAACGTGGCCCTTTATAGTGCGCATGTCTGAAATTTGACAGAAAAAAAAGGGGTGGATATAAGGGAAAAGCAGGTATTATACCTGTGGCGTTGATGCGTGTGGGCCGGAAGTACATCCCAAAGGACTCAAAAAATACTGAACAAATGTCCAGAGGGCTCTATTTTAATGTGACATATCAAAAATATTATTTATTAACCTTGATACAACACTTACAAAAATGAATCAATCATATATTACTTAACACTCAAAATTACATGAAGGTTGCAGTAAACACAACATTTTAAACATTACAGATAGCCAGACACATTACTGCAATGGACAGTTCATTCATTCATCTATATACATCTTCATACATACAACAAACACATCCACAAAAATTTGTTTTAGATGTGAAAACACATTCAAATGATGACATAAAAAACATTTTCTAGAAATAATTTCATGCAATATCAAAAATGTAGGAACATGTCATCAGTTGTTGGAATGGATCTATATAATAATTAATACAGTTCATAAAATCACATCTCCAACAGTCTTCGGTTTCCGACCGGTTTCGACGTGATTGATTCTGACTAAGATCAGCCTGGCTTACATCCCAATGGACTCTGCACAGTGTCAGTCTGACTGTACATCCCAAAGGACTCTGCACAGTGTCTGCCTGACTGTACATCCCAAAGGACTCTGCACAGTGTCAGCCTGGCTTACATCCCAAAAGACTCTGCACAGTGTCAGGATGGCTCACATCCCAAAGGACTCTGAACAACATCAGTCTAACTGTACATCCCTAAGGACTCTGCACAGCATCAGTCTGACTGTACATCCCAAAGGACTCTGCACAGCGTCAGCCTGGCTTAAATTCCAAAGGACTCTGCACAGCATCAGCCAGGCTTACATCCTAAAGGTCTCTGCACAGCGTCTGCCTGGCTTACATCCCAAAGAACTCTGCACAGTGTCAATCTGACTGTACATCCCAAAGAAGTCTGCACAGCGTCAGTCTGACTGTACATCCCAAAGGACTCTGCACAGTGTCAGTCTGACTGTACATCCCAAAGGACTCTGCACAGTATCAGCCTGGCTTACATCCCAAAGGACTCTGAACAGCGTCAGTCTGACTGTACATCCCAAAGGACTCTGCACAGTGTCAGTCTGACTGTACATCCCAAAGGACTCTGCACAGCTTCAGCCTGGCTTATGTCCCAAATGACTCTGAACAGCGTCAGTCTGACTGTACATCCCAAAGGACTCTGCACAGTGTCAGTCTGACTGTACATCCCAAAGGACTCTGCACAGCTTCAGCCTGGCTTATGTCCCAAAGGACTCTGACACAGCGTCAGCCTGGTTTACATCCCAAAGGACTCCGCACAGTGTCAGCCTGGTTTACATCCCAAAGGATTCTGCTCAGCGTCAGTCTGACTGGACATCCCAAAGGACTCTGCACAGCCTCAGCCTGGCTTACATCCCAAAGGACTCTGCACAGCATCAGCCAGGCTTACATCCCAAAGGATTCTGCTCAGCGTCCGTCTGACTGGACATCCCAAAGGACTCTGCACAGCGTCAGCCTGGCTTACATCCCAAAGGACTCTGCACAGCGTCAGCCTGTCTTACATCCCAAAGGACTCTGCACAGTGTTAGTCTGGGTGTACATCCCAAAGGACTCTGCACAGCTTCAGCCTGGTTTATATCCCAAAAGGCTCTGCACAGCGTCTGCCTGGCTTACATCCCAAAGGACTCTGCACAGCGTCAGCCTGGCTTATATCCCGAAGGACTCTGCACAGCGTCCACCTGGCTTACATCCCAAAGGACTCTGCACAGCGTCAGCCTGCCTTACATCCCAAAGGACTCTGCACAGTGTCAATCTGACTGTACAACCCAAAGGACTCTGCACAGCTTCAGCCTGGCTTACATCCCAAAGGACTCTGCACAGTGTCAGTCTGAGTGTACATCCCAAAGGACTCTGCACAGCGTCAGCCTGGCTTATATCCCAAAGGACTCTGCACAGCGTCCGCCTGGCTTACATCCCAAAGGACTCTACACAGCGTCAGCCTGGCTTACATCCCAAAGGACTCTGCACAGTGTCAATATGACTGTACATCCCAAAGGACTCTGCAAAGTGTCAGTCTGACAGTACATCCCAAAGGACTCTGCACAGCGTCAGCCTGGCTTACATCCCAAAAGACTCTGCACAGCATCCACCTGGCTTACAACCCAAAGGACTCTGCACAGCTTCAGCCTGGCTTACATCCCAAAGGATTCTGTACAGTGTCAGTCTGACTGTACATCCCAAGGGACTCTGCACAGCGTCAGCCTGGCTTACATCCCAAAGGACTCTGCACAGCATCAGCCTAGCTTACATCCCAAAAGACTCTGCACAGCGTCAACCTGGCTATACATCCCAAAGGACTCTGCAAAGTGTCAGTCTGACAGTACATCCCAAAGGACTCTGCACAGGGTCAGCCTGGCTTACATCCCAAAGGACTCTGCACAGTGTCAGCCTGACTGTACATCCCAAAGGACTCTGCACAGAGTCAGCCTGGCTTACATCCCAAAGGACTCTGGACAGCGTCAGTCTGGCTTACATCCCAAAGAACTCTGCACAGTGTCTGCCTGACTGTACATCCCAAAGGACTCTGCACAGTGTCAGCCTGGCTTACATCCCAAAAGACTCTGCACAGTGTCAGGATGGCTCACATCCCAAAGGACTCTGAACAACATCAGTCTAACTGTACATCCCTAAGGACTCTGCACAGCATCAGTCTGACTGTACATCCCAAAGGACTCTGCACAGCGTCAGCCTGGCTTAAATTCCAAAGGACTCTGCACAGCATCAGCCAGGCTTACATCCTAAAGGTCTCTGCACAGCGTCTGCCTGGCTTACATCCCAAAGAACTCTGCACAGTGTCAATCTGACTGTACATCCCAAAGAAGTCTGCACAGCGTCAGTCTGACTGTACATCCCAAAGGACTCTGCACAGTGTCAGTCTGACTGTACATCCCAAAGGACTCTGCACAGTATCAGCCTGGCTTACATCCCAAAGGACTCTGAACAGCGTCAGTCTGACTGTACATCCCAAAGGACTCTGCACAGTGTCAGTCTGACTGTACATCCCAAAGGACTCTGCACAGCTTCAGCCTGGCTTATGTCCCAAAGGACTCTGAACAGCGTCAGTCTGACTGTACATCCCAAAGGACTCTGCACAGTGTCAGTCTGACTGTACATCCCAAAGGACTCTGCACAGCTTCAGCCTGGCTTATGTCCCAAAGGACTCTGACACAGCGTCAGCCTGGTTTACATCCCAAAGGACTCCGCACAGTGTCAGCCTGGTTTACATCCCAAAGGATTCTGCTCAGCGTCAGTCTGACTGGACATCCCAAAGGACTCTGCACAGCCTCAGCCTGGCTTACATCCCAAAGGACTCTGCACAGCATCAGCCAGGCTTACATCCCAAAGGATTCTGCTCAGCGTCCGTCTGACTGGACATCCCAAAGGACTCTGCACAGCGTCAGCCTGGCTTACATCCCAAAGGACTCTGCACAGCGTCAGCCTGTCTTACATCCCAAAGGACTCTGCACAGTGTTAGTCTGGGTGTACATCCCAAAGGACTCTGCACAGCTTCAGCCTGGTTTATATCCCAAAAGGCTCTGCACAGCGTCTGCCTGGCTTACATCCCAAAGGACTCTGCACAGCGTCAGCCTGGCTTATATCCCGAAGGACTCTGCACAGCGTCCACCTGGCTTACATCCCAAAGGACTCTGCACAGCGTCAGCCTGCCTTACATCCCAAAGGACTCTGCACAGTGTCAATCTGACTGTACAACCCAAAGGACTCTGCACAGCTTCAGCCTGGCTTACATCCCAAAGGACTCTGCACAGTGTCAGTCTGAGTGTACATCCCAAAGGACTCTGCACAGCGTCAGCCTGGCTTATATCCCAAAGGACTCTGCACGGCGTCCGCCTGGCTTACATCCCAAAGGACTCTACACAGCGTCAGCCTGGCTTACATCCCAAAGGACTCTGCACAGTGTCAATATGACTGTACATCCCAAAGGACTCTGCAAAGTGTCAGTCTGACAGTACATCCCAAAGGACTCTGCACAGCGTCAGCCTGGCTTACATCCCAAAAGACTCTGCACAGCATCCACCTGGCTTACAACCCAAAGGATTCTGTACAGTGTCAGGCTGACTGTACATCCCAAGGGACTCTGCACAGCGTCAGCCTGGCTTACATCCCAAAGGACTCTGCACAGCATCAGCCTAGCTTACATCCCAAAAGACTCTGCACAGCGTCAACCTGGCTATACATCCCAAAGGACTCTGCAAAGTGTCAGTCTGACAGTACATCCCAAAGGACTCTGCACAGGGTCAGCCTGGCTTACATCCCAAAGGACTCTGCACAGTGTCAGCCTGACTGTACATCCCAAAGGACTCTGCACAGAGTCAGCCTGGCTTACATCCCAAAGGACTCTGGACAGCGTCAGTCTGGCTTACATCCCAAAGAACTCTGCACAGTGTCTGCCTGACTGTACATCCCAAAGGACTCTGCACAGTGTCAGCCTGGCTTACATCCCAAAAGACTCTGCACAGTGTCAGGATGGCTCACATCCCAAAGGACTCTGAACAACATCAGTCTGACTGTACATCCCTAAAGACTCTGCACAGCATCAGTCTGACTGTACATCCCAAAGGACTCTGCACAGCGTCAGCCTGGCTTAAATTCCAAAGGACTCTGCACAGCATCAGCCAGGCTTACATCCTAAAGGTTTCTGCACAGCTTCAGCCTGGCTTACATCCCAAAGGATTCTGCACAGTGTCAGTCTGACTGTACATCCCAAGGGACTCTGCACAGCGTCAGCCTGGCTTACATCCCAAAGGACTCTGCACAGCATCTGCCTGGCTTACATCCCAAAGGACTCTGCAAAGTGTCAGTCTGACTGTACATCCCAAAGGACCCTGCACAGCGTCAACCTGGCTATATATCCCAAAGGACTCTGCAAAGTGTCAGTCTGACAGTACATCCCAAAGGACTCTGCACAGCGTCAGCCTGGATTACACCCCAAAGGACTCTGCACAGGGTCAGCGTGGCTAACATCCCAAAGGACTCTGCACAGTGTCAGCCTGACTGTACATCCCAAAGAACTCTGCACAGAATCAGCCTGGTTTAAATCACAAAGGACTCTGGACAGCGTCAGTCTGGCTTACATCCCAAAGAACTCTGCACAGTGTCTGCCTCACTGTACATCCCAAAGGACTCTGCACAGTGTCAGCCTGGCTTACATCCCAAAAGACTCTGCACAGTGTCAGGATGGCTCACATCCCAAAGGACTCTGAACAACATCAGTCTGACTGTACATCCCTAAGGACTCTGCACAGCATCAGTCTGACTGTACATCCCAAAGGACTCTGCACAGCGTCAGCCTGGCTTAAATTCCAAAGGACTCTGCACAGCATCAGCCAGGCTTACATCCTAAAGGTCTCTGCACAGCATCAGCCTGGCTTACATCCCAAAGGACTCTGCACAGTGTCAATCTGACTGTACATCCCAAAGAAGTCTGCACAGCGTCAGTTTGATTGTACATCCCAAAGGACTCTGCACAGCATCAGCCTGGCTTACATCCCAAAGGACTCTGCACAGCGTCAGTCTGACTGTACATCCCAAAGGACTCTGCACAGTGTCAGTCTGACTGTACATCCCAAAGGACTCTGCACAGCCTCAGTCTGGCTTACATCCCAAAGGACTCTGCACAGCATCAGCCAGGCTTACATCCCAAAGGATTCTGCTCAGCGTCAGTCTGACTGGACATCCCAAAGAACTCTGCACAGCGTCAGTCTGACTGGACATCCCAAAGGACTCTGCACAGCATCAGCCTGGCTTACATCCCAAAGGACTCTGCACAGCGTCAGCCTGTCTTACATCCCAAAGGACTCTGCACAGCATCCACCTGGCTTACATCCCAAAGGACTCTGCACAGTGTCAGTCTGACTGTACATCCCAAAGGACTCTGCACAGCATCTGCCTGGCTTACATCCCAAAGGACTCTTCACTGTGTCAGCCTGGCTTACAACCCAAAAGACTATGCACAGCATCAGTCTGACTGTACATCCCAAAGAACTCTGCACAGTGTCAGCCTGACTGTGCATCCCAAAGGACTCTCCACAGTGTCAGCCTGGCTTACATCCCAAAAGACTCTGCAAAGTGTCAGCCTGGCTTACATCCCAAAGGACTCTGCACAACGCCAGTCTGACTGTACATCCCAAAGGACTCTGCACAACATCAGTCTGACTGTAAATCCCAAAGGACTCTGCACAGCATCAGCCTGGCGTATATTCCAAAGGACTCTGCACAGCATCAGCCATGCTTACATCATAAAGGTCTCTGCACAGCGTCAGTCTGATTTTACATCCCAAACGACTCTGCACAGCATCAGCCTGGCTTACATCCCAAAGGACTCTGCACAGCATCAGCCTGGCTTACACCCCAAAGGACTCTGCACAGTGTTGGTCTAATTGTAAATCCCAAAGGACTCTGCACAGCGTCAGCCTGGCTTATATCCCAAAGGACTCTGCACAGCGTCCACCTGGCTTACATCCCAAAGGACTCTGCACAGCTTCAGCCTGGCTTACATCCCAAAGGACTCTGCACAGTGTCAGTCTGACTGTACATCCCAAAGGATTCTGCACAGCGTCAGCCTGGCTTACATCCCAAAGGACTCTGCACAGCATCCGCATGGCTTACATCCCAAAGGACTCTGCACAGTGTCAGTCTGACTGTACATCCCAAAGGACTCTGCACAGTGTCAGTCTGACTGTACATCCCAAAGGACTCTGCACAGCATCAGCCTAGCTTACATCCCAAAGGACTCTGCACAGTGTTAGTCTGACTGTACATCCCAAAGGACTCTGCACAGTGTCAGCTTGGCTTACAACCCAAAGGACTATGCACAGCATCAGTCTCACTGTACATCCCAAAGGACTCTGCACAGCGTCAGCCTGGCTTAAATTCTAAAGGACTCTGCACAGCATCAGCCAGGCTTACATCCTAAAGGTCTCTGCACAGCGTCAGCCTGGCTTACATCCCAAAGAACTCTGCACAGCATCAGTCTGACTGTACATCCTAAAGGACTCTGCACAGCGTCAGCCTGGCTTATATCCCAAAGGACTCTGCACAGCGTCCGCCTGGCTTACATCCCAAAGAACTCTGCACAGCATCAGTCTGACTGTACATCCTAAAGGACTCTGCACAGCGTCAGCCTGGCTTATATCCCAAAGGACTCTGCACAGCGTCCGCCTGGCTTACATCCCAAAGGACTCTGCACAGCGTCAGCCTGGCTTATATCCCAAAGGACTCTGCACAGCGTCCGCCTGGCTTACATCCCAAAGGACTCTACACAGAGTCAGCCTGGCTTACATCCCAAAGGACTCTGCACAGTGTCAATATGACTGTACATCCCAAAGGACTCTGCAAAGTGTCAGTCTGACAGTACATCCCAAAGGACTCTGCACAGCGTCAGCCTGGCTTACATCCCAAAAGACTCTGCACAGCATCCACCTGGCTTACAACCCAAAGGACTCTGCACAGCTTCAGCCTGGCTTACATCCCAAAGAATTCTGTACAGTGTCAGTCTGACTGTACATCCCAAGGGACTCTGCACAGCATCAGCCTGGCTTACATCCCAAAGGACTCTGCACAGCATCAGCCTAGCTTACATCCCAAAAGACTCTGCACAGCGTAAACCTGGCTATACATCCCAAAGGACTCTGCAAAGTGTCAGTCTGACAGTACATCCCAAAGGACTCTGCACAGGGTCAGCCTGGCTTACATCCCAAAGGACTCTGCACAGTGTCAGCCTGACTGTACATCCCAAAGGACTCTGCACAGAGTCAGCCTGGCTTACATCCCAAAGGACTCTGGACAGCGTCAGTCTGGCTTACATCCCAAAGAACTCTGCACAGTGTCTGCCTGACTGTACATCCCAAAGGACTCTGCACAGTGTCAGCCTGGCTTACATCCCAAAAGACTCTGCACAGTGTCAGGATGGCTCACATCCCAAAGGACTCTGAACAACATCAGTCTGACTGTACATCCCTAAAGACTCTGCACAGCATCAGTCTGACTGTACATCCCAAAGGACTCTGCACAGCGTCAGCCTGGCTTAAATTCCAAAGGACTCTGCACAGCATCAGCCAGGCTTACATCCTAAAGGTTTCTGCACAGCTTCAGCCTGGCTTACATCCCAAAGGATTCTGCACAGTGTCAGTCTGACTGTACATCCCAAGGGACTCTGCACAGCGTCAGCCTGGCTTACATCCCAAAGGACTCTGCAAAGTGTCAGTCTGACTGTACATCCCAAAGGACCCTGCACGGCATCAGCCTGGCTTACATCCCAAAGGACTCTGCACAGCATCAGCCTAGCTTACATCCCAAAAGACTCTGCACAGCGTCAACCTGGCTCTACATCCCAAAGGACTCTGCACAGCGTCAACCTGGCTATATATCCCAAAGGACTCTGCAAAGTGTCAGTCTGACAGTACATCCCAAAGGACTCTGCACAGCGTCAGCCTGGATTACACCCCAAAGGACTCTGCACAGGGTCAGCGTGGCTAACATCCCAAAGGACTCTGCACAGTGTCAGCCTGACTGTACATCCCAAAGAACTCTGCACAGAATCAGCCTGGTTTAAATCACAAAGGACTCTGGACAGCGTCAGTCTGGCTTACATCCCAAAGAACTCTGCACAGTGTCTGCCTCACTGTACATCCCAAAGGACTCTGCACAGTGTCAGCCTGGCTTACATCCCAAAAGACTCTGCACAGTGTCAGGATGGCTCACATCCCAAAGGACTCTGAACAACATCAGTCTGACTGTACATCCCTAAGGACTCTGCACAGCATCAGTCTGACTGTACATCCCAAAGGACTCTGCACAGCGTCAGCCTGGCTTAAATTCCAAAGGACTCTGCACAGCATCAGCCAGGCTTACATCCTAAAGGTCTCTGCACAGCATCAGCCTGGCTTACATCCCAAAGGACTCTGCACAGTGTCAATTTGACTGTACATCCCAAAGAAGTCTGCACAGCGTCAGTTTGATTGTACATCCCAAAGGACTCTGCACAGCATCAGCCTGGCTTACATCCCAAAGGACTCTGCACAGCGTCAGTCTGACTGTACATCCCAAAGGACTCTGCACAGTGTCAGTCTGACTGTACATCCCAAAGGACTCTGCACAGCCTCAGTCTGGCTTACATCCCAAAGGACTCTGCACAGCATCAGCCAGGCTTACATCCCAAAGGATTCTGCTCAGCGTCAGTCTGACTGGACATCCCAAAGAACTCTGCACAGCGTCAGTCTGACTGGACATCCCAAAGGACTCTGCACAGCATCAGCCTGGCTTACATCCCAAAGGACTCTGCACAGCGTCAGCCTGTCTTACATCCCAAAGGACTCTGCACAGCATCCACCTGGCTTACATCCCAAAGGACTCTGCACAGTGTCAGTCTGACTGTACATCCCAAAGGACTCTGCACAGCATCTGCCTGGCTTACATCCCAAAGGACTCTGCACAGTGTCAGTCTGACTGTACATCCCAAAGGATTCTGCACAGCGTCAGCCTGGCTTACATCCCAAAGGACTCTGCACAGCATCCGCATGGCTTACATCCCAAAGGACTCTGCACAGTGTCAGTCTGACTGTACATCCCAAAGGACTCTGCACAGTGTCAGTCTGACTGTACATCCCAAAGGACTCTGCACAGCATCAGCCTAGCTTACATCCCAAAGGACTCTGCACAGTGTTAGTCTGACTGTACATCCCAAAGGACTCTGCACAGTGTCAGCTTGGCTTACAACCCAAAGGACTATGCACAGCATCAGTCTCACTGTACATCCCAAAGGACTCTGCACAGCGTCAGCCTGGCTTAAATTCTAAAGGACTCTGCACAGCATCAGCCAGGCTTACATCCTAAAGGTCTCTGCACAGCGTCAGCCTGGCTTACATCCCAAAGAACTCTGCACAGCATCAGTCTGACTGTACATCCTAAAGGACTCTGCACAGCGTCAGCCTGGCTTATATCCCAAAGGACTCTGCACAGCGTCCGCCTGGCTTACATCCCAAAGAACTCTGCACAGCATCAGTCTGACTGTACATCCTAAAGGACTCTGCACAGCGTCAGCCTGGCTTATATCCCAAAGGACTCTGCACAGCGTCCGCCTGGCTTACATCCCAAAGGACTCTGCACAGCGTCAGCCTGGCTTATATCCCAAAGGACTCTGCACAGCGTCCGCCTGGCTTACATCCCAAAGGACTCTACACAGCGTCAGCCTGGCTTACATCCCAAAGGACTCTGCACAGTGTCAATATGACTGTACATCCCAAAGGACTCTGCAAAGTGTCAGTCTGACAGTACATCCCAAAGGACTCTGCACAGCGTCAGCCTGGCTTACATCCCAAAAGACTCTGCACAGCATCCACCTGGCTTACAACCCAAAGGACTCTGCACAGCTTCAGCCTGGCTTACATCCCAAAGGATTCTGTACAGTGTCAGTCTGACTGTACATCCCAAGGGACTCTGCACAGCGTCAGCCTGGCTTACATCCCAAAGGACTCTGCACAGCATCAGCCTAGCTTACATCCCAAAAGACTCTGCACAGCGTCAACCTGGCTATACATCCCAAAGGACTCTGCAAAGTGTCAGTCTGACAGTTCATCCCAAAGGACTCTGCACAGGGTCAGCCTGGCTTACATCCCAAAGGACTCTGCACAGTGTCAGCCTGACTGTACATCCCAAAGGACTCTGCACAGAGTCAGCCTGGCTTACATCCCAAAGGACTCTGGACAGCGTCAGTCTGGCTTACATCCCAAAGAACTCTGCACAGTGTCTGCCTGACTGTACATCCCAAAGGACTCTGCACAGTGTCAGCCTGGCTTACATCCCAAAAGACTCTGCACAGTGTCAGGATGGCTCACATCCCAAAGGACTCTGAACAACATCAGTCTGACTGTACATCCCTAAAGACTCTGCACAGCATCAGTCTGACTGTACATCCCAAAGGACTCTGCACAGCGTCAGCCTGGCTTAAATTCCAAAGGACTCTGCACAGCATCAGCCAGGCTTACATCCTAAAGGTTTCTGCACAGCTTCAGCCTGGCTTACATCCCAAAGGATTCTGCACAGTGTCAGTCTGACTGTACATCCCAAGGGACTCTGCACAGCGTCAGCCTGGCTTACATCCCAAAGGACTCTGCACAGCATCTGCCTGGCTTACATCCCAAAGGACTCTGCAAAGTGTCAGTCTGACTGTACATCCCAAAGGACCCTGCACGGCATCAGCCTGGCTTACATCCCAAAGGACTCTGCACAGCATCAGCCTAGCTTACATCCCAAAAGACTCTGCACAGCGTCAACCTGGCTCTACATCCCAAAGGACTCTGCACAGCGTCAACCTGGCTATATATCCCAAAGGACTCTGCAAAGTGTCAGTCTGACAGTACATCCCAAAGGACTCTGCACAGCGTCAGCCTGGATTACACCCCAAAGGACTCTGCACAGGGTCAGCGTGGCTAACATCCCAAAGGACTCTGCACAGTGTCAGCCTGACTGTACATCCCAAAGAACTCTGCACAGAATCAGCCTGGTTTAAATCACAAAGGACTCTGGACAGCGTCAGTCTGGCTTACATCCCAAAGAACTCTGCACAGTGTCTGCCTCACTGTACATCCCAAAGGACTCTGCACAGTGTCAGCCTGGCTTACATCCCAAAAGACTCTGCACAGTGTCAGGATGGCTCACATCCCAAAGGACTCTGAACAACATCAGTCTGACTGTACATCCCTAAGGACTCTGCACAGCATCAGTCTGACTGTACATCCCAAAGGACTCTGCACAGCGTCAGCCTGGCTTAAATTCCAAAGGACTCTGCACAGCATCAGCCAGGCTTACATCCTAAAGGTCTCTGCACAGCATCAGCCTGGCTTACATCCCAAAGGACTCTGCACAGTGTCAATTTGACTGTACATCCCAAAGAAGTCTGCACAGCGTCAGTTTGATTGTACATCCCAAAGGACTCTGCACAGCATCAGCCTGGCTTACATCCCAAAGGACTCTGCACAGCGTCAGTCTGACTGTACATCCCAAAGGACTCTGCACAGTGTCAGTCTGACTGTACATCCCAAAGGACTCTGCACAGCCTCAGTCTGGCTTACATCCCAAAGGACTCTGCACAGCATCAGCCAGGCTTACATCCCAAAGGATTCTGCTCAGCGTCAGTCTGACTGGACATCCCAAAGAACTCTGCACAGCGTCAGTCTGACTGGACATCCCAAAGGACTCTGCACAGCATCAGCCTGGCTTACATCCCAAAGGACTCTGCACAGCGTCAGCCTGTCTTACATCCCAAAGGACTCTGCACAGCATCCACCTGGCTTACATCCCAAAGGACTCTGCACAGTGTCAGTCTGACTGTACATCCCAAAGGACTCTGCACAGCATCTGCCTGGCTTACATCCCAAAGGACTCTTCACTGTGTCAGCCTGGCTTACAACCCAAAAGACTATGCACAGCGTCAGTCTGACTGTACATCCCAAAGAACTCTGCACAGTGTCAGCCTGACTGTGCATCCCAAAGGACTCTCCACAGTGTCAGCATGGCTTACATCCCAAAAGACTCTGCAAAGTGTCAGCCTGGCTTACATCCCAAAGGACTCTGCACAACGCCAGTCTGACTGTACATCCCAAAGGACTCTGCACAACATCAGTCTGACTGTAAATCCCAAAGGACTCTGCACAGCATCAGCCTGGCGTATATTCCAAAGGACTCTGCACAGCATCAGCCATGCTTACATCATAAAGGTCTCTGCACAGCGTCAGTCTGATTTTACATCCCAAACGACTCTGCACAGCATCAGCCTGGCTTACATCCCAAAGGACTCTGCACAGCATCAGCCTGGCTTACACCCCAAAGGACTCTGCACAGCTTCAGCCTGGCTTATATCCCAAAGGACTCTGCACAGCGTCCGCCTGGCTTACATCCCAAAGGACTCTGCACAGCTTCAGCCTGGCTTACATCCCAAAGGACTCTGCACAGTGTCAGTCTGACTGTACATCCCAAAGGATTCTGCACAGCGTCAGCCTGGCTTACATCCCAAAGGACTCTGCACAGCATCCGCATGGCTTATATCCCAAAGGACTCTGCACAGCGTCAGCCTGGCTTATATCCCAAAGGACTCTGCACAGCGTCCGCCTGGCTTACATCCCAAAGGACTCTGCACAGCTTCAGCCTGGCTTACATCCCAAAGGACTCTGCACAGTGTCAGTCTGACTGTACATCCCAAAGGATTCTGCACAGCGTCAGCCTGGCTTACATCCCAAAGGACTCTGCACAGCATCCGCATGGCTTACATCCCAAAGGACTCTGCACAGTGTCAGTCTGACTGTACATCCCAAAGGACTCTGCACAGTGTCAGTCTGACTGTACATCCCAAAGGACTCTGCACAGCATCAGCCTAGCTTACATCCCAAAGGACTCTGCACAGTGTTAGTCTGACTGTACATCCCAAAGGACTCTGCACAGTGTCAGCTTGGCTTACAACCCAAAGGACTATGCACAGCATCAGTCTCACTGTACATCCCAAAGGACTCTGCACAGCGTCAGCCTGGCTTAAATTCTAAAGGACTCTGCACAGCATCAGCCAGGCTTACATCCTAAAGGTCTCTGCACAGCGTCAGCCTGGCTTACATCCCAAAGGACTCTGCACAGTGTCAATCTGACTGTACATCCCAAAGGACTCTGCACAGCATCAGTCTGACTGTACATCCTAAAGGACTCTGCACAGTGTCAGTCTGACTGTACATCCCAAAGGACTCTGCACAGCATCAGCCTGGTTTACATCCCAAAGAACTCTGCACAGCATCAGTCTGACTGTACATCCTAAAGGACTCTGCACAGTGTCAGTCTGACTGTACATCCCAAAGGACTCTGCACAGCGTCAGCCTGGCTTACATCCCAAAGGACTCTGCACAGCGTCAGCCTGGCTTACATCCCAAAGAACTCTGCACAGCATCAGTCTGACTGTACATCCTAAAGGACTCTGCACAGTGTCAGTCTGACTGTACATCCCAAAGGACTCTGCACAGCATCAGCCTGGCTTACATCCCAAAGAACTCTGCACAGCATCAGTCTGACTGTACATCCCAAAGGACTCTGCACAGTGTCAGTCTGACTGTACATCCCAAAGGACTCTGCACAGCATCAGCCTGGCTTATGTCTCAAAGGACTCTGAAACAGCGTCAGCCTGGTTTATATCACAAAGGACTCTCTGCACAGCCTCAGCCTGGCTTACATCCCAAAGGACTCTGCACAGCGTCAGCCAGGCTTACATCGCAAAGAACTCTGCACAGCGTCAGTTTGACGGGGCATCCCAAAGGACTCTGCACAGCGTCAACCTGGCTTACATCCCAAAGGACTCTGCAAAGCGTCAGCCTGTCCTACATCCCAAAGGACGCTGCACAGCATCAGCCAGGCTTACATCCTAAAGGTCTCTGCACAGCGTCAGCCTGGCTTACATCCCAAAGGACTCTGCACAGTGTCAATCTGACTGTACATCCCAAAGGACTCTGCACAGCATCAGTCTGACTGTACATCCTAAAGGACTCTGCACAGTGTCAGTCTGACTGTACATCCCAAAGGACTCTGCACAGCATCAGCCTGGTTTACATCCCAAAGAACTCTGCACAGCATCAGTCTGACTGTACATCCTAAAGGACTCTGCACAGTGTCAGTCTGACTGTACATCCCAAAGGACTCTGCACAGCGTCAGCCTGGCTTACATCCCAAAGGACTCTGCACAGCGTCAGCCTGGCTTACATCCCAAAGAACTCTGCACAGCATCAGTCTGACTGTACATCCTAAAGGACTCTGCACAGTGTCAGTCTGACTGTACATCCCAAAGGACTCTGCACAGCATCAGCCTGGCTTACATCCCAAAGAACTCTGCACAGCATCAGTCTGACTGTACATCCCAAAGGACTCTGCACAGTGTCAGTCTGACTGTACATCCCAAAGGACTCTGCACAGCATCAGCCTGGCTTATGTCTCAAAGGACTCTGAAACAGCGTCAGCCTGGTTTATATCCCAAAGGACTCTCTGCACAGCCTCAGCCTGGCTTACATCCCAAAGGACTCTACACAGCGTCAGCCAGGCTTACATCGCAAAGAACTCTGCAAAGCGTCAGCCTGTCCTACATCCCAAAGGACGCTGCACAGTGTTAGTCTGGATGTACATCCCAAAGGACTCTGCACAGCGTCAGCCTGGATGTACATCCCAAAGGACTCTGCACAGCGTCAGCCTGGCTTATATCCCAAAGGACTCTGCACAGCGTCTGCCTGGCTTACATCCCAAAGGACTCTGCACAGCGTCAGCCTGGCTTACATCCCAAAGGACTCTGCACAGTGTCAATCTGACTGTACATCCCAAAGGGCTCTCCACAGCGTCAGCCTGGCTTACATCCCAAAGGACTCTGCACAGTGTCAGTCTGACTGTACACCCCAAAGAACTCTGCACAGTGTCTGCTTGGCTTTCAACCCAAAGGACTCTGCACAGCTACAGCCTGGCTTACACCCCAAAGGACTCTGCACAGTGTTGGTCTAATTGTAAATCCCAAAGGACTCTGCACAGCGTCAGCCTGGCTTATATCCCAAAGGACTCTGCACAGCGTCCGCCTGGCTTACATCCCAAAGGACTCTGCACAGCTTCAGCCTGGCTTACACCCCAAAGGACTCTGCACAGTGTTGGTCTAATTGTAAATCCCAAAGGACTCTGCACAGCGTCAGCCTGGCTTATATCCCAAAGGACTCTGCACAGCGTCCGCCTGGCTTACATCCCAAAGGACTCTGCACAGCTACAGCCTGGCTTACACCCCAAAGGACTCTGCACAGTGTTGGTCTAATTGTAAATCCCAAAGGACTCTGCACAGCGTCCGCCTGGCTTATATCCCAAAGGACTCTGCACAGCGTCCGCCTGGCTTACATCCCAAAGGACTCTGCACAGCTTCAGCCTGGCTTACATCCCAAAGGACTCTGCACAGTGTCAGTCTGACTGTACATCCCAAAGGATTCTGCACAGCGTCAGCCTGGCTTACATCCCAAAGGACTCTGCACAGCATCCGCATGGCTTACATCCTAAAGGTCTCTGCACAGCGTCAGCCTGGCTTACATCCCAAAGGACTCTGCACAGTGTCAATCTGACTGTACATCCCAAAGGACTCTGCACAGCATCAGTCTGACTGTACATCCTAAAGGACTCTGCACAGTGTCAGTCTGACTGTACATCCCAAAGGACTCTGCACAGCATCAGCCTGGTTTACATCCCAAAGAACTCTGCACAGCATCAGTCTGACTGTACATCCTAAAGGACTCTGCACAGTGTCAGTCTGACTGTACATCCCAAAGGACTCTGCACAGCGTCAGCCTGGCTTACATCCCAAAGGACTCTGCACAGCGTCAGCCTGGCTTACATCCCAAAGAACTCTGCACAGCATCAGTCTGACTGTACATCCTAAAGGACTCTGCACAGTGTCAGTCTGACTGTACATCCCAAAGGACTCTGCACAGCATCAGCCTGGCTTACATCCCAAAGAACTCTGCACAGCATCAGTCTGACTGTACATCCCAAAGGACTCTGCACAGTGTCAGTCTGACTGTACATCCCAAAGGACTCTGCACAGCATCAGCCTGGCTTATGTCTCAAAGGACTCTGAAACAGCGTCAGCCTGGTTTATATCACAAAGGACTCTCTGCACAGCCTCAGCCTGGCTTACATCCCAAAGGACTCTGCACAGCGTCAGCCAGGCTTACATCGCAAAGAACTCTGCACAGCGTCAGTTTGACGGGGCATCCCAAAGGACTCTGCACAGCGTCAACCTGGCTTACATCCCAAAGGACTCTGCAAAGCGTCAGCCTGTCCTACATCCAAAAGGACGCTGCACAGCATCAGCCAGGCTTACATCCTAAAGGTCTCTGCACAGCGTCAGCCTGGCTTACATCCCAAAGGACTCTGCACAGTGTCAATCTGACTGTACATCCCAAAGGACTCTGCACAGCATCAGTCTGACTGTACATCCTAAAGGACTCTGCACAGTGTCAGTCTGACTGTACATCCCAAAGGACTCTGCACAGCATCAGCCTGGTTTACATCCCAAAGAACTCTGCACAGCATCAGTCTGACTGTACATCCTAAAGGACTCTGCACAGTGTCAGTCTGACTGTACATCCCAAAGGACTCTGCACAGCGTCAGCCTGGCTTACATCCCAAAGGACTCTGCACAGCGTCAGCCTGGCTTACATCCCAAAGAACTCTGCACAGCATCAGTCTGACTGTACATCCTAAAGGACTCTGCACAGTGTCAGTCTGACTGTACATCCCAAAGGACTCTGCACAGCATCAGCCTGGCTTACATCCCAAAGAACTCTGCACAGCATCAGTCTGACTTTACACCCCAAAGGACTCTGCACAGTGTCAGTCTGACTGTACATCCCAAAGGACTCTGCACAGCATCAGCCTGGCTTATGTCTCAAAGGACTCTGAAACAGCGTCAGCCTGGTTTATATCACAAAGGACTCTCTGCACAGCCTCAGCCTGGCTTACATCCCAAAGGACTCTGCACAGCGTCAGCCAGGCTTACATCGCAAAGAACTCTGCACAGCGTCAGTTTGACGGGGCATCCCAAAGGACTCTGCACAGCGTCAACCTGGCTTACATCCCAAAGGACTCTGCAAAGCGTCAGCCTGTCCTACATCCCAAAGGACGCTGCACAGCATCAGCCAGGCTTACATCCTAAAGGTCTCTGCACAGCGTCAGCCTGGCTTACATCCCAAAGGACTCTGCACAGTGTCAATCTGACTGTACATCCCAAAGGACTCTGCACAGCATCAGTCTGACTGTACATCCTAAAGGACTCTGCACAGTGTCAGTCTGACTGTACATCCCAAAGGACTCTGCACAGCATCAGCCTGGTTTACATCCCAAAGAACTCTGCACAGCATCAGTCTGACTGTACATCCTAAAGGACTCTGCACAGTGTCAGTCTGACTGTACATCCCAAAGGACTCTGCACAGCGTCAGCCTGGCTTACATCCCAAAGGACTCTGCACAGCGTCAGCCTGGCTTACATCCCAAAGAACTCTGCACAGCATCAGTCTGACTGTACATCCTAAAGGACTCTGCACAGTGTCAGTCTGACTGTACATCCCAAAGGACTCTGCACAGCATCAGCCTGGCTTACATCCCAAAGAACTCTGCACAGCATCAGTCTGACTGTACATCCCAAAGGACTCTGCACAGTGTCAGTCTGACTGTACATCCCAAAGGACTCTGCACAGCATCAGCCTGGCTTATGTCTCAAAGGACTCTGAAACAGCGTCAGCCTGGTTTATATCCCAAAGGACTCTCTGCACAGCCTCAGCCTGGCTTACATCCCAAAGGACTCTGCACAGCGTCAGCCAGGCTTACATCGCAAAGAACTCTGCAAAGCGTCAGCCTGTCCTACATCCCAAAGGACGCTGCACAGTGTTAGTCTGGATGTACATCCCAAAGGACTCTGCACAGCGTCAGCCTGGATGTACATCCCAAAGGACTCTGCACAGCGTCAGCCTGGCTTATATCCCAAAGGACTCTGCACAGCGTCTGCCTGGCTTACATCCCAAAGGACTCTGCACAGCGTCAGCCTGGCTTACATCCCAAAGGACTCTGCACAGTGTCAATCTGACTGTACATCCCAAAGGGCTCTCCACAGCGTCAGCCTGGCTTACATCCCAAAGGACTCTGCACAGTGTCAGTCTGACTGTACACCCCAAAGAACTCTGCACAGTGTCTGCTTGGCTTTCAACCCAAAGGACTCTGCACAGCTACAGCCTGGCTTACACTCCAAAGGACTCTGCACAGTGTTGGTCTAATTGTAAATCCCAAAGGACTCTGCACAGCGTCAGCCTGGCTTATATCCCAAAGGACTCTGCACAGCGTCCGCCTGGCTTACATCCCAAAGGACTCTGCACAGCTTCAGCCTGGCTTACACCCCAAAGGACTCTGCACAGTGTTGGTCTAATTGTAAATCCCAAAGGACTCTGCACAGCGTCAGCCTGGCTTATATCCCAAAGGACTCTGCACAGCGTCCGCCTGGCTTACATCCCAAAGGACTCTGCACAGCTACAGCCTGGCTTACACCCCAAAGGACTCTGCACAGTGTTGGTCTAATTGTAAATCCCAAAGGACTCTGCACAGCGTCCGCCTGGCTTATATCCCAAAGGACTCTGCACAGCGTCCGCCTGGCTTACATCCCAAAGGACTCTGCACAGCTTCAGCCTGGCTTACATCCCAAAGGACTCTGCACAGTGTCAGTCTGACTGTACATCCCAAAGGATTCTGCACAGCGTCAGCCTGGCTTACATCCCAAAGGACTCTGCACAGCATCCGCATGGCTTACATCCCAAAGGACTCTGCACAGTGTCAGTCTGACTGTATATCCCAAAGGACTCTGCACAGCATCAGCCTGTCTTACATCCCAAAGGTCTCTGCACAGCATCCGCCTGGCTTACATCCCAAAGGACTCTGCACAGTGTCAGTCTGACTGTACATCCCAAAGGACTCTGCACAGCATCAGCCTAGCTTACATCACAAAGGACTCTGCACAGTGTCAGTCTGACTGTACATCCCAAAGGACTCTGCACAGTGTCAGCTTGGCTTACAACCCAAAGGACTCTGCACAGTTTCAGCCTGGCTTACATCCCAAAGGACTCTGCACAGCATCAGCCTAGCTTACATCCCAAATGACTCTGCACAGTGTCAGTCTGACTGCACATCCCAAAGGACTCTGCACATCATCAGCCTGGCTTACATCCTAAAGGACTCTGCACAGCATCAGTCTGATTGTACATCCCAAAGGACTCTGCACAGCATCAGCCTGGCTTACATCCCAAAGGACTCTGCACAGTGTCAGCCTGGCTTACATCCCAAAGGACTCTGCACAGTGTCAGTCTGGCTGTACATCCCAAAGGACTCTGCACAGCATCCGCCTGGCTTACATCCCAAAGGACTATGCACAGCTTCAGCCTGGCTTACATCCCAAAGGACTCTGCACAGCATCCGCCTGGTTTACATCCCAAAGGAGTCTGCACAGTGTCAGTCTGACTGTACATCCCAAAGGACTCTGCACAGCATCAGCCTAGCTTACATCCCAAAGGACTCTGCACAGTGTCAGTCTGACTGTACATCCCAAAGGACTCTGCACAGTGTCAGCTTGGCTTACAACCCAAAGGACTCTGCACAGCTTCAGCCTGGCTTACATCCCAAAGGACTCTGCACAGCATCAGCCTAGCTTACATCCCAAATGACTCTGCACAGTGTCAGTCTGACTGTACATCCCAAAGGACTCTGCACATCATCAGCCTGGCTTACATCCTAAAGGACTCTGCACAGCATCAGTCTGATTGTACATTCCAAAGTACTCTGCACGGCATCAGCCTGGCTTACATCCCAACGGACTCTGCACAGTGTCAGCCTGGCTTACATCCCAAAGGACTCTGCACAGCATCAGTCTGACTGTACATCCTAAAGGACTCTGCACAGTGTCAGTCTGACTGTACATCCCAAAGGACTCTGCACAGCATCAGCCTGGCTTACATCCCAAAGAACTCTGCACAGCATCAGTCTGACTGTACATCCCAAAGGACTCTGCTCAGTGTCAGCCTGACTGTACATCCCAAAGGACTCTGCACAGCCTCAGCCTGGCTTATGTCTCAAAGGACTCTGCACAGCGTCAGCCAGGCTTACATCGCAAAGAACTCTGCACAGCGTCAGTCTGACTGGGCATCCCAAAGGACTCTGCACAGCGTCAGCCTGGCTTACATCCCAAAGGACTCTGCAAAGCGTCAGCCTGTCCTACATCCCAAAGAACTCTGCACAGCATCAGTCTGACTGTACATCCCAAAGGACTCTGCTCAGTGTCAGCCTGACTGTACATCCCAAAGGACTCTGCACAGCATCAGCCTGGCTTATGTCTCAAAGGACTCTGACACAGCGTCAGCCTGGTTTATATCCCAAAGGACTCTGCACAGCCTCAGCCTGGCTTACATCCCAAAGGACTCTGCACAGCGTCAGCCAGGCTTACATCGCAAAGAACTCTGCACAGCGTCAGTCTGACTGTACATCCCAAAGGACTCTGCACATCATCAGCCTGGCTTACATCCTAAAGGACTCTGCACAGCATCAGTCTGATTGTACATCCCAAAGGACTCTGCACAGCATCAGCCTGGCTTACATCCCAAAGGACTCTGCACAGTGTCAGCCTGGCTTACATCCCAAAGGACTCTGCACAGTGTCAGTCTGGCTGTACATCCCAAAGGACTCTGCACAGAGTCAGCCTGGCTTACATCCCAAAGGACTATGCACAGCGTCAGCCTGGCTTACATCCCAAAGGACTCTGCACAGTGTCAGCCTGCCTTACATCCCAAAGGACTCTGCACAGCGTCAGCCTGGCTTACATCCCAAAGGACTCTGCAAAGCGTCAGCCTGTCCTACATCCCAAAGAACTCTGCACAGCATCAGTCTGACTGTACATCCCAAAGGACTCTGCTCAGTGTCAGCCTGACTGTACATCCCAAAGGACTCTGCACAGCATCAGCCTGGCTTATGTCTCAAAGGACTCTGACACAGCGTCAGCCTGGTTTATATCCCAAAGGACTCTGCACAGCCTCAGCCTGGCTTACATCCCAAAGGACTCTGCACAGCGTCAGCCAGGCTTACATCGCA
Source organism: Ambystoma mexicanum (assembly GCF_040938575.1). Classification (NCBI taxonomy): domain Eukaryota; kingdom Metazoa; phylum Chordata; class Amphibia; order Caudata; family Ambystomatidae; genus Ambystoma; species Ambystoma mexicanum. Next base: position 20,481,101 of record NC_090935.1, read on the forward strand.
AAGAACTCTGCACAGCGTCAGTCTGACTGTACATCCCAAAGGACTCTGCACATCATCAGCCTGGCTTACATCCTAAAGGACTCTGCACAGCATCAGTCTGATTGTACATCCCAAAGGACTCTGCACAGCATCAGCCTGGCTTACATCCCAAAGGACTCTGCACAGTGTCAGCCTGGCTTACATCCCAAAGGACTCTGCACAGTGTCAGTCTGGCTGTACATCCCAAAGGACTCTGCACAGAGTCAGCCTGGCTTACATCCCAAAGGACTATGCACAGCGTCAGCCTGGCTTACATCCCAAAGGACTCTGCACAGTGTCAGCCTGCCTTACATCCCAAAGGACTCTGCACAGCTTCAGCCTGGCTTACATCCCAAAGGACTGTGCACAGCGTCAGCCTGGCTTACATCCCAAAAGACTCTGCACAGCGTCAGCCTGGCTTACATCCCAAAGGACTCTGCACAGCGTCTGCCTGGCTAGAGATGAAACGCTATTGACTTCAAACTCATTCATATGAACTGCACTGTTGGTAATAAAGTGATTTTGAGCACAATCAGGAATGCAGATCTGATGTTGAATTCTGGGAAGGTAGAGTGACAGTCCTAGAGTAGAAAGCTACCCAGGCAGCTCAGCAGGTTGAGTGACTTGTGGAGATGTTAGACATTTAAATCTGGCTGTAAATCTTATGGCTTTTTGCAATTCCTATAAATATGGGTGGTGTAAAATGCACTGTTCGGCCAGGGGAGTGTTGGCTACTTGCTCCTATTCCGGGCAGTGCTGGGGGAATTTCTGCCCCCATAGTCACAATCAAAGGTTAGATCTCATGAAACCGCAGCTCAGTTGCCCAATAATGTTGTCAGCCTAATAGAATCATTTACTTTCATTTGAACAGTTTCACAAAAAATAACAGCCTTAGAAATATGCCCTGCCATAAATCTCAAAGGTATGGGCACAGAAATCACATAACAGCCTTGGAAGTATACCCTGCCATCAAACTCAAATGTAGGGGCACGGAAATCACATAACAGCCTTAGAAGTATACCCTGACATAAATCTCAAAGGTATGGGCACGGAAATCAAATAACAGACTTGGAAGCATACCCTGCCATAAAACTCAAAGGTAGGGGCACGGATATCAAATAACATCCTTGGAAGTATACACTGGCACAAAACGCAAAGGTAGGGGCACGAATATCAAATAGCCTTGGAAGTATACCCTGCCATAAAACTCAAAGATAGGGGCACGGATATCAAATAACAGACTTGGAAGTATACCCTGCCATGAAACTCAAAGGTATGGGCAGACCTCAGTGACGGGGAGCGGCAGCTCAGGGCATAGTAAAAACGGGGTGGTACAGAACTAGTGAGCGGCAGCTCAGGGAAGAGGTTGGAAGGGGGTGGTACAGAACGAGAGAGTGGCAGCTCAGGGAAGAAGTAGGTAGGGGGTGGTACAGCACTAGAGAGCGGCAGCTCAGGGAAGCGGTAGGAAGGGGATGGTACAGAACTAGAGAGCGGCAGGACAGTGAAGAGGAAGGAATGGGGTGGTACAGCACTAGTGAGCGGCAGAACAGGGAAGAGGGAGGAATGGGGTGGTACAGAACTAGAGAGCAGCAGCTCAGAGAAGCAGTAGGAAGGGGGTGGTATAAAACCAGAGAGCGGCTGCTCAGGGAAGAGGTTGGAAGGGGGTGGTACAGAACTAGAGAGCGGCAGCGCAGGGAAGAGGTAGGAAGGGGGTGGTACAGCACTAGAGAGCGGCAGCTCAGGGAAGAGGTAGGAAGGGGTGGTACATAACTAGAGAGCTGCAGCACAGGGAAGAGGTAGGAAGGGGGTGGTACAGAAATAGAGAGCGTCAGCACAGGGAAGAGGTAGGAAGGGGTGGTACAGAACTAGAGAGCGGCAGCTCAGGGAAGAGGTAGGAAGGGGGTGGTACAGCACTAGAGAGCGGCAGCTCAGGGAAGAGGTAGGAAGGGGTGGTACATAACTAGAGAGCTGCAGCACAGGGAAGAGGTAGGAAGGGGGTGGTACAGAAATAGAGAGCGGCAGCACAGGGAAGAGGTAGGAAGGGGGTGGAACAGAACTAGAGAGAAGCAGCTGAGGGAAGCGGTAGGAAGGGGGTGGTATAGAACTAGAGAGCGGCAGATCAGGGAAGCGGTAGGAAGGGGGTGGTACAGAACTAGAGAGCGGCAGCACAGGGAAGAGGTAGGAAGGGGGTGGAACAGAACTAGAGAGAGGCAGCTGAGGGAAGTGGTGGGAAGGGGATGGTTCAGAACTAGAGAGCGGCAGCACAGTGAAGGGTAGGAAGGGGGTGGTAAAGAACTAGAGCAGCAGCTCAGGGAAGAGGTAGGCAGAGGGTGGTACAAAACTAGAGAGCAGCAGCTCAGGGAAAAGTTAGGAAGGGGGTGGTTCAGAACTAGAGAGCGGCAGTACAGGGAAGAGGTAGGAAGAGGGTGGTAAAGACCTAGAGCAGCAGCTCAGGGCAGAGGTAGGACGGGGGTGGTACAGAACTAGAGAGCGGTAGCACAGGGAAGAGGTAGGAAGGGGGTGGTACAGAACTATTGAGCAGCAGCTCAGGGAAGCGGTTGGAAGGGGGTGGCACAGAACTAGAGAGCAGCAGCTCAGGGAAGAGGTAGGAAGGGGGTGGTACAAAACTAGAGAGCAGCAGCTCAGAGAAGCGGTAGGAAGGGGGTGGTACAGAACTAGAGAGCGGCAGCCCAGGGAAGCGGTCGGAAAGGGGTGGTACAGAACTAGAGAGCGGCAGCTCAGAGAAGCGGTAGGAAGGGGTGGTACAGAACTAGAGAGCGGCTGCACAGGGAAGAGGTAGGAAGGGGGTGGGTACAGAGCTAGAGAGCGGCAGCACAGGGAAGAGGTAGGAAGCGGGTGGTATAAAACTAGAGAGCGGCAGCTCAGGGAAGAGGTAGGAAGTGGGTGATATAGCACTAGAGAGCGGCAGTTAAGGGCAGAGCTAGGAACGGGGTGGTACAGAACTAGAGAGCAGCAGCTCCGGGAAGAGGTGGGAAGGGGATGGTACAGAGCTAGAGAGCGGCAGCTCAGGGAAGCGGTAGGAAGGGGGTGGAACAGAACTAGAGAGCAGCAGCTCAGGGAAGCGGTAGGAAGGGGGTGGTAAAGAACTAGAGCGGCAGCTCAGGGAAGAGGTAGGAAGGAAGTGGTACACAACTAGCGAACGGCAGCACAGGGAAGAGGTGGGAAGGGGGTGGTACAGAACTAGAGCGGCAGCTCAGGGAAGCGGTATGAAGGGGGTGGAACAGAACTAGAGAGCAGCAGCTCAGGGAAGCGGTAGGAAGGGGGTGGTAAAGAACTAGAGCTGCAGCTCAGGGCAGAGGTAGGAAGGGGGTGGTAAAGAACTAGAGCGGCAGCTCAGGGCAGAGGTAGGAAGGGGGTGGTAAAGAACTAGAGCGGAAGCTCAGGGCATTGGTGGGAAAGGGGTGATACAGAACTAGAGAACGGCAGCTCAGGGAAGAGGTAGGAAGGGGTGGTACAGAACTAGAGAGCGGCAGCTCAGGGAAGAGGTAGGAACAGGGTGGTACAGAGCTAGAGAGCAGCAGCTCAGGGAAGAGGTAGGAAGGGGGTGGTACAGAACTAGAGAGCGGCAGCTCAGGGAAGAGGTAGGAAGGGGGTGGTAAAGAACTAGAGCGGCAGCTCAGGGCAGAGGTAGAAACGGGCGGGTACAGAACTAGAGAGCGGCAGCCCAGGGAAGCAGTAGGAAGGGGGTGGTACAGCAATAGAGAGCAGCAGGTCAGGGAAGAGGTAGGAAGGGGGTGGTACAGAACTAGAGAGCGGCAGCTCAGGGAAGAGGTAGGAAGGGGGTGGTCCAGAACTAGAGAATGGCAGCTCAGGGAAGAGGTAGGAAGGGGGTGGTACAGAACTAGAGAGCGGCAGCTCAGGGAAGAGTTAGGAAGGGGGTGGTACAGAACCAGAGAACCCTCCTGTGCCTTATGCTTTACTGCCCACCCCCCTCCTGTGCCTTATGTTACCTGTGCTTTACTGCCCATCCCCCTCCTGTGCCTTATGTTACCTGTGCTTTACTGCCCATCCCCCTCCTGTGCCTTATGTTACCTGTACTGTACTGCCCATCCCCCTCCTGTGCCTTATGTTACCTGTACTTTACTGTCCACCCCCCTCATGTGCCTTATGTTACCTGTACTTTACTGCCCATCCCCCTCCTGTGCCTTATGTTACCTGTACTTTACTGCCCACCCCCCTCCTGTGTCTTATGTTACCTGTACTTTACTGCCCACCCCCTCCTGTGCCTTATGTTACCTGTACCTGTACTTTACTGCCCAACCCCCTCCTGTGCCTTATGTTACCTGTACTTTACTGCCCACCCCCTCCTGTGCCTTATGTTACTTGTACTTTACTGCCCATCCCCCTCCTGTGCCTTATGTTACCTGTACTTTACTGTCCACCCCCCTCCTGTGCCTTATGTTACCTGTACTTTACTGCCCATCCCCCTCCTGTGCCTTATGTTACCTGTACTTTACTGCCCACCCCCCTCCTGTGTCTTATGTTACCTGTACTTTACTGCCCACCCCCTCCTGTGCCTTATGTTACCTGTACCTGTACTTTACTGCCCAACCCCCTCCTGTGCCTTATGTTACCTGTACTTTACTGCCCACCCCCTCCTGTGCCTTATGTTACTTGTACTTTACTGCCCATCCCCCTCCTGTGCCTTATGTTGCCTATGCTTTCCTGCCCACCCCCCTCCTGTGCCTTATGTTACCTGTACTTTACTACCCACCCCCCTCCTGTGCCTTATGTTACCTGTACTTTACTGCCCATCCCCCTCCTGTGCCTTATGTTACCTGTACTTTACTGCGCACCCCCCTCCTGTGCCTTATGTTACCTGTACTTTACTGTCCACCCCCTGCTGTGCCTTATGATACCTGTACCTGTACTTTACTGCCCATCCCCCTCCTGTGCCTTATGTTACCTGTACTTTACTGCCCATCCCCCTCCTGTGCCTTATGTTACCTGTGCTTTACTGCCCATCCCCCTCCTGTGCCTTATGTTACCTGTACTTTACTGCCCACCCCCCGCCTGTGCCTTATGTTATCTGTACTTTACTGCCCACCCCCTCCTGTGCCTTATGTTACCTGTACCTTACTGCCCACCCCCCTCCTGTGCTTATGATACCTGTACTTTACTGCCCACCCCCTCCTGTGCCTTATGTTACCTGTACCTGTACTTTACTACCCACCCCCCACCTGTGCCTTATGTTACCTGTACTTTACTGCCCATCCCCCTCCTGTGCCTTATGTTACCTGTACTTTACTGCCCACCCCCCTCCTGTGCCTTACGTTACCTGTACGTTACTGGCCACCCCCCTCCTGTGCCTTACGTTACCTGTACTTTACTGCCCACCCCCTCCTGTGCCTTATGTTACCTGTGCTTTACTGCCCACCCTCCTCCTGTGCCTTATGTTGGCTATGCTTTACTGCCCGGCCTCCTCCTGTGCCTTATGTTACCATTACTTTACTGGCCACGCCCCTCCTGTGCCTTATGTTACCTGTACCTGTACTTTACTACCCACCCCCCTCCTGTGCCTTATGTTACCTGTGCTTTACTGCCCACCCTCCTCCTGTGCCTTATGTTGCCTATGCTTTACTGCCCACCCTCCTCCTGTGCCTTATGTTACCTGTACTTTACTGCCCACGCCCCTCCTGTGCCTTATGTTACCTGTACTTTACTGCCCACCCCCTCCTGTGCCTTATGTTACCTGTACTTTACTGCCCACCCCCTCCTGTGCCTTATGTTACCTGTACCTGTACTTTACTACCCACCCCCCTCCTGTGCCTTATGTTACCTGTGCTTTACTGCCCACCCTCCTCCTGTGCCTTATGTTGCCTATGCTTTACTGCCCACCCTCCTCCTGTGACTTATGTTGCCTATGCTTTACTGCCCACCCTCCTCCTGTGCCTTGTTACCTGTGCTTTACTGCCCACCCTCCTCCTGTGCCTTATGTTGCCTATGCTTTACTGCCCACCCTCCTCCTGTGCTTTATGTTACCTGTAACTGTACTTTACTACCCAACCTCCTCCTGTGCCTTATGTTACCTGTGCTGTACTGCCCACCCCCCCTGTGCCTTATGTTACCTGTACTTTACTGCCCACCCCCCTCCTGTGCCTTATGTTACCTGTACTTTACTGCCCACCCCCCTGCTGTGCCTTATGTTACCTGTACTTTACTGCCCACCCCCTCCTGTGCCTTATGTTACCTGTACTTTACTGCCCAACCCCTCCTGTGCCTTATGTTACCTGTACTTTACTGCCCACCCCCTCCTGTGCCTTATGTCACCTGTACTTTACTGCCCATCCCCCTCCTGTGCCTTATGTTACCTGTGCTTTACTGCCCATCCCCCTCCTGTGCCTTACGATACCTGTACTTTACTGCTCATCTCCCTCCTGTGCCTTATGTTACCAGCACTTTACTGCCCATCCCCCTCCTGTGCCTTATGTTACCTGTACTTTACTACCCACCCCCCTCCTGTGCCTTATGTTACCTGTACTTTACTGCCCATCCCCCTCCTGTGCCTTATGTAACCTGTACTTTACTGCCCACCCCCTCCTGTGCCTTATGTTACCTGTACTTTACTGCCCATCCCCCTCCTGTGCCTTATGTTACCTGTACTTTACTGCCCATCCCCCTCCTGTGCCTTATGTTACCTGTACCTGTACTTTACTACCCACCCCCCTCCTGTGCTTATGTTACCTGTACTTTTCTGCCCATCCCCCTCCTGTGCCTTATGTTACCTGTACTTTACTGCCCACCCCCCTCCTGTGCCTTATGTTACCTGTACCTGTACTTTACTACCCACCCCCTCCTGTGCCTTATGTTACCTGTACGGTACTGCCCATCCCCATCCTGTGCCTTATGTTACCTGTACTTTACTGCCCACCCCCCTCCCGTGCCTTAAGTTACCTGTACCTGTACTTTACTACCCACCCCCCTCCTGTGCCTTATGTTACCTGTACTTTACTGCCCATCCCCCTCCTGTGCCTTATGTTACCTGTACTTTACTGCCCACCCCCCTCCTGTGCCTTATGTTACCTGTACCTGTACTTTACTACCCACCCCCCTCCTGTGCCTTATGTTACCTGTACTTTACTGCACATCCCCCTCCTGTGCCTTATGTTACCTGTACTTGACTGCCCACCCTCCTCCTGTGCCTTATGTCACCTGTACCTGTACTTTACTGCCCATCCCCCTCCTGTGCCTCATGTTACCTGTACTTTACTGCCCATTCCCCTCCCGTGCCTTATGTTACCTATTCCCGTACTTTACTGCCCACCCCCTCCTGTGCCTTATGTTACCTGTACTTTACTGCCCACCCCCTCCTGTGCCTTATGTTACCTGTACTTGTACTTTACTACCCACCCCCCTCCTGTGCCTTATGTTACCTGTACTTTACTGCCCACCCCCTCCTGTGCCTTATGTTACCTGTACCTGTACTTTACTACCCACCCCCCTCCTGTGCCTTATGTTACCTGTACTTTACTGCCCACCCCCTCCTGTGCCTTATGTTGCCTATGCTTTACTGCCCACCCTCCTCCTGTACCTTATGTTACCTGTACTTTACTGCTCATCCCCCTCCTGTGCCTTATGTTGCCTATGCTTTACTGCCCACCCTCCTCCTGTGCCTTATGTTGCCTATGCTTTATTGCCCACCCTCCTCCTGTGCCTTATGTTACCTGTACTTTACTGCCCACCCCCTCCTGTGCCTTATGTTACCTGTACTTTACTGCCCACCCCCCTCCTGTGCCTTATGTTACCTGTACCTGTACTTTACTACCCACCTCACTACTGTGTCTTATGTTACCTGTACTTTACTGCCCATCCCCCTCCTGTGCCTTATGTTACCTGTACTTTACTGCCCACCCCCTCCTGTGCCTTATGTTACCTGTACCTGTACTTTACTACCCACCTCACTCCTGTCTCTTATGTTACCTGTACTTTACTGCCCATCCCCCTCCTGTGCCTTATGTTACTTGTACTTTACTGCCCACCCCCTCCTGTGCCTTATGTTAGCTGTACTTTACTGCCCACCCCCCTCCTGTGCCTTATGTTACCTGTACTTTACTGCCCACCCCCCGCCTGTGCCTTATGTTACCTGTACTTTACTGTCCACCCCCCTCCTGTGCCTTATGTTACCTGTACGTTACTGCCTACCCCCCTGTGCCTTATGTTACCTGTACCTGTTCTTTACTACCCACCCCCCTCCTATGCCTTATGTTACCTGTACTTTACTACCCACCCCCTCCTGTGCCTTATGTTACTTGTACTTTACTGCCCACCCCCTCCTGTGCCTTATGTTACCTGTACTTTACTACCCACCCCCCTCCTGTGCCTTATGTTACCTGTGCTTTACTGCCCACCCTCCTCTTGTGCCTTATGTTGCCTATGCTTTACTGCCCACCCTCCTCCTGTGCCTTATGTTGCCTATGCTTTGCTGCCCACCCTCCTCCTGTGCCTTATGTTACCTGTGCTTTACTGCCCACTCTCCTCCTGTGCCTTATGTTGCCTATGATTTACTGCCCACCCTCCTCCTGTGCCTTATGTTGCCTATGCTTTACTGCCCACCCCCCTCCTGTGCCTTTTGTTACCTGTACTTTACTGCCCACCCCCCTCCTGTGCCTTATGTTACCTGTGGTTTACTGCCCACCCTCCGCCTGTGCCTTATGTTGCCTATGCTTTACTGCCCACCCTCCTCCCGTGCCTTATGTTTCCTATGCTTTACTGCCCATCCTCCTCCTGTGCCTTATGTTACCTGTGCTTTACTGCCCACCCTCCTCCTGTGCCTTATGTTGCCTATGCTTTACTGCCCACCCTCCTCCTGTGCCTTATGTTACCTGTACTTTACTGCCCACCCTCCTCCTGTACCTTATGTTGCCTGTGCTTTACTGCCCACCCTCCTCCTGTGCCTTATGTTGCTATGCTTTACCGCCCACCCTCCTCCTGTGCCTTATGTTGCCTATGCTTTACTGCCCACCCTCCTCCTGTGCCTTATGTTACCTGTACTTTACTGCCCACCCCCTCCTGTGCCTTATGTTACCTGTACTTTACTGCCCACCCCCCTCCTGTGCCTTATGTTACCTGTGCTTTACTGCCCACCTCCCTCCTGTGCCTTATGTTACCTGTGCTTTTCTGCCCACCCTCCTCCTGTGCCCTATGTTGCCTATGCTTTACTACCCACCCCCTCCTGTGCCTTATGTTACCTGTACCTGTACTTTACTGCCCAACCCCCTCCTGTGCCTTATGTTACCTGTACTTTACTGCCCACCCCCTCCTGTGCCTTATGTTACTTGTACTTTACTGCCCATCCCCCTCCTGTGCCTTATGTTGCCTATGCTTTCCTGCCCACCCCCCTCCTGTGCCTTATGTTACCTGTACTTTACTACCCACCCCCCTCCTGTGCCTTATGTTACCTGTACTTTACTGCCCATCCCCCTCCTGTGCCTTATGTTACCTTTACTTTACTGCCCACCCCCCTCCTGTGCCTTATGTTACCTGTACTTTACTGTCCACCCCCTGCTGTGCCTTATGATACCTGTACCTGTACTTGACTGCCCATCCCCCTCCTGTGCCTTATGTTACCTGTACTTTACTGCCCATCCCCCTCCTGTGCCTTATGTTACCTGTGCTTTACTGCCCATCCCCCGCCTGTGCCTTATGTTACCTGTACTTTACTGCCCACCCCCCGCCTGTACCTTATGTTATCTGTACTTTACTGCCCACCCCCCTCCTGTGCCTTATGTTACCTGTACTTTACTGCCCACCTCCCTCCTGTGCTTATGTTACCTGTACTTTACTGCCCACCCCCTCCTGTGCCTTATGTTACCTGTACCTGTACTTTACTACCCACCCCCCTCCTGTGCCTTATGTTACCTGTACTTTACTGCCCATCCCCCTCCTGTGCCTTATGTTACCTGTACTTTACTGCCCACCCCCCTCCTGTGCCTTACGTTACCTGTACTTTACTGCCCACCCCCTCCTATGCCTTATGTTACCTGTACTTTACTGCCCACCCCCCTCCTGTGCTTTATGTTACCTCTGCTTTACTGCCCACCCTCCTCATGTGCCTTATGTTGACTATGCTTTACTGCCCACCCTCCTCCTGTGCCTTATGTTACCGGTACTTTACTGGCCACGCCCCTCCTGTGCCTTATGTTACCTGTAACTGTACTTTACTACCCACCCCCCTCCTGTGCCTTATGTTACGTGTGCTTTACTGCCCACCCTCCTCCTGTGCCTTATGTTGCCTATGCTTTACTGCCCACCCTCCTCCTGTGCCTTATGTTACCTGTACTTTACTGCCCACTCCCCTCCTGTGCCTTATGTTACCTGTACTTTACTGCCCACCCCCCTCCTGTGCCTTATGTTACCTGTACTTTACTGCCCATCCCCCTCCTGTGCCTTATGTTGCCTATGCTTTCCTGCCCACCCCCCTCCTGTGCCTTATGTTACCTGTACTTTACTACCCACCCCCCTCCTGTGCCTTATGTTACCTGTACTTTACTGCCCATCCCCCTCCTGTGCCTTATGTTACCTGTACTTTACTGCCCACCCCCCTCCTGTGCCTTATGTTACCTGTACTTTACTGTCCACCCCCTGCTGTGCCTTATGATACCTGTACCTGTACTTTACTGCCCATCCCCCTCCTGTGCCTTATGTTACCTGTACTTTACTGCCCATCCCCCTCCTGTGCCTTATGTTACCTGTGCTTTACTGCCCATCCCCCGCCTGTGCCTTATGTTACCTGTACTTTACTGCCCACCCCCCGCCTGTACCTTATGTTATCTGTACTTTACTGCCCACCCCCCTCCTGTGCCTTATGTTACCTGTACTTTACTGCCCACCCCCCTCTGTGCTTATGTTACCTGTACTTTACTGCCCACCCCCCTCCTGTGCCTTATGTTACCTGTACCTGTACTTTACTACCCACCCCCCTCCTGTGCCTTATGTTACCTGTACTTTACTGCCCATCCCCCTCCTGTGCCTTATGTTACCTGTACTTTAGTGCCCACCCCCCTCCTGTGCCTTACGTTACCTGTACTTTACTGCCCACCCCCTCCTATGCCTTATGTTACCTGTACTTTACTGCCCACCCCCCTCCTGTGCCTTATTTTACCTCTGCTTTACTGCCCACCCTCCTCATGTGCCTTATGTTGACTATGCTTTACTGCCCACCCTCCTCCTGTGCCTTATGTTACCGGTACTTTACTGGCCACGCCCCTCCTGTGCCTTATGTTACCTGTACCTGTACTTTACTACCCACACCCCTCCTGTGCCTTATGTTACCTGTGCTTTACTGCCCACCCTCCTCCTGTGCCTTATGTTGCCTATGCTTTACTGCCCACCCTCCTCCTGTGCCTTATGTTACCTGTACTTTACTGCCCACTCCCCTCCTGTGCCTTATGTTACCTGTACTTTACTGCCCACCCCCCTCCTGTGCCTTATGTTACCTGTACTTTACTGCCCACCCCCTCCTGTGCCTTATGTTACCTGTACCTGCACTTTACTACCCACCCCCCTCCTGTGCCTTATGTTACCTGTGCTTTACTGCCCACCCTCCTCCTGTGCCTTATGTTGCCTATGCTTTACTGCCCACCCTCCTCCTGTGACTTATGTTGCCTATGCTTTACTGCCCACCCTCCTCCTGTGCCTTGTTACCTGTGCTTTGCTGCCCACCCTCCTCCTGTGCCTTATGTTGCCTATGCTTTACTGCCCACCCTCCTCCTGTGCCTTATGTTACCTATGCTTTACTGCCCACCCCCTCCTGTGCTTTATGTTACCTGTAACTGTACTTTACTACCCAACCTCCTCCTGTGCCTTATGTTACCTGTGCTGTACTGCCCTTCCCCCCTGTGCCTTATGTTACCTGTACTTCACTGCCCACCCCCCTCCTGTGCCTTATGTTACCTCTGCTTTACTGTGCACCCCCCTGCTGTGCCTTATGTTACCATTACCTGTACTTTACTTCCCACCCCCCTCCTGTGCCTTATGTTACCTGTACTTTACTGCCCATCCCCCTCCTGTGCCTTATGTTACCTGTGCTTTACTGCCCACCCCCCTCCTGTGCCTTATGTTACCTGTACTTTACTGCCCACCCCCTCCTGTGCCTTATGTTACCTGTACTTTACTGCCCACCCCCTCCTGTGCCTTATGTTACCTGTACTTTACTGCCCATCCCCCTCCTGTGCCTTATGTTACCTGTACTTTACTGTCCATCCCCCTCCTGTGCCTTACGATACCTGTACTTTACTGCTCATCTCCCTCCTGTGCCTTACGTTACCAGCACTTTACTTCCCATCCCCCTCCTGTGCCTTATGTTACCTGTACTTTACTGTCCACCCCCCTCCGGTGCCTTATGTTACCTGTACTTTACTACCCACCCGCCTCCTGTGCCTTATGTTACCTGTACTTTACTGCCCATCCCCCTCCTGTGCCTTATGTTACCTGTACTTTACTGCCCACCCCCCTCCTGTGCCTTATGTTACCTGTACTTTACTACCCACCCCCTCCTGTGCCTTATGTTACCTGTACTTTACTGCCCATCCCCCTCCTGTGCCTTATGTTACCTATACTTTCCTGCCCACCCCCCTCCTGTGCCTTATGTTACCTGTACCTGTACTTTACTACCCACCCCCCTCCTGTGCCTTATGTTACCTGTACTTTACTGCCCACCCCCTCCTGTGCCTTATGTTACCTGTACTTTACTGCCCACCCCCCTCCTGTGCCTTATGTTACCTGTATTTTACTGCCCATCCCCCTCCTGTGCCTTATGTTACCTGTACTTTACTGCCCACCCCCCTCCTGTGCCTTATGTTACCTGTACCTGTACTTTACTACCCACCCCCCTCCTGTGCCTTATGTTACCTATACTTTACTGCCCATCCCCCTCCTGTGCCTTATGTTACCTGTACTTTACTGCCCACCCCCCTCCTGTGCCTTACGTTACCTGTACCTGTACCTTACTACCCACCCCCTCCTGTGCCTTATGTTACCTGTACTTTACTGCCCATCCCCCTCCTGTGCCTTATGTTACCTGTACTTTACTGCCCACCCCCCTACTGTGCCTTATGTTACCTGTACCTGTACTTTACTACCCACCCCCCTCCTGTGCCTTATGTTACCTGTACTTTACTACCCACCCCCCTCCTGTGCCTTATGTTACCTGTACTTTACTGCCCACCTCCCTCCTGTGCCTTATGTTACCTGTACCTGTACTTTACTACCCACCCCCCTCCTGTGCCTTATGTTACCTGTACTTTACTGCCCACCCTCCTCCTGTGCCTTATGTTGGCTATGCTTTACTGCCCACCCTCCTCCTGTGCCTTATGTTACCTGTACTTTACTGTCCACGCCCCTACTGTGCCTTATGTTACCTGTACTTTACTGCCCACCCCCCTCCTGTGCCTTATGTTACCTGTACTTTACTGCCCACCCCCTCCTGTGCCTTATGTTACCTGTACCTGTACTTTACTACCCACCCCCCTCCTGTGCCTTATGTTACCTGTGCTTTACTGCCCACCCACCTCCTGTGCCTTATGTTGCCTATGCTTTACTGCCCACCATCCTCCTGTGACTTATGTTGCCTATGTTTTACTGCCCACCCTCCTCCTGTGCCTTGTTACCTGTGCTTTGCTGCCCACCCTCCTCCTGTGCCTTATGTTGCCTATGCTTTACTGCCCACCCTCCTCCTGTGCCTTATGTTACCTATGCTTTACTGCCCACCCCCCTCCTGTGCTTTATGTTACTTGTAACTGTACTTTACTACCCAACCTCCTCCTGTGCCTTATGTTACCTGTGCTGTACTGCCCATCCCCCCTGTGCCTTATGTTACCTGTACTTCACTGCCCACCCCCCTCCTGTGCCTTATGTTACCTGTACTTTACTGTCCACCCCCCTGCTGTGCCTTATGTTACCTGTACTTTACTGTCCACCCCCTGCTGTGCCTTATGTTACCTGTACCTGTACTTTACTGCCCACCCCCCTCCTGTGCCTTATGTTACCGGTACTTTACTGCCCATCCCCCTCCTGTGCCTTATGTTACCTGTGCTTTACTGCCCACCCCCCTCCTGTGCCTTATGTTACCTATACTTTACTGCCCACCCCCTCCTGTGCCTTATGTTACCTGTACTTTACTGCCCACCCCCTCCTGTGCCTTATGTTACCTGTACTTTACTGCCCATCCCCCTCCTGTGCCTTATGTTACCTGTACTTTACTGCCCATCCCCCTCCTGTGCCTTACGATACCTGTACTTTACTGCTCATCTCCCTCCTGTGCCTTACGTTACCAGCACTTTACTGCCCATCCCCCTCCTGTGCCTTATGTTACCTGTACTTTACTGTCCACCCCCCTCCTGTGCCTTATGTTACCTGTACTTTACTACCCACCCCCTCCTGTGCCTTATGTTACCTGTACTTTACTGCCCATCCCCCTCCTGTGCCTTATGTTACCTGTACTTTACTGCCCACCCCCCTCCTGTGCCTTATGTTACCTGTACCTGTACTTTACTACCCACCCCCCTCCTGTGCCTTATGTTACCTGTACTTTACTGCCCATCCCCCTCCTGTGCCTTATGTTACCTATACTTTACTGCCCACCCCCTCCTATGCCTTATGTTACCTGTACCTGTACTTTACTACCCACCCCCCTCCTGTGCCTTATGTTACCTGTACTTTACTGCCCATCCCCCTCCTGTGCCTTATGTTACCTGTACTTTACTGCCCACCCCCTCCTGTGCCTTACGTTACCTGTACCTGTACCTTACTACCCACCCCCTCCTGTGCCTTATGTTACCTGTACTTTACTGCCCATCCCCCTCCTGTGCCTTATGTTACCTGTACTTTACTGCCCACCCCCCTACTGTGCCTTATGTTACCTGTACTTAACTACCCACCCCCCTCCTGTGCCTTATGTTACCTGTACTTTACTGCCCATCCCCCTCCTGTCCCTTATGTTACCTGTACTTTACTGCCCACCCCCTACTGTGCCTTATGTTACCTGTACTTTACTACCCACCCCCCTCCTGTGCCTTATGTTACCTGTACTTTACTGCCCACCCTCCTCCTGTGCCTTATGTCACCTGTACCTGTACTTTACTGCCCATCCCCCTCCTGTGCCTCATGTTAACTGTACTTTACTGCCCACCCCCCTCCTGTGCCTTATGTTACCTGTACTTTACTGCCCACCCCCTCCTGTGCCTTATGTTACCTGTACCTGTACTTTACTACCCACCCTCCTCCTGTGCCTTATGTTACCTATGCTTTACTGCCCACCCCCCTCCTGTGCTTTATGTTACCTGTACTTTACTACCCAACCTCCTCCTGTGCCTTATGTTACCTGTGCTGTACTGCCCATCCCCCCTGTGCCTTATGTTACCTGTACTTCACTGCCCACCCCCCTCCTGTGCCTTATGTTACCTGTACTTTACTGTCCACCCCCTCCTGTGCCTTATGTTACCTGTACTTTACTGCCCACCCCCTCCTGTGCCTTATGTTACCTGTACCTGTACTTTACTGCCCACCCCCCTCCTGTGCCTTATGTTACCTGTACTTTACTGCCCATCCCCCTCCTGTGCCTTATGTAATCTGTGCTTTACTGCTCACCCCTCTCCTGTGCCTTATGTTACCTGTACTTTACTGCCCACCCCCTCCTGTGCCTTATGTTACCTGTACTTTACTGCCCACCCCCTCCTGTGACTTATGTTACCTGTACTTTACTGCCCATCCCACTCCTGTGCCTTATGTTACCTGTACTTTACTGCCCATCCCCCTCCTGTGCCTTATGGTACCTGTACCTGTACTTTACTACCACCCCCTCCTGTGCCTTATGTTACCTGTACTTTACTGCCCATCCCCCTCCTGTGCCTTATGTTACCTGTACTTTACTGCCCACCCCCTCCTGTGCCTTAAGTTACCTGTACCTGTACTTTACTACCCACCCCCCTCCTGTGCCTTATGTTACCTGTACTTTACTGCCCATCCCCCTCCTGTGCCTTATGTTACCTGTACTTTACTGCCCACCCCCCTCCTGTGCCTTACGTTACCTGTACCTGTACCTTACTACCCACCCCCTCCTGTGCCTTATGTTACCTGTACTTTACTGCCCATCCCCCTCCTGTGCCTTATGTTACCTGTACTTTACTACCCACCCCCCTCCTGTGCCTTATGTTACCTGGACTTTACTGCCCATCCCCCTCCTGTGCCTTATGTTACCTGTACTTTACTGCCCACCCTCCTCCTGTGCCTTATGTCACCTGTACCTGTACTTTACTGCCCATCCCCCTCCTGTGCCTCATGTTACCTGTACTTTACTGCCCATCCCCCTCCCGTGCCTTATGTTACCTGTATCCGTACTTTACTGCCCACCCCCCTCCTGTGCCTTATGTTACCTGTACTTTACTGCCCACCCCCTCCTGTGCCTTATGTTACCTGTACCTGTACTTTACTACCCACCCCCCTCCTGTGCCTTATGTTACCTGTACTTTACTGCCCACCCCCTCCTGTGCCTTATGTTACCTGTACCTGTACTTTACTACCCACCCCCCTCCTGTGCCTTATGTTACATGTACTTTACTGCCCACCCCCTCCTGTGCCTTATGTTGCCTATGCTTTACTGCCCACCCACCTCCTGTGCCTTATGTTGCCTATGCTTTACTGCCCACCATCCTCCTGTGACTTATGTTGCCTATGTTTTACTGCCCACCCTCCTCCTGTGCCTTGTTACCTGTGCTTTGCTGCCCACCCTCCTCCTGTGCCTTATGTTACCTGTGCTTTACTGCCCACCCACCTCCTGTGCCTTATGTTGCCTATGCTTTACTGCCCACCATCCTCCTGTGACTTATGTTGCCTATGTTTTACTGCCCACCCTCCTCCTGTGCCTTGTTACCTGTGCTTTGCTGCCCACCCTCCTCCTGTGCCTTATGTTGCCTATGCTTTACTGCCCACCCTCCTCCTGTGCCTTATGTTACCTATGCTTTACTGCCCACCCCCCTCCTGTGCTTTATGTTACTTGTAACTGTACTTTACTACCCAACCTCCTCCTGTGCCTTATGTTACCTGTGCTGTACTGCCCATCCCCCCTGTGCCTTATGTTACCTGTACTTCACTGCCCACCCCCCTCCTGTGCCTTATGTTACCTGTACTTTACTGTCCACCCCCCTGCTGTGCCTTATGTTACCTGTACTTTACTGTCCACCCCCTGCTGTGCCTTATGTTACCTGTACCTGTACTTTACTGCCCACCCCCCTCCTGTGCCTTATGTTACCGGTACTTTACTGCCCATCCCCCTCCTGTGCCTTATGTTACCTGTGCTTTACTGCCCACCCCCCTCCTGTGCCTTATGTTACCTATACTTTACTGCCCACCCCCTCCTGTGCCTTATGTTACCTGTACTTTACTGCCCACCCCCTCCTGTGCCTTATGTTACCTGTACTTTACTGCCCATCCCCCTCCTGTGCCTTATGTTACCTGTACTTTACTGCCCATCCCCCTCCTGTGCCTTACGATACCTGTACTTTACTGCTCATCTCCCTCCTGTGCCTTACGTTACCAGCACTTTACTGCCCATCCCCCTCCTGTGCCTTATGTTACCTGTACTTTACTGTCCACCCCCCTCCTGTGCCTTATGTTACCTGTACTTTACTACCCACCCCCTCCTGTGCCTTATGTTACCTGTACTTTACTGCCCATCCCCCTCCTGTGCCTTATGTTACCTGTACTTTACTTCCCACCCCCCTCCTGTGCCTTATGTTACCTGTACCTGTACTTTACTACCCACCCCCCTCCTGTGCCTTATGTTACCTGTACTTTACTGCCCATCCCCCTCCTGTGCCTTATGTTACCTATACTTTACTGCCCACCCCCTCCTATGCCTTATGTTACCTGTACCTGTACTTTACTACCCACCCCCCTCCTGTGCCTTATGTTACCTGTACTTTACTGCCCATCCCCCTCCTGTGCCTTATGTTACCTGTACTTTACTGCCCACCCCCTCCTGTGCCTTACGTTACCTGTACCTGTACCTTACTACCCACCCCCTCCTGTGCCTTATGTTACCTGTACTTTACTGCCCATCCCCCTCCTGTGCCTTATGTTACCTGTACTTTACTGCCCACCCCCCTACTGTGCCTTATGTTACCTGTACTTAACTACCCACCCCCCTCCTGTGCCTTATGTTACCTGTACTTAACTACCCACCCCCCTCCTGTGCCTTATGTTACCTGTACTTTACTGCCCATCCCCCTCCTGTCCCTTATGTTACCTGTACTTTACTGCCCACCCCCTCCTGTGCCTTATGTTACCTGTACTTTACTACCCAACCTCCTCCTGTGCCTTATGTTACCTGTGCTGTACTGCCCATCCCCCCTGTGCCTTATGTTACCTGTACTTCACTGCCCACCCCCCTCCTGTGCCTTATGTTACCTGTACTTTACTGTCCACCCCCTCCTGTGCCTTATGTTACCTGTACTTTACTGCCCACCCCCTCCTGTGCCTTATGTTACCTGTACCTGTACTTTACTGCCCACCCCCCTCCTGTGCCTTATGTTACCTGTACTTTACTGCCCATCCCCCTCCTGTGCCTTATGTAATCTGTGCTTTACTGCTCACCCCTCTCCTGTGCCTTATGTTACCTGTACTTTACTGCCCACCCCCTCCTGTGCCTTATGTTACCTGTACTTTACTGCCCACCCCCTCCTGTGACTTATGTTACCTGTACTTTACTGCCCATCCCACTCCTGTGCCTTATGTTACCTGTACTTTACTGCCCATCCCCCTCCTGTGCCTTATGGTACCTGTACCTGTACTTTACTACCACCCCCTCCTGTGCCTTATGTTACCTGTACTTTACTGCCCATCCCCCTCCTGTGCCTTATGTTACCTGTACTTTACTGCCCACCCCCTCCTGTGCCTTAAGTTACCTGTACCTGTACTTTACTACCCACCCCCCTCCTGTGCCTTATGTTACCTGTACTTTACTGCCCATCCCCCTCCTGTGCCTTATGTTACCTGTACTTTACTGCCCACCCCCCTCCTGTGCCTTACGTTACCTGTACCTGTACCTTACTACCCACCCCCTCCTGTGCCTTATGTTACCTGTACTTTACTGCCCATCCCCCTCCTGTGCCTTATGTTACCTGTACTTTACTACCCACCCCCCTCCTGTGCCTTATGTTACCTGGACTTTACTGCCCATCCCCCTCCTGTGCCTTATGTTACCTGTACTTTACTGCCCACCCTCCTCCTGTGCCTTATGTCACCTGTACCTGTACTTTACTGCCCATCCCCCTCCTGTGCCTCATGTTACCTGTACTTTACTGCCCATCCCCCTCCCGTGCCTTATGTTACCTGTATCCGTACTTTACTGCCCACCCCCCTCCTGTGCCTTATGTTACCTGTACTTTACTGCCCACCCCCTCCTGTGCCTTATGTTACCTGTACCTGTACTTTACTACCCACCCCCCTCCTGTGCCTTATGTTACCTGTACTTTACTGCCCACCCCCTCCTGTGCCTTATGTTACCTGTACCTGTACTTTACTACCCACCCCCCTCCTGTGCCTTATGTTACATGTACTTTACTGCCCACCCCCTCCTGTGCCTTATGTTGCCTATGCTTTACTGCCCACCCACCTCCTGTGCCTTATGTTGCCTATGCTTTACTGCCCACCATCCTCCTGTGACTTATGTTGCCTATGTTTTACTGCCCACCCTCCTCCTGTGCCTTGTTACCTGTGCTTTGCTGCCCACCCTCCTCCTGTGCCTTATGTTACCTGTGCTTTACTGCCCACCCACCTCCTGTGCCTTATGTTGCCTATGCTTTACTGCCCACCATCCTCCTGTGACTTATGTTGCCTATGTTTTACTGCCCACCCTCCTCCTGTGCCTTGTTACCTGTGCTTTGCTGCCCACCCTCCTCCTGTGCCTTATGTTGCCTATGCTTTACTGCCCACCCTCCTCCTGTGCCTTATGTTACCTATGCTTTACTGCCCACCCCCCTCCTGTGCTTTATGTTACTTGTAACTGTACTTTACTACCCAACCTCCTCCTGTGCCTTATGTTACCTGTGCTGTACTGCCCATCCCCCCTGTGCCTTATGTTACCTGTACTTCACTGCCCACCCCCCTCCTGTGCCTTATGTTACCTGTACTTTACTGTCCACCCCCCTGCTGTGCCTTATGTTACCTGTACTTTACTGTCCACCCCCTGCTGTGCCTTATGTTACCTGTACCTGTACTTTACTGCCCACCCCCCTCCTGTGCCTTATGTTACCGGTACTTTACTGCCCATCCCCCTCCTGTGCCTTATGTTACCTGTGCTTTACTGCCCACCCCCCTCCTGTGCCTTATGTTACCTATACTTTACTGCCCACCCCCTCCTGTGCCTTATGTTACCTGTACTTTACTGCCCACCCCCTCCTGTGCCTTATGTTACCTGTACTTTACTGCCCATCCCCCTCCTGTGCCTTATGTTACCTGTACTTTACTGCCCATCCCCCTCCTGTGCCTTACGATACCTGTACTTTACTGCTCATCTCCCTCCTGTGCCTTACGTTACCAGCACTTTACTGCCCATCCCCCTCCTGTGCCTTATGTTACCTGTACTTTACTGTCCACCCCCCTCCTGTGCCTTATGTTACCTGTACTTTACTACCCACCCCCTCCTGTGCCTTATGTTACCTGTACTTTACTGCCCATCCCCCTCCTGTGCCTTATGTTACCTGTACTTTACTGCCCACCCCCCTCCTGTGCCTTATGTTACCTGTACCTGTACTTTACTACCCACCCCCCTCCTGTGCCTTATGTTACCTGTACTTTACTGCCCATCCCCCTCCTGTGCCTTATGTTACCTATACTTTACTGCCCACCCCCTCCTATGCCTTATGTTACCTGTACCTGTACTTTACTACCCACCCCCCTCCTGTGCCTTATGTTACCTGTACTTTACTGCCCATCCCCCTCCTGTGCCTTATGTTACCTGTACTTTACTGCCCACCCCCTCCTGTGCCTTACGTTACCTGTACCTGTACCTTACTACCCACCCCCTCCTGTGCCTTATGTTACCTGTACTTTACTGCCCATCCCCCTCCTGTGCCTTATGTTACCTGTACTTTACTGCCCACCCCCCTACTGTGCCTTATGTTACCTGTACTTAACTACCCACCCCCCTCCTGTGCCTTATGTTACCTGTACTTTACTGCCCATCCCCCTCCTGTCCCTTATGTTACCTGTACTTTACTGCCCACCCCCTACTGTGCCTTATGTTACCTGTACTTTACTACCCACCCCCCTCCTGTGCCTTATGTTACCTGTACTTTACTGCCCACCCTCCTCCTGTGCCTTATGTCACCTGTACCTGTACTTTACTGCCCATCCCCCTCCTGTGCCTCATGTTAACTGTACTTTACTGCCCACCCCCCTCCTGTGCCTTATGTTACCTGTACTTTACTGCCCACCCCCTCCTGTGCCTTATGTTACCTGTACCTGTACTTTACTACCCACCCTCCTCCTGTGCCTTATGTTACCTATGCTTTACTGCCCACCCCCCTCCTGTGCTTTATGTTACCTGTACTTTACTACCCAACCTCCTCCTGTGCCTTATGTTACCTGTGCTGTACTGCCCATCCCCCCTGTGCCTTATGTTACCTGTACTTCACTGCCCACCCCCCTCCTGTGCCTTATGTTACCTGTACTTTACTGTCCACCCCCTCCTGTGCCTTATGTTACCTGTACTTTACTGCCCACCCCCTCCTGTGCCTTATGTTACCTGTACCTGTACTTTACTGCCCACCCCCCTCCTGTGCCTTATGTTACCTGTACTTTACTGCCCATCCCCCTCCTGTGCCTTATGTAATCTGTGCTTTACTGCTCACCCCTCTCCTGTGCCTTATGTTACCTGTACTTTACTGCCCACCCCCTCCTGTGCCTTATGTTACCTGTACTTTACTGCCCACCCCCTCCTGTGACTTATGTTACCTGTACTTTACTGCCCATCCCACTCCTGTGCCTTATGTTACCTGTACTTTACTGCCCATCCCCCTCCTGTGCCTTATGGTACCTGTACCTGTACTTTACTACCACCCCCTCCTGTGCCTTATGTTACCTGTACTTTACTGCCCATCCCCCTCCTGTGCCTTATGTTACCTGTACTTTACTGCCCACCCCCTCCTGTGCCTTAAGTTACCTGTACCTGTACTTTACTACCCACCCCCCTCCTGTGCCTTATGTTACCTGTACTTTACTGCCCATCCCCCTCCTGTGCCTTATGTTACCTGTACTTTACTGCCCACCCCCCTCCTGTGCCTTACGTTACCTGTACCTGTACCTTACTACCCACCCCCTCCTGTGCCTTATGTTACCTGTACTTTACTGCCCATCCCCCTCCTGTGCCTTATGTTACCTGTACTTTACTACCCACCCCCCTCCTGTGCCTTATGTTACCTGGACTTTACTGCCCATCCCCCTCCTGTGCCTTATGTTACCTGTACTTTACTGCCCACCCTCCTCCTGTGCCTTATGTCACCTGTACCTGTACTTTACTGCCCATCCCCCTCCTGTGCCTCATGTTACCTGTACTTTACTGCCCATCCCCCTCCCGTGCCTTATGTTACCTGTATCCGTACTTTACTGCCCACCCCCCTCCTGTGCCTTATGTTACCTGTACTTTACTGCCCACCCCCTCCTGTGCCTTATGTTATCTGTACCTGTACTTTACTACCCACCCCCCTCCTGTGCCTTATGTTACCTGTACTTTACTGCCCACCCCCTCCTGTGCCTTATGTTACCTGTACCTGTACTTTACTACCCACCCCCCTCCTGTGCCTTATGTTACATGTACTTTACTGCCCACCCCCTCCTGTGCCTTATGTTGCCTATGCTTTACTGCCCACCCTCCTCCTGTACCTTATGTTACCTGTACTTTACTGCTCATCCCCCTCCTGTGTCTTATGTTGCCTATGCTTTACTGCCCACCCTCCTCCTGTGCCTTATGTTGCCTATGCTTTATTGCCCACCCTCCTCCTGTGCCTTATGTTACCTGTACTTTACTGCCCACCCCCTCCTGTGCCTTATGTTACCTGTACTTTACTGCCCACCCCCCTCCTATGCCTTATGTTACCTGTACCTGTACTTTACTACCCACCTCACTCCTGTGTCTTATGTTACCTGTACTTTACTGCCCATCCCCCTCCTGTGCCTTGTGTTACCTGTACTTTACTGCCCACCCCCCTCCTGTGCCTTATGTTACCTGTACCTGTACTTTACTACCCACCTCACTCCTGTGCCTTGTGTTACCTGTACTTTACTGCCCACCCCCCTCCTGTGCCTTATGTTACCTGTACCTGTACTTTACTACCCACCTCACTCCTGTGTCTTATGTTACCTGTACTTTACTACCCACCTCACTCCTGTGTCTTATGTTACCTGTACTTTACTGCCCATCCCCCTCCTGTGCCTTATGTTACTTGTACTTTACTGCCCACCCCCTCCTGTGCCTTATGTTACATGTACTTTACTGCCCACCCCCCTCCTGTGCCTTATGTTACCTGTACTTTACTGCCCACCCCCCTACTGTGCCTTATGTTACCTGTACTTTACTTTCCACCACCCTCCTGTGCCTTATGTTACCTGTACGTTACTGCCTACCCCCTCCTGTGCCTTATGTTACCTGTACCTGTTCTTTACTACCCACCCCCCTCCTATGCCTTATGTTACCTGTACTTTACTACCCACCCCCTCCTGTGCCTTATGTTACTTGTACTTTACTGCCCACCCCCTCCTGTGCCTTATGTTACCTGTACTTCACTACCCACCCCCCTCCTGTGCCTTATGTTACCTGTGCTTTACTGCCCACCCTCCTCTTGTGCCTTATGTTGCCTATGCTTTACTGCCCACCCTCCTCCTGTGCCTTATGTTACCTGTACTTTACTGCCCACCCCCCTCCTGTGCCTTATGTTACCTGTACCTGTACTTTACTACCCACCTCACTCCTGTGTCTTATGTTACCTGTACTTTACTGCCCATCCCCCTCCTGTGCCTTGTGTTACCTGTACTTTACTGTCCACCCCCCTCCTGTGCCTTATGTTACCTGTACCTGTACTTTACTACCCACCTCACTCCTGTGTCTTATGTTACCTGTACTTTACTGCCCATCCCCTCCTGTGCCTTATGTTACATGTACTTTACTGCCCACCCCCCTCCTGTGCCTTATGTTACCTGTACTTTACTGCCCACCCCCCTAATGTGCCTTATGTTACCTGTACTTTACTTTCCACCCCCTCCTGTGCCTTATGTTACCTGTACGTTACTGCCTACCCCCTCCTGTGCCTTATGTTACCTGTACCTGTTCTTTACTACCCAGCCCCCTCCTATGCCTTATGTTACCTGTATTTTACTGCCCATCCCCCTCCTGTGCCTTATGTTACCTGTACTTTACTGCCCACCCCCCTCCTGTGCCTTATGTTACCTGTACCTGTACTTTACTACCCACCCCCCTCCTGTGCCTTATGTTACCTATACTTTACTGCCCATCCCCCTCCTGTGCCTTATGTTACCTGTACTTTACTGCCCACCCCCCTCCTGTGCCTTATGTTACCTGTACCTGCACTTTACTACCCACCCCCCTCCTGTGCCTTATGTTACCTATGCTTTACTGCCCATCCCCCCTCCTGTGCCTTATGTTACCTGTACTTTACTGCCCATCCCCCTCCTGTGCCTTATGTTACCTGTACTTTACTGCCCACCCCCCTACTGTGCCTTATGTTACCTGTACCTGTACTTTACTACCCACCCCCCTCCTGTGCCTTATGTTACCTGTACTTTACTACCCACCCCCCTCCTGTGCCTTATGTTACCTGTACTTTACTGCCCACCCCCCTCCTGTGCCTTATGTTACCTGTACCTGTACTTTACTACCCACCCCCCTCCTGTGCCTTATGTTACCTGTACTTTACTGCCCACCCTCCTCCTGTGCCTTATGTTGGCTATGCTTTACTGCCCACCCTCCTCCTGTGCCTTATGTTACCGGTACTTTACTGGCCACGCCCCTCCTGTGCCTTATGTTACCTGTACCTGTACTTTACTACCCACCCCCCTCCTGTGCCTTATGTTACCTGTGCTTTACTGCCCACCCTCCTCCTGTTCCTTATGTTGCCTATGCTTTACTGCCCACCCTCCTCCTGTGCCTTATGTTACCTGTACTTTACTGTCCACGCCCCTCCTGTGCCTTATGTTACCTGTACTTTACTGCCCACCCCCCTCCTGTGCCTTATGTTACCTGTACTTTACTGCCCACCCCCTCCTGTGCCTTATGTTACCTGTACCTGTACTTTACTACCCACCCCCCTCCTGTGCCTTATGTTACCTGTGCTTTACTGCCCACCCACCTCCTGTGCCTTATGTTGCCTATGCTTTACTGCCCACCATCCTCCTGTGATTTATGTTGCCTATGCTTTACTGCCCACCCTCCTCCTGTGCCTTGTTACCTGTGCTTTGCTGCCCACCCCCCTCCTGTGCCTTATGTTACCTGTACTTTACTACCCACCCCCTCCTGTGCCTTATGTTACCTGTACTTTACTGCCCATCCCCCTCCTGTGCCTTATGTTACCTGTACTTTACTGCCCACCCCCCTCCTGTGCCTTATGTTACCTGTACCTGTACTTTACTACCCACCCCCCTCCTGTGCCTTATGTTACCTGTACTTTACTGCCCATCCCCCTCCTGTGCCTTATGTTACCTATACTTTACTGCCCACCCCCTCCTATGCCTTATGTTACCTGTACCTGTACTTTACTACCCACCCCCCTCCTGTGCCTTATGTTACCTGTACTTTACTGCCCATCCCCCTCCTGTGCCTTATGTTACCTGTACTTTACTGCCCACCCCCTCCTGTGCCTTACGTTACCTGTACCTGTACCTTACTACCCACCCCCTCCTGTGCCTTATGTTACCTGTACTTTACTGCCCATCCCCCTCCTGTGCCTTATGTTACCTGTACTTTACTGCCCACCCCCCTACTGTGCCTTATGTTACCTGTACTTAACTACCCACCCCCCTCCTGTGCCTTATGTTACCTGTACTTTACTGCCCATCCCCCTCCTGTCCCTTATGTTACCTGTACTTTACTGCCCACCCCCTACTGTGCCTTATGTTACCTGTACTTTACTACCCACCCCCCTCCTGTGCCTTATGTTACCTGTACTTTACTGCCCACCCTCCTCCTGTGCCTTATGTCACCTGTACCTGTACTTTACTGCCCATCCCCCTCCTGTGCCTCATGTTAACTGTACTTTACTGGCCACCCCCCTCCTGTGCCTTATGTTACCTGTACTTTACTGCCCACCCCCTCCTGTGCCTTATGTTACCTGTACCTGTACTTTACTACCCACCCTCCTCCTGTGCCTTATGTTACCTATGCTTTACTGCCCACCCCCCTCCTGTGCTTTATGTTACCTGTACTTTACTACCCAACCTCCTCCTGTGCCTTATGTTACCTGTGCTGTACTGCCCATCCCCCCTGTGCCTTATGTTACCTGTACTTCACTGCCCACCCCCCTCCTGTGCCTTATGTTACCTGTACTTTACTGTCCACCCCCTCCTGTGCCTTATGTTACCTGTACTTTACTGCCCACCCCCTCCTGTGCCTTATGTTACCTGTACCTGTACTTTACTGCCCACCCCCCTCCTGTGCCTTATGTTACCTGTACTTTACTGCCCATCCCCCTCCTGTGCCTTATGTAATCTGTGCTTTACTGCTCACCCCTCTCCTGTGCCTTATGTTACCTGTACTTTACTGCCCACCCCCTCCTGTGCCTTATGTTACCTGTACTTTACTGCCCACCCCCTCCTGTGACTTATGTTACCTGTACTTTACTGCCCATCCCACTCCTGTGCCTTATGTTACCTGTACTTTACTGCCCATCCCCCTCCTGTGCCTTATGGTACCTGTACCTGTACTTTACTACCACCCCCTCCTGTGCCTTATGTTACCTGTACTTTACTGCCCATCCCCCTCCTGTGCCTTATGTTACCTGTACTTTACTGCCCACCCCCTCCTGTGCCTTAAGTTACCTGTACCTGTACTTTACTACCCACCCCCCTCCTGTGCCTTATGTTACCTGTACTTTACTGCCCATCCCCCTCCTGTGCCTTATGTTACCTGTACTTTACTGCCCACCCCCCTCCTGTGCCTTACGTTACCTGTACCTGTACCTTACTACCCACCCCCTCCTGTGCCTTATGTTACCTGTACTTTACTGCCCATCCCCCTCCTGTGCCTTATGTTACCTGTACTTTACTACCCACCCCCCTCCTGTGCCTTATGTTACCTGGACTTTACTGCCCATCCCCCTCCTGTGCCTTATGTTACCTGTACTTTACTGCCCACCCTCCTCCTGTGCCTTATGTCACCTGTACCTGTACTTTACTGCCCATCCCCCTCCTGTGCCTCATGTTACCTGTACTTTACTGCCCATCCCCCTCCCGTGCCTTATGTTACCTGTATCCGTACTTTACTGCCCACCCCCCTCCTGTGCCTTATGTTACCTGTACTTTACTGCCCACCCCCTCCTGTGCCTTATGTTACCTGTACCTGTACTTTACTACCCACCCCCCTCCTGTGCCTTATGTTACCTGTACTTTACTGCCCACCCCCTCCTGTGCCTTATGTTACCTGTACCTGTACTTTACTACCCACCCCCCTCCTGTGCCTTATGTTACATGTACTTTACTGCCCACCCCCTCCTGTGCCTTATGTTGCCTATGCTTTACTGCCCACCCACCTCCTGTGCCTTATGTTGCCTATGCTTTACTGCCCACCATCCTCCTGTGACTTATGTTGCCTATGTTTTACTGCCCACCCTCCTCCTGTGCCTTGTTACCTGTGCTTTGCTGCCCACCCTCCTCCTGTGCCTTATGTTACCTGTGCTTTACTGCCCACCCACCTCCTGTGCCTTATGTTGCCTATGCTTTACTGCCCACCATCCTCCTGTGACTTATGTTGCCTATGTTTTACTGCCCACCCTCCTCCTGTGCCTTGTTACCTGTGCTTTGCTGCCCACCCTCCTCCTGTGCCTTATGTTGCCTATGCTTTACTGCCCACCCTCCTCCTGTGCCTTATGTTACCTATGCTTTACTGCCCACCCCCTCCTGTGCTTTATGTTACTTGTAACTGTACTTTACTACCCAACCTCCTCCTGTGCCTTATGTTACCTGTGCTGTACTGCCCATCCCCCCTGTGCCTTATGTTACCTGTACTTCACTGCCCACCCCCCTCCTGTGCCTTATGTTACCTGTACTTTACTGTCCACCCCCCTGCTGTGCCTTATGTTACCTGTACTTTACTGTCCACCCCCTGCTGTGCCTTATGTTACCTGTACCTGTACTTTACTGCCCACCCCCCTCCTGTGCCTTATGTTACCGGTACTTTACTGCCCATCCCCCTCCTGTGCCTTATGTTACCTGTGCTTTACTGCCCACCCCCCTCCTGTGCCTTATGTTACCTATACTTTACTGCCCACCCCCTCCTGTGCCTTATGTTACCTGTACTTTACTGCCCACCCCCTCCTGTGCCTTATGTTACCTGTACTTTACTGCCCATCCCCCTCCTGTGCCTTATGTTACCTGTACTTTACTGCCCATCCCCCTCCTGTGCCTTACGATACCTGTACTTTACTGCTCATCTCCCTCCTGTGCCTTACGTTACCAGCACTTTACTGCCCATCCCCCTCCTGTGCCTTATGTTACCTGTACTTTACTGTCCACCCCCCTCCTGTGCCTTATGTTACCTGTACTTTACTACCCACCCCCTCCTGTGCCTTATGTTACCTGTACTTTACTGCCCATCCCCCTCCTGTGCCTTATGTTACCTGTACTTTACTGCCCACCCCCCTCCTGTGCCTTATGTTACCTGTACCTGTACTTTACTACCCACCCCCCTCCTGTGCCTTATGTTACCTGTACTTTACTGCCCATCCCCCTCCTGTGCCTTATGTTACCTATACTTTACTGCCCACCCCCTCCTATGCCTTATGTTACCTGTACCTGTACTTTACTACCCACCCCCCTCCTGTGCCTTATGTTACCTGTACTTTACGGCCCATCCCCCTCCTGTGCCTTATGTTACCTGTACTTTACTGCCCACCCCCTCCTGTGCCTTACGTTACCTGTACCTGTACCTTACTACCCACCCCCTCCTGTGCCTTATGTTACCTGTACTTTACTGCCCATCCCCCTCCTGTGCCTTATGTTACCTGTACTTTACTGCCCACCCCCCTACTGTGCCTTATGTTACCTGTACTTAACTACCCACCCCCCTCCTGTGCCTTATGTTACCTGTACTTTACTGCCCATCCCCCTCCTGTCCCTTATGTTACCTGTACTTTACTGCCCACCCCCTACTGTGCCTTATGTTACCTGTACTTTACTACCCACCCCCCTCCTGTGCCTTATGTTACCTGTACTTTACTGCCCACCCTCCTCCTGTGCCTTATGTCACCTGTACCTGTACTTTACTGCCCATCCCCCTCCTGTGCCTCATGTTAACTGTACTTTACTGCCCACCCCCCTCCTGTGCCTTATGTTACCTGTACTTTACTGCCCACCCCCTCCTGTGCCTTATGTTACCTGTACCTGTACTTTACTACCCACCCTCCTCCTGTGCCTTATGTTACCTATGCTTTACTGCCCACCCCCCTCCTGTGCTTTATGTTACCTGTACTTTACTACCCAACCTCCTCCTGTGCCTTATGTTACCTGTGCTGTACTGCCCATCCCCCCTGTGCCTTATGTTACCTGTACTTCACTGCCCACCCCCCTCCTGTGCCTTATGTTACCTGTACTTTACTGTCCACCCCCTCCTGTGCCTTATGTTACCTGTACTTTACTGCCCACCCCCTCCTGTGCCTTATGTTACCTGTACCTGTACTTTACTGCCCACCCCCTCCTGTGCCTTATGTTACCTGTACTTTACTGCCCATCCCCCTCCTGTGCCTTATGTAATCTGTGCTTTACTGCTCACCCCTCTCCTGTGCCTTATGTTACCTGTACTTTACTGCCCACCCCCTCCTGTGCCTTATGTTACCTGTACTTTACTGCCCACCCACTCCTGTGACTTATGTTACCTGTACTTTACTGCCCATCCCACTCCTGTGCCTTATGTTACCTGTACTTTACTGCCCATCCCCCTCCTGTGCCTTATGGTACCTGTACCTGTACTTTACTACCACCCCCTCCTGTGCCTTATGTTACCTGTACTTTACTGCCCATCCCCCTCCTGTGCCTTATGTTACCTGTACTTTACTGCCCACCCCCTCCTGTGCCTTAAGTTACCTGTACCTGTACTTTACTACCCACCCCCCTCCTGTGCCTTATGTTACCTGTACTTTACTGCCCATCCCCCTCCTGTGCCTTATGTTACCTGTACTTTACTGCCCACCCCCCTCCTGTGCCTTACGTTACCTGTACCTGTACCTTACTACCCACCCCCTCCTGTGCCTTATGTTACCTGTACTTTACTGCCCATCCCCCTCCTGTGCCTTATGTTACCTGTACTTTACTACCCACCCCCCTCCTGTGCCTTATGTTACCTGGACTTTACTGCCCATCCCCCTCCTGTGCCTTATGTTACCTGTACTTTACTGCCCACCCTCCTCCTGTGCCTTATGTCACCTGTACCTGTACTTTACTGCCCATCCCCCTCCTGTGCCTCATGTTACCTGTACTTTACTGCCCATCCCCCTCCCGTGCCTTATGTTACCTGTATCCGTACTTTACTGCCCACCCCCCTCCTGTGCCTTATGTTACCTGTACTTTACTGCCCACCCCCTCCTGTGCCTTATGTTACCTGTACCTGTACTTTACTACCCACCCCCCTCCTGTGCCTTATGTTACCTGTACTTTACTGCCCACCCCCTCCTGTGCCTTATGTTACCTGTACCTGTACTTTACTACCCACCCCCCTCCTGTGCCTTATGTTACATGTACTTTACTGCCCACCCCCTCCTGTGCCTTATGTTGCCTATGCTTTACTGCCCACCCTCCTCCTGTACCTTATGTTACCTGTACTTTACTGCTCATCCCCCTCCTGTGTCTTATGTTGCCTATGCTTTACTGCCCACCCTCCTCCTGTGCCTTATGTTGCCTATGCTTTATTGCCCACCCTCCTCCTGTGCCTTATGTTACCTGTACTTTACTGCCCACCCCCTCCTGTGCCTTATGTTACCTGTACTTTACTGCCCACCCCCCTCCTGTGCCTTATGTTACCTGTACCTGTACTTTACTACCCACCTCACTCCTGTGTCTTATGTTACCTGTACTTTACTGCCCATCCCCCTCCTGTGCCTTGTGTTACCTGTACTTTACTGCCCACCCCCTCCTGTGCCTTATGTTACCTGTACCTGTACTTTACTACCCACCTCACTCCTGTGCCTTGTGTTACCTGTACTTTACTGCCCACCCCCCTCCTGTGCCTTATGTTACCTGTACCTGTACTTTACTACCCACCTCACTCCTGTGTCTTATGTTACCTGTACTTTACTACCCACCTCACTCCTGTGTCTTATGTTACCTGTACTTTACTGCCCATCCCCCTCCTGTGCCTTATGTTACTTGTACTTTACTGCCCACCCCCTCCTGTGCCTTATGTTACATGTACTTTACTGCCCACCCCCCTCCTGTGCCTTATGTTACCTGTACTTTACTGCCCACCCCCCTACTGTGCCTTATGTTACCTGTACTTTACTTTCCACCACCCTCCTGTGCCTTATGTTACCTGTACGTTACTGCCTACCCCCTCCTGTGCCTTATGTTACCTGTACCTGTTCTTTACTACCCACCCCCCTCCTATGCCTTATGTTACCTGTACTTTACTACCCACCCCCTCCTGTGCCTTATGTTACTTGTACTTTACTGCCCACCCCCTCCTGTGCCTTATGTTACCTGTACTTCACTACCCACCCCCCTCCTGTGCCTTATGTTACCTGTGCTTTACTGCCCACCCTCCTCTTGTGCCTTATGTTGCCTATGCTTTACTGCCCACCCTCCTCCTGTGCCTTATGTTACCTGTACTTTACTGCCCACCCCCCTCCTGTGCCTTATGTTACCTGTACCTGTACTTTACTACCCACCTCACTCCTGTGTCTTATGTTACCTGTACTTTACTGCCCATCCCCCTCCTGTGCCTTGTGTTACCTGTACTTTACTGTCCACCCCCCTCCTGTGCCTTATGTTACCTGTACCTGTACTTTACTACCCACCTCACTCCTGTGTCTTATGTTACCTGTACTTTACTGCCCATCCCCTCCTGTGCCTTATGTTACATGTACTTTACTGCCCACCCCCCTCCTGTGCCTTATGTTACCTGTACTTTACTGCCCACCCCCCTACTGTGCCTTATGTTACCTGTACTTTACTTTCCACCCCCTCCTGTGCCTTATGTTACCTGTACGTTACTGCCTACCCCCTCCTGTGCCTTATGTTACCTGTACCTGTTCTTTACTACCCAGCCCCCTCCTATGCCTTATGTTACCTGTATTTTACTGCCCATCCCCCTCCTGTGCCTTATGTTACCTGTACTTTACTGCCCACCCCCCTCCTGTGCCTTATGTTACCTGTACCTGTACTTTACTACCCACCCCCCTCCTGTGCCTTATGTTACCTATACTTTACTGCCCATCCCCCTCCTGTGCCTTATGTTACCTGTACTTTACTGCCCACCCCCCTCCTGTGCCTTATGTTACCTGTACCTGCACTTTACTACCCACCCCCCTCCTGTGCCTTATGTTACCTATGCTTTACTGCCCATCCCCCCTCCTGTGCCTTATGTTACCTGTACTTTACTGCCCATCCCCCTCCTGTGCCTTATGTTACCTGTACTTTACTGCCCACCCCCCTACTGTGCCTTATGTTACCTGTACCTGTACTTTACTACCCACCCCCCTCCTGTGCCTTATGTTACCTGTACTTTACTACCCACCCCCCTCCTGTGCCTTATGTTACCTGTACTTTACTGCCCACCCCCCTCCTGTGCCTTATGTTACCTGTACCTGTACTTTACTACCCACCCCCCTCCTGTGCCTTATGTTACCTGTACTTTACTGCCCACCCTCCTCCTGTGCCTTATGTTGGCTATGCTTTACTGCCCACCCTCCTCCTGTGCCTTATGTTACCGGTACTTTACTGGCCACGCCCCTCCTGTGCCTTATGTTACCTGTACCTGTACTTTACTACCCACCCCCCTCCTGTGCCTTATGTTACCTGTGCTTTACTGCCCACCCTCCTCCTGTTCCTTATGTTGCCTATGCTTTACTGCCCACCCTCCTCCTGTGCCTTATGTTACCTGTACTTTACTGTCCACGCCCCTCCTGTGCCTTATGTTACCTGTACTTTACTGCCCACCCCCCTCCTGTGCCTTATGTTACCTGTACTTTACTGCCCACCCCCTCCTGTGCCTTATGTTACCTGTACCTGTACTTTACTACCCACCCCCCTCCTGTGCCTTATGTTACCTGTGCTTTACTGGCCACCCACCTCCTGTGCCTTATGTTGCCTATGCTTTACTGCCCACCATCCTCCTGTGACTTATGTTGCCTATGCTTTACTGCCCACCCTCCTCCTGTGCCTTGTTACCTGTGCTTTGCTGCCCACCCTCCTCCTGTGCCTTATGTTGCCTATGCTTTACTGCCCACCCTCCTCCTGTGCCTTATGTTACCTATGCTTTACTGCCCACCCCCTCCTGTGCTTTATGTTACCTGTAACTGTACTTTACTACCCAACCTCCTCCTGTGCCTTATGTTACCTGTGCTGTACTGCCCATCCCCCCTGTGCCTTATGTTACCTGTACTTCACTGCCCACCCCCCTCCTGTGCCTTATGTTACCTGTACTTTACTGTCCACCCCCCTGCTGTGCCTTATGTTACCTGTACTTTACTGTCCACCCCCCTGCTGTGCCTTATGTTACCTGTACCTGTACTTTACTGCCCACCCCCCTCCTGTGCCTTATGTTACCTGTACTTTACTGCCCATCCCCCTCCTGTGCCTTATGTTACCTGTGCTTTACTGCCCACCCCCCTCCCGTGCCTTATGTTACCTATACTTTACTGCCCACCCCCTCCTGTGCCTTATGTTACCTGTACTTTACTGCCCACCCCCTCCTGTGCCTTATGTTACCTGTACTTTACTGCCCATCCCCCTCCTGTGCCTTATGTTACCTATACTTTACTGCCCATCCCCCTCCTGTGCCTTACGATACCTGTACTTTACTGCTCATCTCCCTCCTGTGCCTTACGTTACCAGCACTTTACTGCCCATCCCCCTCCTGTGCCTTATGTTACCTGTACTTTACTGTCCACCCCCCTCCTGTGCCTTATGTTACCTGTACTTTACTACCCACCCCCTCCTGTGCCTTATGTTACCTGTACTTTACTGCCCATCCCCCTCCTGTGCCTTATGTTACCTGTACTTTACTGCCCACCCCCCTCCTGTGAATTATGTTACCTGTACCTGTACTTTACTACCCACCCCCCTCCTGTGCCTTATGTTACCTGTACTTTACTGCCCATCCCCCTCCTGTGCCTTATATTACCTATACTTTACTGCCCACCCCCTCCTATGCCTTATGTTACCTGTACCTGTACTTTACTACCCACCCCCCTCCTGTGCCTTATGTTACCTGTACTTTACTGCCCATCCCCCTCCTGTGCCTTATGTTACCTGTACTTTACTGTCCACCCCCTCCTGTGCCTTATGGTACCTGTACCTGTACTTTACTACCACCCCCCTCCTGTGCCTTATGATACCTGTTTTTACTGCCCATCCCCCTCCTGTGCCTTATGTTACCTGTACTTTACTGCCCACCCCCCTCCTGTGCCTTATGTTACCTGTACCTGTACTTTACTACCCACCCCCCTCCTGTGCCTTATGTTACCTGTACTTTACTGCCCATCCCCCTCCTGTGCCTTATGTTACCTGTACTTTACTGCCCACCCCCTCCTGTGCCTTACGTTACCTGTACCTGTACCTTACTACCCACCCCCTCCTGTACCTTATGTTACCTGTACTTTACTGCCCATCCCCCTCCTGTGCCTTATGTTACCTGTACTTTACTGCCCACCCCCCTACTGTGCCTTATGTTACCTGTACTTTACTACCCACCCCCCTCCTGTGCCTTATGTTACCTGTACTTTACTGCCCATCCCCCTCCTGTCCCTTATGTTACCTGTACTTTACTGCCCACCCCCCTACTGTGCCTTATGTTACCTGTACTTTACTACCCACCCCCCTCCTGTGCCTTATGTTACCTGTACTTTACTGCCCACCCTCCTCCTGTGCCTTATGTCACCTGTACCTGTACTTTACTGCCCATCCCCCTCCTGTGCCTCATGTTACCTGTACTTTACTGCCCACCCCCCTCCTGTGCCTTATGTTACCTGTACTTTACTGCCCACCCCCTCCTGTGCCTTATGTTACCTGTACCTGTACTTTACTACCCACCCTCCTCCTGTGCCTTATGTTACCTATGCTTTACTGCCCACCCCCCTCCTGTGCTTTATGTTACCTGTACTTTACTACCCAACCTCCTCCTGTGCCTTATGTTACCTGTGCTGTACTGCCCATCCCCCCTGTGCCTTATGTTACCTGTACTTCACTGCCCACCCCCCTCCTGTGCCTTATGTTACCTGTACTTTACTGTCCACCCCCTCCTGTGCCTTATGTTACCTGTACTTTACTGTCCACCCCCTCCTGTACCTTATGTTACCTGTACTTTACTGCCCACCCCCTCCTGTGCCTTATGTTACCTGTACCTGTACTTTACTGCCCACCCCCCTCCTGTGCCTTATGTTACCTGTACTTTACTGCCCATCCCCCTCCTGTGCCTTATGTTACCTGTGCTTTACTGCCCACCCCTCTCCTGTGCCTTATGTTACCTGTACTTTACTGCCCACCCCCTCCTGTGCCTTATGTTACCTGTACTTTACTGCCCACCCCCTCCTGTGACTTATGTTACCTGTACTTTACTGCCCATCCCACTCCTGTGCCTTATGCTACCTGTACTTTACTGCCCATCCCCCTCCTGTGCCTTATGGTACCTGTACCTGTACTTTACTACCACCCCCTCCTGTGCCTTATGTTACCTGTACTTTACTGCCCATCCCCCTCCTGTGCCTTATGTTACCTGTACTTTACTGCCCACCCCCTCCTGTGCCTTATGTTACCTGTACCTGTACTTTACTACCCACCCCCCTCCTGTGCCTTATGTTACCTGTACTTTACTGCCCATCCCCCTCCTGTGCCTTATGTTACCTGTACTTTACTGCCCACCCCCCTCCTGTGCCTTACGTTACCTGTACCTGTACCTTACTACCCACCCCCTCCTGTGCCTTATGTTACCTGTACTTTACTGCCCATCCCCCTCCTGTGCCTTATGTTACCTGTACTTTACTACCCACCCCCCTCCTGTGCCTTATGTTACCTGGACTTTACTGCCCATCCCCCTCCTGTGCCTTATGTTACCTGTACTTTACTGCCCACCCTCCTCCTGTGCCTTATGTCACCTGTACCTGTACTTTACTGCCCATCCCCCTCCTGTGACTCATGTTACCTGTACTTTACTGCCCATCCCCCTCCCGTGCCTTATGTTACCTGTACTTTACTGCCCACCCCCTCCTGTGCCTTATGTTACCTGTACCTGTACTTTACTACCCACCCCCCTCCTGTGCCTTATGTTACCTGTACTTTACTGCCCACCCCCTCCTGTGCCTTATGTTACCTGTACCTGTACTTTACTACCCACCCCCCTCCTGTGCCTTATGTTACATGTACTTTACTGCCCACCCCCTCCTGTGCCTTATGTTGCCTATGCTTTACTGCCCACCCTCCTCCTGTACCTTATGTTACCTGTACTTTACTGCTCATCCCCCTCCTGTGTCTTATGTTGCCTATGCTTTACTGCCCACCCTCCTCCTGTGCCTTATGTTGCCTATGCTTTATTGCCCACCCTCCTCCTGTGCCTTATGTTACCTGTACTTTACTGCCCACCCCCTCCTGTGCCTTATGTTACCTGTACTTTACTGCCCACCCCCCTCCTGTGCCTTATGTTACCTGTACCTGTACTTTACTACCCACCTCACTCCTGTGTCTTATGTTACCTGTACTTTACTGCCCATCCCCCTCCTGTGCCTTGTGTTACCTGTACTTTACTGCCCACCCCCCTCCTGTGCCTTATGTTACCTGTACCTGTACTTTACTACCCACCTCACTCCTGTGTCTTATGTTACCTGTACTTTACTGCCCATCCCCCTCCTGTGCCTTATGTTACTTGTACTTTACTGCCCACCCCCTCCTGTGCCTTATGTTACATGTACTTTACTGCCCACCCCCTCCTGTGCCTTATGTTACCTGTACTTTACTGCCCACCCCCCTACTGTGCCTTATATTACCTGTACTTTACTTTCCACCACCCTCCTGTGCCTTATGTTACCTGTACGTTACTGCCTACCCCCTCCTGTGCCTTATGTTACCTGTACCTGTTCTTTACTACCCACCCCCCTCCTATGCCTTATGTTACCTGTACTTTACTACCCACCCCCTCCTGTGCCTTATGTTACTTGTACTTTACTGCCCACCCCCTCCTGTGCCTTATGTTACCTGTACTTTACTACCCACCCCCCTCCTGTGCCTTATGTTACCTGTGCTTTACTGCCCACCCTCCTCTTGTGCCTTATGTTGCCTATGCTTTACTGCCCACCCTCCTCCTGTGCCTTATGTTACCTGTACTTTACTGCCCACCCCCCTCCTGTGCCTTATGTTACATGTACCTGTACTTTACTACCCACCTTACTCCTGTGTCTTATGTTACCTGTACTTTACTGCCCATCCCCCTCCTGTGCCTTGTGTTACCTGTACTTTACTGTCCACCCCCCTCCTGTGCCTTATGTTACCTGTACCTGTACTTTACTACCCACCTCACTCCTGTGTCTTATGTTACCTGTACTTTACTGCCCATCCCCTCCTGTGCCTTATGTTACATGTACTTTACTGCCCACCCCCCTCCTGTGCCTTATGTTACCTGTACTTTACTGCCCACCCCCCTACTGTGCCTTATGTTACCTGTACTTTACTTTCCACCCCCTCCTGTGCCTTATGTTACCTGTACGTTACTGCCTACCCCCTCCTGTGCCTTATGTTACCTGTACCTGTTCTTTACTACCCACCCCCCTCCTATGCCTTATGTTACCTGTACTTTACTACCCACCCCCTCCTGTGCCTTATGTTACTTGTACTTTACTGCCCACCCCCTCCTGTGCCTTATGTTACCTGTACTTTACTACCCACCCCCCTCCTGTGCCTTATGTTACCTGTGCTTTACTGCCCACCCTCCTCTTGTGCCTTATGTTGCCTATGCTTTACTGCCCACCCTCCTCCTGTGCCTTATGTTGCCTATGCTTTGCAGCCCACCCTCCTCCTGTGCCTTATGTTACCTGTGCTTTACTGCCCACTCTCCTCCTGTGCCTTATGTTGCCTATGCTTTACTGCCACCCTCCTCTTGTGCCTTATGTTGCCTATGCTTTACTTCCCACCCCCTCCTGTGCCTTATGTTACCTGTACTTTACTGCCCACCCCCTCCTGTGCTTTATGTTACCTGTAACTGTACTTTACTACCCAACCACCTCCTGTGCCTTATGTTACCTGTGCTGTACTGCCCATCCCCCCTGTGCCTTATGTTACCTGTACTTTACTGTCCACCCCCCTGCTGTGCCTTATGTTACCTGTACCTGTACTTTACTGCCCACCCCCCTCCTGTGCCTTATGTTACCTGTACTTTACTGCCCATCCCCCTCCTGTGCCTTATGTTACCTGTGCTTTGCTGCCCACCCCCCTCCTGTGCCTTATGTTACCTGTACTTTACTGCCCACCCCCTCCTGTGCCTTATGTTACCTGTACTTTACTGCCCACCCCCTCCTGTGCCTTATGTTACCTGTACTTTACTGCCCATCCCCCTCCTGTGCCTTATGTTACCTGTACTTTACTGCCCATCCCCCTCCTGTGCCTTACGATACCTGTACTTTACTGCTCATCTCCCTCCTGTGCCTTACGTTACCAGCACTTTACTGCCCATCCCCCTCCTGTGCCTTATGTTACCTGTACTTTACTACCCACCCCCTCCTGTGCCTTATGTTACCTGTACTTTACTGCCCATCCCCCTCCTGTGCCTTATGTTACCTGTACTTTACTGCCCACCCCCTCCTGTGCCTTATGTTACCTGTACTTTACTGCCCACCCCCTCCTGTGCCTTATGTTACCTGTACTTTACTACCCACCCCCCTCCTGTGCCTTATGTTACCTATGCTTTACTGCCCACCCCCTCCTATGCCTTATGTTACCTGTACCTGTACTTTACTACCCACCCCCCTCCTGTGCCTTATGTTACCTGTACTTTACTGCCCATCCCCCTCCTGTGCCTTATGTTACCTGTACTTTACTGTCCACCCCCTCCTGTGCCTTATGGTACCTGTACCTGTACTTTACTACCACCCCCCTCCTGTGCCTTATGTTACCTGTTTTTACTGCCCATCCCCCTCCTGTGCCTTATGTTACCTTTACTTTACTGCCCACCCCCCTCCTGTGCCTTATGTTACCTGTACCTGTACTTTACTACCCACCCCCCTCCTGTGCCTTATGTTACCTGTACTTTACTGCCCACCCCCTCCTGTGCCTTACGTTACCTGTACCTGTACCTTACTACCCACCCCCTCCTGTGCCTTATGTTACCTGTACTTTACTGCCCATCCCCCTCCTGTGCCTTATGTTACCTGTACCTGTACTTTACTACCCACCCCCCTCCTGTGCCTTATGTTACCTGTACTTTACTGCCCACCCCCTCCTGTGCCTTACGTTACCTGTACCTGTACCTTACTACCCACCCCCTCCTGTGCCTTATGTTACCTGTACTTTACTGCCCATCCCCCTCCTGTGCCTTATGTTACCTGTACCTGTACCTTACTACCCACCCCCTCCTGTGCCTTATGTTACCTGTACTTTACTGCCCACCCCCCTACTGTGCCTTATGTTACCTGTACTTTACTGCCCATCCCCCTACTGTGCCTTATGTTACCTGTACTTTACTACCCACCCCCCTCCTGTGCCTTATGTTACCTGTACTTTACTGCCCATCCCCCTCCTGTCCCTTATGTTACCTGTACTTTACTGCCCATCCCCCTACTGTGCCTTATGTTACCTGTACTTTACTACCCACCCCCCTCCTGTGCCTTATGTTACCTGTACTTTACTGCCCACCCTCCTCCTGTGCCTTATGTCACCTGTACCTGTACTTTACTGCCCATCCCCCTCCTGTGCCTCATGTTACCTGTACTTTACTGCCCACCCCCCTCCTGTGCCTTATGTTACCTGTACTTTACTGCCCACCCCCTCCTGTGCCTTATGTTACCTGTACCTGTACTTTACTACCCACCCTCCTCCTGTGCCTTGTTACCTATGCTTTACTGCCCACCCCCTCCTGTGATTTATGTT
This sequence comes from Ambystoma mexicanum, assembly GCF_040938575.1. Lineage (NCBI taxonomy): Eukaryota > Metazoa > Chordata > Amphibia > Caudata > Ambystomatidae > Ambystoma > Ambystoma mexicanum. Next base: position 20,521,637 of record NC_090935.1, read on the forward strand.
ACCTGTACTTTACTACCCAACGTCCTCCTGTGCCTTATGTTACCTGTGCTGTACTGCCCATCCCCCCTGTGCCTTATGTTACCTGTACTTTACTGTCCACCCCCCTGCTGTGCCTTATGTTACCTGTACCTGAACTTTACTGCCCACCCCCCTCCTGTGCCTTATGTTACCTGTACTTTACTGCCCATCCCCCTCCTGTGCCTTATGTTACCTGTGCTTTACTGCTCACCCCCCTCCTGTGCCTTATGTTACCTGTACTTTACTGCCCACCCCCTCCTGTGACTTATGTTACCTGTACTTTACTGCCCATCCCCCTCCTGTGCCTTATGTTACCTGTACTTTACTGCCCATCCCCCTCCTGTGCCTTATGGTACCTGTACCTGTACTTTACTACCACCCCCTCCTGTGCCTTATGTTACCTGTACTTTACTGCCCATCCCCCTCCTGTGCCTTATGTTACCTGTACTTTACTGCCCACCCCCCTCCTGTGCCTTATGTTACCTGTACTTTACTACCCACCCCCCTCCTGTGCCTTATGTTACCTGTACTTTACTGCCCATCCCCCTCCTGTACCTTATGTTACCTGTACTTTACTGCCCACCCCCCTCCTGTGCCTTATGTTACCTGTACTTGTACCTTACTACCCACCCCCTCCTGTGCCTTATGTTACCTGTACTTTACTGCCCATCCCCCTCCTGTGCCTTATGTTACCTGTACTTTACTACCCACCCCCCTCCTGTGCCTTATGTTACCTGGACTTTACTGCCCATCCCCCTCCTGTGCCTTATGTTACCTGTACTTTACTGCCCACCCTCCTCCTGTGCCTTATGTCACCTGTACCTGTACTTTACTGCCCATCCCCCTCCAATGCCTCTTGTTACCTGTACTTTACTGCCCATCCCCCTCCCGTGCCTTATGTTACCTGTATCCGTACTTTACTGCCCACCCCTCTCCTGTGCCTTATGTTACCTGTACTTTACTGCCCACCCCCTCCTGTGCCTTATGTTACCTGTACCTGTACTTTACTACCCACCCCCCTCCTGTGCCTTATGTTACCTGTACCTGTACTTTACTACCCACCCCCCTCCTGTGACTTATGTTACCTGTACTTTACTGCCCACCCCCTCCTGTGCCTTATGTTGCCTATGCTTTACTGCCCACCCTCCTCCTGTACCTTATGTTACCTGTACTTTACTGCTCATCCCCCTCCTGTGTCTTATGTTGCCTATGCTTTACTGCCCACCCTCCTCCTGCGCCTTATGTTGCCTATGCTTTATTGCCCACCCTCCTCCTGTGCCTTATGTTACCTGTACTTTACTGCCCACCCCCACCTGTGCCTTATGTTACCTGTACTTTACTGCCCACCCCACTCCTGTGCCTTATGTTACCTGTACCTGTACTTTACTACCCACCTCACTCCTGTGTCTTATGTTACCTGTACTTTACTGCCCATCCCCCTCCTGTGCCTTGTGTTACCTGTACTTTACTGCCCACCCCCCTTCTGTGCCTTATGTTACCTGTACCTGTACTTTACTACCCACCTCGCTCCTGTGTCTTATGTTACCTGTACTTTACTGCCCATCCCCCTCCTGTGCCTTATGTTACTTGTACTTTACTGCCCACCCCCTCCTGTGCCTTATGTTACCTGTACTTGTACCTTACTACCCACCCCCTCCTGTGCCTTATGTTACCTGTACCTGTACTTTACTACCCACCTCACTCCTGTGTCTTATGTTACCTGTACTTTACTGCCCATCCCCCTCCTGTGCCTTATGTTACTTGTACTTTACTGCCCACCCCCTCCTGTGCCTTATGTTACATGTACTTTACTGCCCACCCCCTCCTGTGCCTTATGTTACCTGTACTTTACTGCCCACCCCCCTACTGTGCCTTATATTACCTGTACTTTACTTTCCACCACCCTCCTGTGCCTTATGTTACCTGTACGTTACTGCCTACCCCCTCCTGTGCCTTATGTTACCTGTACCTGTTCTTTACTACCCACCCCCCTCCTATGCCTTATGTTACCTGTACTTTACTACCCACCCCCTCCTGTGCCTTATGTTACTTGTACTTTACTGCCCACCCCCTCCTGTGCCTTATGTTACCTGTACTTTACTACCCACCCCCCTCCTGTGCCTTATGTTACCTGTGCTTTACTGCCCACCCTCCTCTTGTGCCTTATGTTGCCTATGCTTTACTGCCCACCCTCCTCCTGTGCCTTATGTTACCTGTACTTTACTGCCCACCCCCCTCCTGTGCCTTATGTTACATGTACCTGTACTTTACTACCCACCTCACTCCTGTGTCTTATGTTACCTGTACTTTACTGCCCATCCCCCTCCTGTGCCTTGTGTTACCTGTACTTTACTGTCCACCCCCCTCCTGTGCCTTATGTTACCTGTACCTGTACTTTACTACCCACCTCACTCCTGTGTCTTATGTTACCTGTACTTTACTGCCCATCCCCTCCTGTGCCTTATGTTACATGTACTTTACTGCCCACCCCCCTCCTGTGCCTTATGTTACCTGTACTTTACTGCCCACCCCCCTACTGTGCCTTATGTTACCTGTACTTTACTTTCCACCCCCTCCTGTGCCTTATGTTACCTGTACGTTACTGCCTACCCCCTCCTGTGCCTTATGTTACCTGTACCTGTTCTTTACTACCCACCCCCCTCCTATGCCTTATGTTACCTGTACTTTACTACCCACCCCCTCCTGTGCCTTATGTTACTTGTACTTTACTGCCCACCCCCTCCTGTGCCTTATGTTACCTGTACTTTACTACCCACCCCCCTCCTGTGCCTTATGTTACCTGTGCTTTACTGCCCACCCTCCTCTTGTGCCTTATGTTGCCTATGCTTTACTGCCCACCCTCCTCCTGTGCCTTATGTTGCCTATGCTTTGCAGCCCACCCTCCTCCTGTGCCTTATGTTACCTGTGCTTTACTGCCCACTCTCCTCCTGTGCCTTATGTTGCCTATGCTTTACTGCCACCCTCCTCTTGTGCCTTATGTTGCCTATGCTTTACTTCCCACCCCCTCCTGTGCCTTATGTTACCTGTACTTTACTGCCCACCCCCTCCTGTGCTTTATGTTACCTGTAACTGTACTTTACTACCCAACCACCTCCTGTGCCTTATGTTACCTGTGCTGTACTGCCCATCCCCCCTGTGCCTTATATTACCTGTACTTTACTGTCCACCCCCCTGCTGTGCCTTATGTTACCTGTACCTGTACTTTACTGCCCACCCCCCTCCTGTGCCTTATGTTACCTGTACTTTACTGCCCATCCCCCTCCTGTGCCTTATGTTACCTGTGCTTTGCTGCCCACCCCCCTCCTGTGCCTTATGTTACCTGTACTTTACTGCCCACCCCCTCCTGTGCCTTATGTTACCTGTACTTTACTGCCCACCCCCTCCTGTGCCTTATGTTACCTGTACTTTACTGCCCATCCCCCTCCTGTGCCTTATGTTACCTGTACTTTACTGCCCATCCCCCTCCTGTGCCTTACGATACCTGTACTTTACTGCTCATCTCCCTCCTGTGCCTTACGTTACCAGCACTTTACTGCCCATCCCCCTCCTGTGCCTTATGTTACCTGTACTTTACTACCCACCCCCTCCTGTGCCTTATGTTACCTGTACTTTACTGCCCATCCCCCTCCTGTGCCTTATGTTACCTGTACTTTACTGCCCACCCCCTCCTGTGCCTTATGTTACCTGTACTTTACTGCCCACCCCCTCCTGTGCCTTATGTTACCTGTACTTTACTACCCACCCCCCTCCTGTGCCTTATGTTACCTATGCTTTACTGCCCACCCCCTCCTATGCCTTATGTTACCTGTACCTGTACTTTACTACCCACCCCCCTCCTGTGCCTTATGTTACCTGTACTTTACTGCCCATCCCCCTCCTGTGCCTTATGTTACCTGTACTTTACTGTCCACCCCCTCCTGTGCCTTATGGTACCTGTACCTGTACTTTACTACCACCCCCCTCCTGTGCCTTATGTTACCTGTTTTTACTGCCCATCCCCCTCCTGTGCCTTATGTTACCTTTACTTTACTGCCCACCCCCCTCCTGTGCCTTATGTTACCTGTACCTGTACTTTACTACCCACCCCCCTCCTGTGCCTTATGTTACCTGTACTTTACTGCCCACCCCCTCCTGTGCCTTACGTTACCTGTACCTGTACCTTACTACCCACCCCCTCCTGTGCCTTATGTTACCTGTACTTTACTGCCCATCCCCCTCCTGTGCCTTATGTTACCTGTACCTGTACTTTACTACCCACCCCCCTCCTGTGCCTTATGTTACCTGTACTTTACTGCCCACCCCCTCCTGTGCCTTACGTTACCTGTACCTGTACCTTACTACCCACCCCCTCCTGTGCCTTATGTTACCTGTACTTTACTGCCCATCCCCCTCCTGTGCCTTATGTTACCTGTACCTGTACCTTACTACCCACCCCCTCCTGTGCCTTATGTTACCTGTACTTTACTGCCCACCCCCCTACTGTGCCTTATGTTACCTGTACTTTACTGCCCATCCCCCTACTGTGCCTTATGTTACCTGTACTTTACTACCCACCCCCCTCCTGTGCCTTATGTTACCTGTACTTTACTGCCCATCCCCCTCCTGTCCCTTATGTTACCTGTACTTTACTGCCCATCCCCCTACTGTGCCTTATGTTACCTGTACTTTACTACCCACCCCCCTCCTGTGCCTTATGTTACCTGTACTTTACTGCCCACCCTCCTCCTGTGCCTTATGTCACCTGTACCTGTACTTTACTGCCCATCCCCCTCCTGTGCCTCATGTTACCTGTACTTTACTGCCCACCCCCCTCCTGTGCCTTATGTTACCTGTACTTTACTGCCCACCCCCTCCTGTGCCTTATGTTACCTGTACCTGTACTTTACTACCCACCCTCCTCCTGTGCCTTGTTACCTATGCTTTACTGCCCACCCCCTCCTGTGATTTATGTTACCTGTACTTTACTACCCAACGTCCTCCTGTGCCTTATGTTACCTGTGCTGTACTGCCCATCCACCCTGTGCCTTATGTTACCTGTACTTTACTGTCCACCCCCCTGCTGTGCCTTATGTTACCTGTACCTGTACTTTACTGCCCACCCCCCTCCTGTGCCTTATGTTACCTGTACTTTACTGCCCATCCCCCTCCTGTGCCTTATGTTACCTGTGCTTTACTGCTCACCCCCCTCCTGTGCCTTATGTTACCTGTACTTTACTGCCCACCCCCTCCTGTGACTTATGTTACCTGTACTTTACTGCCCATCCCCCTCCTGTGCCTTATGTTACCTGTACTTTACTGCCCATCCCCCTCCTGTGCCTTATGGTACCTGTACCTGTACTTTACTACCACCCCCTCCTGTGCCTTATGTTACCTGTACTTTACTGCCCATCCCCCTCCTGTGCCTTATGTTACCTGTACTTTACTGCCCACCCCCCTCCTGTGCCTTATGTTACCTGTACTTTACTACCCACCCCCCTCCTGTGCCTTATGTTACCTGTACTTTACTGCCCATCCCCCTCCTGTACCTTATGTTACCTGTACTTTACTGCCCACCCCCCTCCTGTGCCTTATGTTACCTGTACTTGTACCTTACTACCCACCCCCTCCTGTGCCTTATGTTACCTGTACTTTACTGCCCATCCCCCTCCTGTGCCTTATGTTACCTGTACTTTACTACCCACCCCCCTCCTGTGCCTTATGTTACCTGGACTTTACTGCCCATCCCCCTCCTGTGCCTTATGTTACCTGTACTTTACTGCCCACCCTCCTCCTGTGCCTTATGTCACCTGTACCTGTACTTTACTGCCCATCCCCCTCCAATGCCTCTTGTTACCTGTACTTTACTGCCCATCCCCCTCCCGTGCCTTATGTTACCTGTATCCGTACTTTACTGCCCACCCCTCTCCTGTGCCTTATGTTACCTGTACTTTACTGCCCACCCCCTCCTGTGCCTTATGTTACCTGTACCTGTACTTTACTACCCACCCCCCTCCTGTGCCTTATGTTACCTGTACCTGTACTTTACTACCCACCCCCCTCCTGTGACTTATGTTACCTGTACTTTACTGCCCACCCCCTCCTGTGCCTTATGTTGCCTATGCTTTACTGCCCACCCTCCTCCTGTACCTTATGTTACCTGTACTTTACTGCTCATCCCCCTCCTGTGTCTTATGTTGCCTATGCTTTACTGCCCACCCTCCTCCTGTGCCTTATGTTGCCTATGCTTTATTGCCCACCCTCCTCCTGTGCCTTATGTTACCTGTACTTTACTGCCCACCCCCACCTGTGCCTTATGTTACCTGTACTTTACTGCCCACCCCCCTCCTGTGCCTTATGTTACCTGTACCTGTACTTTACTACCCACCTCACTCCTGTGTCTTATGTTACCTGTACTTTACTGCCCATCCCCCTCCTGTGCCTTGTGTTACCTGTACTTTACTGCCCACCCCCCTTCTGTGCCTTATGTTACCTGTACCTGTACTTTACTACCCACCTCGCTCCTGTGTCTTATGTTACCTGTACTTTACTGCCCATCCCCCTCCTGTGCCTTATGTTACTTGTACTTTACTGCCCACCCCCTCCTGTGCCTTATGTTACATGTACTTTACTGCCCACCCCCCTCCTGTGCCTTATGTTACCTGTACTTTACTGCCCACCCCCCTACTGTGCCTTATGTTACCTGTACTTTACTGTCCACCCCCCTCCTGTGCCTTATGTTACCTATACGTTACTGCCTACCCCCTCCTGTGCCTTATGTTACCTGTACCTGTTCTTTACTACCCACCCCCCTCCTATGCCTTATGTTACCTGTACTTTACTACCCACCCCCTCCTGTGCCTTATGTTACTTGTACTTTACTGCCCACCCCCTCCTTTGCCTTATGTTACCTGTACTTTACTACCCACCCCCCTCCTGTGCCTTATGTTACCTGTGCTTTACTGCCCACCCTCCTCTTGTGCCTTATGTTGCCTATGCTTTACTGCCCACCCTCCTCCTGTGCCTTATGTTGCCTATGCTTTGCTGCCCACCCTCCTCCTGTGCCTTATGTTACCTGTGCTTTACTGCCCACTCTCCTACTGTGCCTTATGTTGCCTATGCTTTACTGCCACCCTCCTCCTGTGCCTTATGTTGCCTATGCTTTACTGCCCACCCCCCTCCTGTGCCTTATGTTACCTATACTTTACTGCCCACCCCCCTCCTGTGCCTTATGTTACCGGTACCTGTACTTTACTACCCACCCCCCTCCTGTGCCTTATGTTACCTGTGGTTTACTGCCCACCCTCCGCCTGTGCCTTATGTTGCCTATGCTTTACTGCCCACCCTCCTCCCGTGCCTTATGTTGCCTATGCTTTACTGCCCACCCTCCTCCTGTGCCTTATGTTACCTGTGCTTTACTGCCCACCCTCCTCCTGTGCCTTATGTTGCCTATGCTTTACTGCCCACCCTCCTCCTGTGCCTTATGTTACCTGTACTTTACTGCCCACCCTCCTCCTGTGCCTTATGTTGCCTGTGCTTTACTGCCCACCCTCCTCCTGTGCCTTATGTTGCCTATGCTTTACTGCCCACCCTCCTCCTGTGCCTTATGTTGCCTATGCTTTACTGCCCACCCTCCTCCTGTGCCTTATGTTACCTGTACTTTACTGCCCACCCCTCCTGTGCCTTATGTTACCTGTACTTTACTGCCCACCCCCCTTCTGTGCCTTATGTTACCTGTGCTTTACTGCCCACCTCCCTCCTGTGCCTTATGTTACCTGTGCTTTTCTGCCCACCCTCCTCCTGTGCCTTATGTTGCCTATGCTTTACTGCCCACCCCCTCCTGTGCCTTGTTACCTGTACCTGTACTTTACTGCCCAACCCCCTCCTGTGCCTTATGTTACCTGTACTTTACTGCCCACCCCCTCCTGTGCCTTATGTTACTTGTACTTTACTGCCCATCCCCCTCCTGTGCCTTATGTTGCCTATGCTTTCCTGCCCACCCCCCTCCTGTGCCTTATGTTACCTGTACTTTACTACCCACCCCCCTCCTGTGCCTTATGTTACCTGTACTTTACTGCCCATCCCCCTCCTGTGCCTTATGTTACCTGTACTTTACTGCCCACCCCCCTCCTGTGCCTTATGTTACCTGTACTTTACTGTCCACCCCCTGCTGTGCCTTATGATACCTGTACCTGTACTTTACTGCCCATCCCCCTCCTGTGCCTTATGTTACCTGTACTTTACTGCCCATCCCCCTCCTGTGCCTTATGTTACCTGTACCTGTACTTTACTACCCACCTCACTCCTGTGTCTTATGTTACCTGTACTTTACTGCCCATCCCCCTCCTGTGCCTTGTGTTACCTGTACTTTACTGCCCACCCCCCTCCTGTGCCTTATGTTACCTGTACCTGTACTTTACTACCCACCTCACTCCTGTGTCTTATGTTACCTGTACTTTACTGCCCATCCCCCTCCTGTGCCTTGTGTTACCTGTACTTTACTGCCCACCCCCCTCCTGTGCCTTATGTTACCTGTACCTGTACTTTACTACCCACCTCACTCCTGTGTCTTATGTTACCTGTACTTTACTGCCCATCCCCCTCCTGTGCCTTATGTTACTTGTACTTTACTGCCCACCCCCTCCTGTGCCTTATGTTACATGTACTTTACTGCCCACCCCCCTCCTGTGCCTTATGTTACCTGTACTTTACTGCCCACCCCCCTACTGTGCCTTATGTTACCTGTACTTTACTTTCCACCACCCTCCTGTGCCTTATGTTACCTGTACGTTACTGCCTACCCCCTCCTGTGCCTTATGTTACCTGTACCTGTTCTTTACTACCCACCCCCCTCCTATGCCTTATGTTACCTGTACTTTACTACCCACCCCCTCCTGTGCCTTATGTTACTTGTACTTTACTGCCCACCCCCTCCTGTGCCTTATGTTACCTGTACTTTACTACCCACCCCCCTCCTGTGCCTTATGTTACCTGTGCTTTACTGCCCACCCTCCTCTTGTGCCTGATGTTGCCTATGCTTTACTGCCCACCCTCCTCCTGTGCCTTATGTTACCTGTACTTTACTGCCCACCCCCCTCCTGTGCCTTATGTTACCTGTACCTGTACTTTACTACCCACCTCACTCCTGTGTCTTATGTTACCTGTACTTTACTGCCCATCCCCCTCCTGTGCCTTGTGTTACCTGTACTTTACTGTCCACCCCCTCCTGTGCCTTATGTTACCTGTACCTGTACTTTACTACCCACCTCACTCCTGTGTCTTATGTTACCTGTACTTTACTGCCCATCCCCTCCTGTGCCTTATGTTACATGTACTTTACTGCCCACCCCCCTCCTGTGCCTATGTTACCTGTACTTTACTGCCCACCCCCCTACTGTGCCTTATGTTACCTGTACTTTACTTTCCACCCCCTCCTGTGCCTTATGTTACCTGTACGTTACTGCCTACCCCCTCCTGTGCCTTATGTTACCTGTACCTGTTCTTTACTACCCAGCCCCCTCCTATGCCTTATGTTACCTGTATTTTACTGCCCATCCCCCTCCTGTGCCTTATGTTACCTGTACTTTACTGCCCACCCCCCTCCTGTGCCTTATGTTACCTGTACCTGTACTTTACTACCCACCCCCCTCCTGTGCCTTATGTTACCTATACTTTACTGCCCACCCCCCTCCTGTGCCTTATGTTACCTGTACTTTACTGCCCACCCCCCTCCTGTGCCTTACGTTACCTGTACCTGTACCTTACTACCCACCCCCTCCTGTGCCTTATGTTACCTGTACTTTACTGCCCATCCCCCTCCTGTGCCTTATGTTACCTGTACTTTACTGCCCACCACCCTACTGTGCCTTATGTTACCTGTACCTGTACTTTACTACCCACCCCCCTCCTGTGCCTTATGTTACCTGTACTTTACTACCCACCCCCCTCCTGTGCCTTATGTTACCTGTACTTTACTGCCCACCCCCCTCCTGTGCCTTATGTTACCTGTACCTGTACTTTACTACCCACCCCCCTCCTGTGCCTTATGTTACCTGTACTTTACTGCCCACCCTCCTCCTGTGCCTTAGGTTGGCTATGCTTTACTGCCCACCCTCCTCCTGTGCCTTATGTTACCGGTACTTTACTGGCCACGCCCCTCCTGTGCCTTATGTTACCTGTACCTGTACTTTACTACCCACCCCCCTCCTGTGCCTTATGTTACCTGTGCTTTACTGCCCACCCTCCTCCTGTTCCTTATGTTGCCTATGCTTTACTGCCCACCCTCCTCCTGTGCCTTATGTTACCTGTACTTTACTGTCCACACCCCTCCTGTGCCTTATGTTACCTGTACTTTACTGCCCACCCCCCTCCTGTGCCTTATGTTACCTGTACTTTACTGCCCACCCCCTCCTGTGCCTTATGTTACCTGTACCTGTACTTTACTACCCACCCCCCTCCTGTGCCTTATGTTACCTGTGCTTTACTGCCCACCCACCTCCTGTGCCTTATGTTGCCTATGCTTTACTGCCCACCATCCTCCTGTGACTTATGTTGCCTATGCTTTACTGCCCACCCTCCTCCTGTGCCTTGTTACCTGTGCTTTGCTGCCCACCCTCCTCCTGTGCCTTATGTTGCCTATGCTTTACTGCCCACCCTCCTCCTGTGCCTTATGTTACCTATGCTTTACTGCCCACCCCCCTCCTGTGCTTTATGTTACCTGTAACTGTACTTTACTACCCAACCTCCTCCTGTGCCTTATGTTACCTGTGCTGTACTGCCCATCCCCCTGTGCCTTATGTTACCTGTACTTCACTGCCCACCCCCCTCCTGTGCCTTATGTTACCTGTACTTTACTGTCCACCCCCCTGCTGTGCCTTATGTTACCTGTACTTTACTGTCCACCCCCCTGCTGTGCCTTATGTTACCTGTACCTGTACTTTACTGCCCACCCCCTCCTGTGCCTTATGTTACCTGTACTTTACTGCCCATCCCCCTCCTGTGCCTTATGTTACCTGTGCTTTACTGCCCACTCCCCTCCTGTGCCTTATGTTACCTATACTTTACTGCCCACCCCCTCCTGTGCCTTATGTTACCTGTACTTTACTGCCCACCCCCTCCTGTGCGTTATGTTACCTGTACTTTACTGCCCATCCCCCTCCTGTGCCTTATGTTACCTGTACTTTACTGCCCATCCCCCTCCTGTGCCTTACGATACCTGTACTTTACTGCTCATCTCCCTCCTGTGCCTTACGTTACCAGCACTTTACTGCCCATCCCCCTCCTGTGCCTTATGTTACCTGTACTTTACTGTCCACCCCCCTCCTGTGCCTTATGTTACCTGTACTTTACTACCCACCCCCTCCTGTGCCTTATGTTACCTGTACTTTACTGCCCATCCCCCTCCTGTGCCTTATGTTACCTGTACTTTACTGCCCACCCCCCTCCTGTGCCTTATGTTACCTGTACTTTACTACCCACCCCCCTCCTGTGCCTTATGTTACCTGTACTTTACTGCCCATCCCCCTCCTGTGCCTTATATTACCTATACTTTACTGCCCACCCCCTCCTATGCCTTATGTTACCTGTACCTGTACTTTACTACCCACCCCCCTCCTGTGCCTTATGTTACCTGTACTTTACTGCCCATCCCCCTCCTGTGCCTTATGTTACCTGTACTTTACTGTCCACCCCCTCCTGTGCCTTATGGTACCTGTACCTGTACTTTACTACCACCCCCCTCCTGTGCCTTATGTTACCTGTTTTTACTGCCCATCCCCCTCCTGTGCCTTATGTTACCTGTACTTTACTGCCCACCCCCCTCCTGTGCCTTATGTTACCTGTACCTGTACTTTACTACCCACCCCCCTCCTGTGCCTTATGTTACCTGTACTTTACTGCCCATCCCCCTCCTGTGCCTTATGTTACCTGTACTTTACTGCCCACCCCCTCCTGTGCCTTACGTTACCTGTACCTTACTACCCACCCCCTCCTGTGCCTTATGTTACCTGTACTTTACTGCCCATCCCCCTCCTGTGCCTTATGTTACCTGTACTTTACTGCCCACCCCCCTACTGTGCCTTATGTTACCTGTACTTTACTGCCCACCCCCCTACTGTGCCTTATGTTACCTGTACTTTACTACCCACCCCCCTCCTGTGCCTTATGTTACCTGTACTTTACTGCCCACCCTCCTCCTGTGCCTTATGTCACCTGTACCTGTACTTTACTGCCCATCCCCCTCCTGTGCCTCATGTTACCTGTACTTTACTGCCCACCCCCCTCCTGTGCCTTATGTTACCTGTACTTTACTGCCCACCCCCTCCTGTGCCTTATGTTACCTGTACCTGTACTTTACTACCCACCCTCCTCCTGTGCCTTATGTTACCTATGCTTTACTGCCCACCCCCCTCCTGTGCTTTATGTTACCTGTACTTTACTACCCAACCTCCTCCTGTGCCTTATGTTACCTGTGCTGTACTGCCCATCCCCCCTGTGCCTTATGTTACCTGTACTTCACTGCCCACCCCCCTCCTGTGCCTTATGTTACCTGTACTTTACTGTCCACCCCCTCCTGTGCCTTATGTTACCTGTACTTTACTGCCCACCCCCTCCTGTGCCTTATGTTACCTGTACCTGTACTTTACTGCCCACCCCCCTCCTGTGCCTTATGTTACCTGTACTTTACTGCCCATCCCCCTCCTGTGCCTTATGTTACCTGTGCTTTACTGCCCACCCCTCTCCTGTGCCTTATGTTACCTGTACTTTACTGCCCACCCCCTCCTGTGCCTTATGTTACCTGTACTTTACTGCCCACCCCCTCTTGTGACTTATGTTACCTGTACTTTACTGCCCATCCCACTCCTGTGCCTTATGTTACCTGTACTTTACTGCCCATCCCCCTCCTGTGCCTTATGGTACCTGTACCTGTACTTTACTACCACCCCCTCCTGTGCCTTATGGTACCTGTACTTTACTGCCCATCCCCCTCCTGTGCCTTATGTTACCTGTACTTTACTGCCCACCCCCTCCTGTGCCTTATGTTACCTGTACCTGTACTTTACTACCCACCCCCCTCCTGTGCCTTATGTTACCTGTACTTTACTGCCCATCCCCCTCCTGTGCCTTATGTTACCTGTACTTTACTGCCCACCCCCCTCCTGTGCCTTACGTTACCTGTACCTGTACCTTACTACCCACCCCCTCCTGTGCCTTATGTTACCTGTACTTTACTGCCCATCCCCCTCCTGTGCCTTATGTTACCTGTACATTACTACCCACCCCCCTCCTGTGCCTTATGTTACCTGGACTTTACTGCCCATCCCCCTCCTGTGCCTTATGTTACCTGTACTTTACTGCCCACCCTCCTCCTGTGCCTTATGTCACCTGTACCTGTACTTTACTGCCCATCCCCCTCCTGTGACTCATGTTACCTGTACTTTACTGCCCATCCCCCTCCCGTGCCTTATGTTACCTGTACTTTACTGCCCACCCCCTCCTGTGCCTTATGTTACCTGTACCTGTACTTTACTACCCACCCCCCTCCTGTGCCTTATGTTACCTGTACTTTACTGCCCATCCCCTCCTGTGCCTTATGTTACCTGTACCTGTACTTTACTACCCACCCCCCTCCTGTGCCTTATGTTACATGTACTTTACTGCCCACCCCCTCCTGTGCCTTATGTTGCCTATGCTTTACTGCCCACCCTCCTCCTGTACCTTATGTTACCTGTACTTTACTGCTCATCCACCTCCTGTGTCTTATGTTGCCTATGCTTTACTGCCCACCCTCCTCCTGTGCCTTATGTTGCCTATGCTTTATTGCCCACCCTCCTCCTGTGCCTTATGTTACCTGTACTTTACTGCCCACCCCTCCTGTGCCTTATGTTACCTGTACTTTACTGCCCACCCCCCTCCTGTGCCTTATGTTACCTGTACCTGTACTTTACTACCCACCTCACTCCTGTGTCTTATGTTACCTGTACTTTACTGCCCATCCCCCTCCTGTGCCTTGTGTAACCTGTACTTTACTGCCCACCCCCCTCCTGTGCCTTATGTTACCTGTACCTGTACTTTACTACCCACCTCACTCCTGTGTCTTATGTTATCTGTACTTTACTGCCCATCCCCCTCCTGTGCCTTATGTTACTTGTACTTTACTGCCCACCCCCTCCTGTGCCTTATGTTACATGTACTTTACTGCCCACCCCCCTCCTGTGCCTTATGTTACCTGTACTTTACTGCCCACCCCCCTACTGTGCCTTATGTTACCTGTACTTTACTTTCCACCACCCTCCTGTGCCTTATGTTACCTGTACGTTACTGCCTACCCCCTCCTGTGCCTTATGTTACCTGTACCTGTTCTTTACTACCCACCCCCCTCCTATGCCTTATGTTACCTGTACTTTACTACCCACCCCCTCCTGTGCCTTAAGTTACTTGTACTTTACTGCCCACCCCCTCCTGTGCCTTATGTTACCTGTACTTTACTACCCACCCCCCTCCTGTGCCTTATGTTACCTGTTCTTTACTGCCCACCCTCCTCTTGTGCCTTATGTTGCCTATGCTTTACTGCCCACCCTCCTCCTGTGCCTTATGTTACCTGTACTTTACTGCCCACCCCCTCCTGTGCCTTATGTTACATGTACCTGTACTTTACTACCCACCTCACTCCTGTGTCTTATGTTACCTGTACTTTACTGCCCATCCCCCTCCTGTGCCTTGTGTTACCTGTACTTTACTGTCCACCCCCCTCCTGTGCCTTATGTTACCTGTACCTGTACTTTACTACCCACCTCACTCCTGTGTCTTATGTTACCTGTACTTTACTGCCCACCCCCCTACTGTGCCTTATGTTACCTGTACTTTACTTTCCACCCCCTCCTGTGCCTTATGTTACCTGTACGTTACTGCCTACCCCCTCCTGTGCCTTATGTTACCTGTACCTGTTCTTTACTACCCACCCCCCTCCTATGCCTTATGTTACCTGTACTTTACTACCCACCCCCTCCTGTGCCTTATGTTACTTGTACTTTACTGCCCACCCCCTCCTGTGCCTTATGTTACCTGTACTTTACTACCCACCCCCCTCCTGTGCCTTATGTTACCTGTGCTTTACTGCCCACCCTCCTCTTGTGCCTTATGTTACCTGTACTTTACTGCCCACCCCTCTACTGTGCCTTATGTTACCTGTACTTTACTTTCCACCCCCTCCTGTGCCTTATGTTACCTGTACTTTACTGCCCACCGCCCTACTGTGCCTTATGTTACCTGTACTTTACTTTCCACCCCCTCCTGTGCCTTATGTTACCTGTACGTTACTGCCTACCCCCTCCTGTGCCTTATGTTACCTGTACCTGTTCTTTACTACCCACCCCCCTCCTATGCCTTATGTTACCTGTACTTTACTACCCACCCCCTCATGTGCCTTATGTTACTTGTACTTTACTGCCCACCCCCTCCTGTGCCTTATGTTACCTGTACTTTACTACCCACCCCCCTCCTGTGCCTTATGTTACCTGTGCTTTACTGCCCACCCTCCTCTTGTGCCTTATGTTGCCTATGCTTTACTGCCCACCCTCCTCCTGTGCCTTATGTTGCCTATGCTTTGCAGCCCACCCTCCTCCTGTGCCTTATGTTACCTGTGCTTTACTGCCCACTCTCCTCCTGTGCCTTATGTTGCCTATGCTTTACTGCCACCCTCCTCCTGTGCCTTATGTTGCCTATGCTTTACTTCCCACCCCCTCCTGTGCCTTATGTTACCTGTACTTTACTGCCCACCCCCTCCTGTGCTTTATGTTACCTGTAACTGTACTTTACTACCCAACCACCTCCTGTGCCTTATGTTACCTGTGCTGTACTGCCCATCCCCCCTGTGCCTTATGTTACCTGTACTTTACTGTCCACCCCCCTGCTGTGCCTTATGTTACCTGTACCTGTACTTTACTGCCCACCCCCTCCTGTGCCTTATGTTACCTGTACTTTACTGCCCATCCCCCTCCTGTGCCTTATGTTACCTGTGCTTTGCTGCCCACCCCCCTCCTGTGCCTTATGTTACCTGTACTTTACTGCCCGCCCCCTCCTGTGCCTTATGTTACCTGTACTTTACTGCCCACCCCCTCCTGTGCCTTATGTTACCTGTACTTTACTGCCCATCCCCCTCCTGTGCCTTATGTTACCTGTACTTTACTGCCCATCCCCCTCCTGTGCCTTACGATACCTGTACTTTACTGCTCATCTCCCTCCTGTGCCTTACGTTACCAGCACTTTACTGCCCATCCCCCTCCTGTGCCTTATGTTACCTGTACTTTACTGTCCACCCCCCTCCTGTGCCTTATGTTACCTGTACTTTACTACCCACCCCCTCCTGTGCCTTATGTTACCTGTACTTTACTGCCCATCCCCCTCCTGTGCCTTATGTTACCTGTACTTTACTGCCCACCCCCTCCTGTGCCTTATGTTACCTGTACTTTACTACCCACCCCCTCCTGTGCCTTATGTTACCTGTACTTTACTGCCCATCCCCCTCCTGTGCCTTATGTTACCTATGCTTTACTGCCCACCCCCTCCTATGCCTTATGTTACCTGTACCTGTACTTTACTACCCACCCCCCTCCTGTGCCTTATGTTACCTGTACTTTACTGCCCATCCCCCTCCTGTGCCTTATGTTACCTGTACTTTACTGTCCACCCCCTCCTGTGCCTTATGGTACCTGTACCTGTACTTTACTACCACCCCCCTCCTGTGCCTTATGTTACCTGTTTTTACTGCCCATCCCCCTCCTGTGCCTTATGTTACCTGTACTTTACTGCTCACCCCCCTCCTGTGCCTTATGTTACCTGTACCTTACTACCCACCCCCTCCTGTGCCTTATGTTACCTGTACTTTACTGCCCATCACCCTCCTGTGCCTTATGTTACCTGTACTTTACTGCCCACCCACCTACTGTGCCTTATGTTACCTGTACTTTACTACCCACCCCCCTCCTGTGCCTTATGTTACCTGTACTTTACTGCCCATCCCCCTCCTGTCCCTTATGTTACCTGTACTTTACTGCCCACCCGCCTACTGTGCCTTATGTTACCTGTACTTTACTACCCACCCCCCTCCTGTGCCTTATGTTACCTGTACTTTACTGCCCACCCTCCTCCTGTGCCTTATGTCACCTGTACCTGTACTTTACTGCCCATCCCCCTACTGTGCCTCATGTTACCTGTACTTTACTGCCCACCCCCCTCCTGTGCCTTATGTTACCTGTACTTTACTGCCCACCCCCTCCTGTGCCTTATGTTACCTGTACCTGTACTTTACTACCCACCCTCCTCCTGTGCCTTGTTACCTATGCTTTACTGCCCACCCCCTCCTGTGATTTATGTTACCTGTACTTTACTACCCAACGTCCTCCTGTGCCTTATGTTACCTGTGCTGTACTGCCCATCCCCCCTGTGCCTTATGTTACCTGTACTTCACTGCCCACCCCCCTCCTGTGCCTTATGTTACCTGTACTTTACTGTCCACCCCCCTGCTGTGCCTTATGTTACCTGTACCTGTACTTTACTGCCCACCCCCCTCCTGTTCCTTATGTTACCTGTACTTTACTGCCCATCCCCCTCCTGTGCCTTATGTTACCTGTGCTTTACTGCTCACCCCCCTACTGTGCCTTATGTTACCTGTACTTTACTTTCCACCACCCTCCTGTGCCTTATGTTACCTGTACGTTACTGCCTACCCCCTCCTGTGCCTTATGTTACCTGTACCTGTTCTTTACTACCCACCCCCCTCCTATGCCTTATGTTACCTGTACTTTACTACCCACCCCCTCCTGTGCCTTATGTTACTTGTACTTTACTGCCCACCCCCTCCTGTGCCTTATGTTACCTGTACTTTACTACCCACCCCCCTCCTGTGCCTTATGTTACCTGTTCTTTACTGCCCACCCTCCTCTTGTGCCTTATGTTGCCTATGCTTTACTGCCCACCCTCCTCCTGTGCCTTATGTTACCTGTACTTTACTGCCCACCCCCCTCCTGTGCCTTATGTTACATGTACCTGTACTTTACTACCCACCTCACTCCTGTGTCTTATGTTACCTGTACTTTACTGCCCATCCCCCTCCTGTGCCTTGTGTTACCTGTACTTTACTGTCCACCCCCCTCCTGTGCCTTATGTTACCTGTACCTGTACTTTACTACCCACCTCACTCCTGTGTCTTATGTTACCTGTACTTTACTGCCCACCCCCTACTGTGCCTTATGTTACCTGTACTTTACTTTCCACCCCCTCCTGTGCCTTATGTTACCTGTACGTTACTGCCTACCCCCTCCTGTGCCTTATGTTACCTGTACCTGTTCTTTACTACCCACCCCCCTCCTATGCCTTATGTTACCTGTACTTTACTACCCACCCCCTCCTGTGCCTTATGTTACTTGTACTTTACTGCCCACCCCCTCCTGTGCCTTATGTTACCTGTACTTTACTACCCACCCCCCTCCTGTGCCTTATGTTACCTGTGCTTTACTGCCCACCCTCCTCTTGTGCCTTATGTTACCTGTACTTTACTGCCCACCCCCCTACTGTGCCTTATGTTACCTGTACTTTACTTTCCACCCCCTCCTGTGCCTTATGTTACCTGTACTTTACTGCCCACCCCCCTACTGTGCCTTATGTTACCTGTACTTTACTTTCCACCCCCTCCTGTGCCTTATGTTACCTGTACGTTACTGCCTACCCCCTCCTGTGCCTTATGTTACCTGTACCTGTTCTTTACTACCCACCCCCCTCCTATGCCTTATGTTACCTGTACTTTACTACCCACCCCCTCCTGTGCCTTATGTTACTTGTACTTTACTGCCCACCCCCTCCTGTGCCTTATGTTACCTGTACTTTACTACCCACCCCCCTCCTGTGCCTTATGTTACCTGTGCTTTACTGCCCACCCTCCTCTTGTGCCTTATGTTGCCTATGCTTTACTGCCCACCCTCCTCCTGTGCCTTATGTTGCCTATGCTTTGCAGCCCACCCTCCTCCTGTGCCTTATGTTACCTGTGCTTTACTGCCCACTCTCCTCCTGTGCCTTATGTTGCCTATGCTTTACTGCCACCCTCCTCCTGTGCCTTATGTTGCCTATGCTTTACTTCCCACCCCCTCCTGTGCCTTATGTTACCTGTACTTTACTGCCCACCCCCTCCTGTGCTTTATGTTACCTGTAACTGTACTTTACTACCCAACCACCTCCTGTGCCTTATGTTACCTGTGCTGTACTGCCCATCCCCCCTGTGCCTTATGTTACCTGTACTTTACTGTCCACCCCCCTGCTGTGCCTTATGTTACCTGTACCTGTACTTTACTGCCCACCCCCTCCTGTGCCTTATGTTACCTGTACTTTACTGCCCATCCCCCTCCTGTGCCTTATGTTACCTGTGCTTTGCTGCCCACCCCCCTCCTGTGCCTTATGTTACCTGTACTTTACTGCCCACCCCCTCCTGTGCCTTATGTTACCTGTACTTTACTGCCTACCCCCTCCTGTGCCTTATGTTACCTGTACTTTACTGCCCATCCCCCTCCTGTGCCTTATGTTACCTGTACTTTACTGCCCATCCCCCTCCTGTGCCTTACGATACCTGTACTTTACTGCTCATCTCCCTCCTGTGCCTTACGTTACCAGCACTTTACTGCCCATCCCCCTCCTGTGCCTTATGTTACCTGTACTTTACTGTCCACCCCCCTCCTGTGCCTTATGTTACCTGTACTTTACTACCCACCCCCTCCTGTGCCTTATGTTACCTGTACTTTACTGCCCATCCCCCTCCTGTGCCTTATGTTACCTGTACTTTACTGCCCACCCCCTCCTGTGCCTTATGTTACCTGTACTTTACTACCCACCCCCCTCCTGTGCCTTATGTTACCTGTACTTTACTGCCCATCCCCCTCCTGTGCCTTATGTTACCTATGCTTTACTGCCCACCCCCTCCTATGCCTTATGTTACCTGTACCTGTACTTTACTACCCACCCCCCTCCTGTGCCTTATGTTACCTGTACTTTACTGCCCATCCCCCTCCTGTGCCTTATGTTACCTGTACTTTACTGTCCACCCCCTCCTGTGCCTTATGGTACCTGTACCTGTACTTTACTACCACCCCCCTCCTGTGCCTTATGTTACCTGTTTTTACTGCCCATCCCCCTCCTGTGCCTTATGTTACCTGTACTTTACTGCTCACCCCCCTCCTGTGCCTTATGTTACCTGTACCTTACTACCCACCCCCTCCTGTGCCTTATGTTACCTGTACTTTACTGCCCATCCCCCTCCTGTGCCTTATGTTACCTGTACTTTACTGCCCACCCACCTACTGTGCCTTATGTTACCTGTACTTTACTACCCACCCCCCTCCTGTGCCTTATGTTACCTGTACTTTACTGCCCATCCCCCTCCTGTCCCTTATGTTACCTGTACTTTACTGCCCACCCGCCTACTGTGCCTTATGTTACCTGTACTTTACTACCCACCCCCCTCCTGTGCCTTATGTTACCTGTACTTTACTGCCCACCCTCCTCCTGTGCCTTATGTCACCTGTACCTGTACTTTACTGCCCATCCCCCTACTGTGCCTCATGTTACCTGTACTTTACTGCCCACCCCCCTCCTGTGCCTTATGTTACCTGTACTTTACTGCCCACCCCCTCCTGTGCCTTATGTTACCTGTACCTGTACTTTACTACCCACCCTCCTCCTGTGCCTTGTTACCTATGCTTTACTGCCCACCCCCTCCTGTGATTTATGTTACCTGTACTTTACTACCCAACGTCCTCCTGTGCCTTATGTTACCTGTGCTGTACTGCCCATCCCCCCTGTGCCTTATGTTACCTGTACTTCACTGCCCACCCCCCTCCTGTGCCTTATGTTACCTGTACTTTACTGTCCACCCCCCTGCTGTGCCTTATGTTACCTGTACCTGTACTTTACTGCCCACCCCCCTCCTGTGCCTTATGTTACCTGTACTTTACTGCCCATCCCCCTCCTGTGCCTTATGTTACCTGTGCTTTACTGCTCACCCCCCTCCTGTGCCTTATGTTACCTGTACTTTACTGCCCACCCCCTCCTGTGACTTATGTTACCTGTACTTTACTGCCCATCCCCCTCCTGTGCCTTATGTTACCTGTACTTTACTGCCCATCCCCCTCCTGTGCCTTATGGTACCTGTACCTGTACTTTACTACCACCCCCTCCTGTGCCTTATGTTACCTGTACTTTACTGCCCATCCCCCTCCTGTGCCTTATGTTACCTGTACTTTACTGCCCACCCCCCTCCTGTGCCTTATGTTACCTGTACTTTACTACCCACCCCCCTCCTGTGCCTTATGTTACCTGTACTTTACTGCCCATCCCCCTCCTGTACCTTATGTTACCTGTACTTTACTGCCCACCCCCCTCCTGTGCCTTACGTTACCTGTACTTGTACCTTACTACCCACCCCCTCCTGTGCCTTATGTTACCTGTACTTTACTGCCCATCCCCCTCCTGTGCCTTATGTTACCTGTACTTTACTACCCACCCCCCTCCTGTGCCTTATGTTACCTGGACTTTACTGCCCATCCCCCTCCTGTGCCTTATGTTACCTGTACTTTACTGCTCATCTCCCTCCTGTGCCTTACGTTACCAGCACTTTGCTGCCCATCCCCCTCCTGTGCTTTATGTTACCTGTACTTTACTGTCCACCCCCCTCCTGTGCCTTATGTTACCTGTACTTTACTACCCACCCCCTCCTGTGCCTTATGTTACCTGTACTTTACTGCCCATCCCCCTCCTGTGCCTTATGTTACCTGTACTTTACTGCCCACCCCCTCCTGTGCCTTATGTTACCTGTACTTTACTACCCACCCCCCTCCTGTGCCTTATGTTACCTGTACTTTACTGCCCATCCCCCTCCTGTGCCTTATGTTACCTATGCTTTACTGCCCACCCCCTCCTATGCCTTATGTTACCTGTACCTGTACTTTACTACCCACCCCCCTCCTGTGCCTTATGTTACCTGTACTTTACTGCCCATCCCCCTCCTGTGCCTTATGTTACCTGTACTTTACTGTCCACCCCCTCCTGTGCCTTATGGTACCTGTACCTGTACTTTACTACCACCCCCCTCCTGTGCCTTATGTTACCTGTTTTTACTGCCCATCCCCCTCCTGTGCCTTATGTTACCTGTACTTTACTGCTCACCCCCCTCCTGTGCCTTATGTTACCTGTACCTTACTACCCACCCCCTCCTGTGCCTTATGTTACCTGTACTTTACTGCCCATCACCCTCCTGTGCCTTATGTTACCTGTACTTTACTGCCCACCCACCTACTGTGCCTTATGTTACCTGTACTTTACTACCCACCCCCCTCCTGTGCCTTATGTTACCTGTACTTTACTGCCCATCCCCCTCCTGTCCCTTATGTTACCTGTACTTTACTGCCCACCCGCCTACTGTGCCTTATGTTACCTGTACTTTACTACCCACCCCCCTCCTGTGCCTTATGTTACCTGTACTTTACTGCCCACCCTCCTCCTGTGCCTTATGTCACCTGTACCTGTACTTTACTGCCCATCCCCCTACTGTGCCTCATGTTACCTGTACTTTACTGCCCACCCCCCTCCTGTGCCTTATGTTACCTGTACTTTACTGCCCACCCCCTCCTGTGCCTTATGTTACCTGTACCTGTACTTTACTACCCACCCTCCTCCTGTGCCTTGTTACCTATGCTTTACTGCCCACCCCCTCCTGTGATTTATGTTACCTGTACTTTACTACCCAACGTCCTCCTGTGCCTTATGTTACCTGTGCTGTACTGCCCATCCCCCCTGTGCCTTATGTTACCTGTACTTCACTGCCCACCCCCCTCCTGTGCCTTATGTTACCTGTACTTTACTGTCCACCCCCCTGCTGTGCCTTATGTTACCTGTACCTGTACTTTACTGCCCACCCCCCTCCTGTTCCTTATGTTACCTGTACTTTACTGCCCATCCCCCTCCTGTGCCTTATGTTACCTGTGCTTTACTGCTCACCCCCCTACTGTGCCTTATGTTACCTGTACTTTACTTTCCACCACCCTCCTGTGCCTTATGTTACCTGTACGTTACTGCCTACCCCCTCCTGTGCCTTATGTTACCTGTACCTGTTCTTTACTACCCACCCCCCTCCTATGCCTTATGTTACCTGTACTTTACTACCCACCCCCTCCTGTGCCTTATGTTACTTGTACTTTACTGCCCACCCCCTCCTGTGCCTTATGTTACCTGTACTTTACTACCCACCCCCCTCCTGTGCCTTATGTTACCTGTTCTTTACTGCCCACCCTCCTCTTGTGCCTTATGTTGCCTATGCTTTACTGCCCACCCTCCTCCTGTGCCTTATGTTACCTGTACTTTACTGCCCACCCCCCTCCTGTGCCTTATGTTACATGTACCTGTACTTTACTACCCACCTCACTCCTGTGTCTTATGTTACCTGTACTTTACTGCCCATCCCCCTCCTGTGCCTTGTGTTACCTGTACTTTACTGTCCACCCCCCTCCTGTGCCTTATGTTACCTGTACCTGTACTTTACTACCCACCTCACTCCTGTGTCTTATGTTACCTGTACTTTACTGCCCACCCCCCTACTGTGCCTTATGTTACCTGTACTTTACTTTCCACCCCCTCCTGTGCCTTATGTTACCTGTACGTTACTGCCTACCCCCTCCTGTGCCTTATGTTACCTGTACCTGTTCTTTACTACCCACCCCCCTCCTATGCCTTATGTTACCTGTACTTTACTACCCACCCCCTCCTGTGCCTTATGTTACTTGTACTTTACTGCCCACCCCCTCCTGTGCCTTATGTTACCTGTACTTTACTACCCACCCCCCTCCTGTGCCTTATGTTACCTGTGCTTTACTGCCCACCCTCCTCTTGTGCCTTATGTTACCTGTACTTTACTGCCCACCCCCCTACTGTGCCTTATGTTACCTGTACTTTACTTTCCACCCCCTCCTGTGCCTTATGTTACCTGTACTTTACTGCCCACCCCCCTACTGTGCCTTATGTTACCTGTACTTTACTTTCCACCCCCTCCTGTGCCTTATGTTACCTGTACGTTACTGCCTACCCCCTCCTGTGCCTTATGTTACCTGTACCTGTTCTTTACTACCCACCCCCCTCCTATGCCTTATGTTACCTGTACTTTACTACCCACCCCCTCCTGTGCCTTATGTTACTTGTACTTTACTGCCCACCCCCTCCTGTGCCTTATGTTACCTGTACTTTACTACCCACCCCCCTCCTGTGCCTTATGTTACCTGTGCTTTACTGCCCACCCTCCTCTTGTGCCTTATGTTGCCTATGCTTTACTGCCCACCCTCCTCCTGTGCCTTATGTTGCCTATGCTTTGCAGCCCACCCTCCTCCTGTGCCTTATGTTACCTGTGCTTTACTGCCCACTCTCCTCCTGTGCCTTATGTTGCCTATGCTTTACTGCCACCCTCCTCCTGTGCCTTATGTTGCCTATGCTTTACTTCCCACCCCCTCCTGTGCCTTATGTTACCTGTACTTTACTGCCCACCCCCTCCTGTGCTTTATGTTACCTGTAACTGTACTTTACTACCCAACCACCTCCTGTGCCTTATGTTACCTGTGCTGTACTGCCCATCCCCCCTGTGCCTTATGTTACCTGTACTTTACTGTCCACCCCCCTGCTGTGCCTTATGTTACCTGTACCTGTACTTTACTGCCCACCCCCTCCTGTGCCTTATGTTACCTGTACTTTACTGCCCATCCCCCTCCTGTGCCTTATGTTACCTGTGCTTTGCTGCCCACCCCCCTCCTGTGCCTTATGTTACCTGTACTTTACTGCCCACCCCCTCCTGTGCCTTATGTTACCTGTACTTTACTGCCCACCCCCTCCTGTGCCTTATGTTACCTGTACTTTACTGCCCATCCCCCTCCTGTGCCTTATGTTACCTGTACTTTACTGCCCATCCCCCTCCTGTGCCTTACGATACCTGTACTTTACTGCTCATCTCCCTCCTGTGCCTTACGTTACCAGCACTTTACTGCCCATCCCCCTCCTGTGCCTTATGTTACCTGTACTTTACTGTACACCCCCCTCCTGTGCCTTATGTTACCTGTACTTTACTACCCACCCCCTCCTGTGCCTTATGTTACCTGTACTTTACTGCCCATCCCCCTCCTGTGCCTTATGTTACCTGTACTTTACTGCCCACCCCCTCCTGTGCCTTATGTTACCTGTACTTTACTACCCACCCTCCTCCTGTGCCTTATGTTACCTGTACTTTACTGCCCATCCCCCTCCTGTGCCTTATGTTACCTATGCTTTACTGCCCACCCCCTCCTATGCCTTATGTTACCTGTACCTGTACTTTACTACCCACCCCCCTCCTGTGCCTTATGTTACCTGTACTTTACTGCCCATCCCCCTCCTGTGCCTTATGTTACCTGTACTTTACTGTCCACCCCCTCCTGTGCCTTATGGTACCTGTACCTGTACTTTACTACCACCCCCCTCCTGTGCCTTATGTTACCTGTTTTTACTGCCCATCCCCCTCCTGTGCCTTATGTTACCTGTACTTTACTGCTCACCCCCCTCCTGTGTCTTATGTTACCTGTACCTTACTACCCACCCCCTCCTGTGCCTTATGTTACCTGTACTTTACTGCCCATCCCCCTCCTGTGCCTTATGTTACCTGTACTTTACTGCCCACCCACCTACTGTGCCTTATGTTACCTGTACTTTACTACCCACCCCCCTCCTGTGCCTTATGTTACCTGTACTTTACTGCCCATCCCCCTCCTGTCCCTTATGTTACCTGTACTTTACTGCCCACCCGCCTACTGTGCCTTATGTTACCTGTACTTTACTACCCACCCCCCTCCTGTGCCTTATGTTACCTGTACTTTACTGCCCACCCTCCTCCTGTGCCTTATGTCACCTGTACCTGTACTTTACTGCCCATCCCCCTACTGTGCCTCATGTTACCTGTACTTTACTGCCCACCCCCCTCCTGTGCCTTATGTTACCTGTACTTTACTGCCCACCCCCTCCTGTGCCTTATGTTACCTGTACCTGTACTTTACTACCCACCCTCCTCCTGTGCCTTGTTACCTATGCTTTACTGCCCACCCCCTCCTGTGATTTATGTTACCTGTACTTTACTACCCAACGTCCTCCTGTGCCTTATGTTACCTGTGCTGTACTGCCCATCCCCCCTGTGCCTTATGTTACCTGTACTTCACTGCCCACCCCCTCCTGTGCCTTATGTTACCTGTACTTTACTGTCCACCCCCCTGCTGTGCCTTATGTTACCTGTACCTGTACTTTACTGCCCACCCCCCTCCTGTGCCTTATGTTACCTGTACTTTACTGCCCATCCCCCTCCTGTGCCTTATGTTACCTGTGCTTTACTGCTCACCCCCCTCCTGTGCCTTATGTTACCTGTACTTTACTGCCCACCCCCTCCTGTGACTTATGTTACCTGTACTTTACTGCCCATCCCCCTCCTGTGCCTTATGTTACCTGTACTTTACTGCCCATCCCCCTCCTGTGCCTTATTGTACCTGTACTTTACTACCACCCCCTCCTGTGCCTTATGTTACCTGTACTTTACTGCCCATCCCCCTCCTGTGCCTTATGTTACCTGTACTTTACTGCCCACCCCCCTCCTGTGCCTTATGTTACCTGTACTTTACTACCCACCCCCCTCCTGTGCCTTATGTTACCTGTACTTTACTGCCCATCCCCCTCCTGTACCTTATGTTACCTGTACTTTACTGCCCACCCCCCTCCTGTGCCTTACGTTACCTGTACTTGTACCTTACTACCCACCCCCTCCTGTGCCTTATGTTACCTGTACTTTACTGCCCATCCCCCTCCTGTGCCTTATGTTACCTGTACTTTACTACCCACCCCCCTCCTGTGCCTTATGTTACCTGGACTTTACTGCCCATCCCCCTCCTGTGCCTTATGTTACCTGTACTTTACTGCCCACCCTCCTCCTGTGCCTTATGTCACCTGTACCTGTACTTTACTGCCCATCCCCCTCCAATGCCTCTTGTTACCTGTACTTTACTGCCCATCCCCCTCCCGTGCCTTATGTTACCTGTATCCGTACTTTACTGCCCACCCCTCTCCTGTGCCTTATGTTACCTGTACTTTACTGCCCACCCCCTCCTGTGCCTTATGTTACCTGTACCTGTACTTTACTACCCACCCCCCTCCTGTGCCTTATGTTACCTGTACCTGTACTTTACTACCCACCCCCCTCCTGTGACTTATGTTACCTGTACTTTACTGCCCACCCCCTCCTGTGCCTTATGTTGCCTATGCTTTACTGCCCACCCTCCTCCTGTACCTTATGTTACCTGTACTTTACTGCTCATCCCCCTCCTGTGTCTTATGTTGCCTATGCTTTACTGCCCACCCTCCTCCTGTGCCTTATGTTGCCTATGCTTTATTGCCCACCCTCCTCCTGTGCCTTATGTTACCTGTACTTTACTGCCCACCCCACCTGTGCCTTATGTTACCTGTACTTTACTGCCCACCCCCCTCCTGTGCCTTATGTTACCTGTACCTGTACTTTACTACCCACCTCACTCCTGTGTCTTATGTTACCTGTACTTTACTGCCCATCCCCCTCCTGTGCCTTGTGTTACCTGTACTTTACTGCCCACCCCCCTTCTGTGCCTTATGTTACCTGTACCTGTACTTTACTACCCACCTCGCTCCTGTGTCTTATGTTACCTGTACTTTACTGCCCATCCCCCTCCTGTGCCTTATGTTACTTGTACTTTACTGCCCACCCCCTCCTGTGCCTTATGTTACATGTACTTTACTGCCCACCCCCCTCCTGTGCCTTATGTTACCTGTACTTTACTGCCCACCCCCCTACTGTGCCTTATGTTACCTGTACTTTACTGTCCACCCCCCTCCTGTGCCTTATGTTACCTATACGTTACTGCCTACCCCCTCCTGTGCCTTATGTTACCTGTACCTGTTCTTTACTACCCACCCCCCCTCCTATGCCTTATGTTACCTGTACTTTACTACCCACCCCCTCCTGTGCCTTATGTTACTTGTACTTTACTGCCCACCCCCTTCTTTGCCTTATGTTACCTGTACTTTACTACCCACCCCCCTCCTGTGCCTTAGGTTACCTGTGCTTTACTGCCCACCCTCCTCTTGTGCCTTATGTTGCCTATGCTTTACTGCCCACCCTCCTCCTGTGCCTTATGTTGCCTATGCTTTGCTGCCCACCCTCCTCCTGTGCCTTATGTTACCTGTGCTTTACTGCCCACTCTCCTCCTGTGCCTTATGTTGCCTATGCTTTACTGCCCACCCCCCTCCTGTGCCTTATGTTACCTATACTTTACTGCCCACCCCCCTCCTGTGCCTTATGTTACCGGTACCTGTACTTTACTACCCACCCCCTCCTGTGCCTTATGTTACCTGTGGTTTACTGCCCACCCTCCGCCTGTGCCTTATGTTGCCTATGCTTTACTGCCCACCCTCCTCCCGTGCCTTATGTTGCCTATGCTTTACTGCCCACCCTCCTCCTGTGCCTTATGTTACCTGTGCTTTACTGCCCACCCTCCTCCTGTGCCTTATGTTGCCTATGCTTTACTGCCCACCCTCCTCCTGTGCCTTATGTTACCTGTACTTTACTGCCCACCCTCCTCCTGTGCCTTATGTTGCCTGTGCTTTACTGCCCACCCTCCTCCTGTGCCTTATGTTGCCTATGCTTTACTGCCCACCCTCCTCCTGTGCCTTATGTTGCCTATGCTTTACTGCCCACCCTCCTCCTGTGCCTTATGTTACCTGTACTTTACTGCCCACCCCTCCTGTGCCTTATGTTACCTGTACTTTACTGCCCACCCCCCTTCTGTGCCTTATGTTACCTGTGCTTTACTGCCCACCTCCCTCCTGTGCCTTATGTTACCTGTGCTTTTCTGCCCACCCTCCTCCTGTGCCTTATGTTGCCTATGCTTTACTGCCCACCCCCTCCTGTGCCTTGTTACCTGTACCTGTACTTTACTGCCCAACCCCCTCCTGTGCCTTATGTTACCTGTACTTTACTGCCCACCCCCTCCTGTGCCTTATGTTACTTGTACTTTACTGCCCATCCCCCTCCTGTGCCTTATGTTGCCTATGCTTTCCTGCCCACCCCCCTCCTGTGCCTTATGTTACCTGTACTTTACTACCCACCCCCCTCCTGTGCCTTATGTTACCTGTACTTTACTGCCCATCCCCCTCCTGTGCCTTATGTTACCTGTACTTTACTGCCCACCCCCCTCCTGTGCCTTATGTTACCTGTACTTTACTGTCCACCCCCTGCTGTGCCTTATGATACCTGTACCTGTACTTTACTGCCCATCCCCCTCCTGTGCCTTATGTTACCTGCACTTTACTGCCCATCCCCCTCCTGTGCCTTATGTTACCTGTGCTTTACTGCCCATCCCCCGCCTGTGCCTTATGTTACCTGTACTTTACTGCCCACCCCCCGCCTGTACCTTATGTTATCTGTACTTTACTGCCCACCCCCCTCCTGTGCCTTATGTTACCTGTACTTTACTGCCCACCTCCCTCCTGTGCCTTATGTTACCTGTACTTTACTGCCCACCCCCCTCCTGTGCCTTACGTTACCTGTACTTTACTGCCCACCCCCTCCTATGCCTTATGTTACCTGTACTTTACTGCCCACCCCCCTCCTGTGCTTTATGTTACCTCTGCTTTACTGCCCACCCTCCTCATGTGCCTTATGTTGACTATGCTTTACTGCCCACCCTCCTCCTGTGCCTTATGTTACCGGTACTTTACTGGCCACGCCCCTCCTGTGCCTTATGTTACCTGTAACTGTACTTTACTACCCACCCCCCTCCTGTGCCTTATGTTACCTGTGCTTTACTGCCCACCCTCCTCCTGTGCCTTATGTTGCCTATGCTTTACTGCCCACCCTCCTCCTGTGCCTTATGCTACCTGTACTTTACTGCCCACTCCCCTCCTGTGCCTTATGTTACCTGTACTTTACTGCCCACCCCCCTCCTGTGCCTTATGTTACCTGTACTTTACTGCCCACCCCCTCCTGTGCCTTATGTTACTTGTACTTTACTGCCCATCCCCCTCCTGTGCCTTATGTTGCCTATGCTTTCCTGCCCACCCCCCTCCTGTGCCTTATGTTACCTGTACTTTACTACCCACCCCCCTCCTGTGCCTTATGTTACCTGTACTTTACTGCCCACCCCCCTCCTGTGCCTTATGTTACCTGTACTTTACTGCCCACCCCCCTCCTGTGCCTTATGTTACCTGTACTTTACTGTCCACCCCCTGCTGTGCCTTATGATACCTGTACCTGTACTTTACTGCCCATCCCCCTCCTGTGCCTTATGTTACCTGTACTTTACTGCCCATCCCCCTCCTGTGCCTTATGTTACCTGTGCTTTACTGCCCATCCCCCGCCTGTGCCTTATGTTACCTGTACTTTACTGCCCACCCCCGCCTGTACCTTATGTTATCTGTACTTTACTGCCCACCCCCCTCCTGTGCCTTATGTTACCTGTACTTTACTGCCCACCCCCTCCTGTGCCTTATGTTACCTGTACCTGTACTTTACTACCCACCCTCCTCCTGTGCCTTGTTACCTATGCTTTACTGCCCACCCCCTCCTGTGATTTATGTTACCTGTACTTTACTACCCAACGTCCTCCTGTGCCTTATGTTACCTGTGCTGTACTGCCCATCCCCCCTGTGCCTTATGTTACCTGTACTTCACTGCCCACCCCCCTCCTGTGCCTTATGTTACCTGTACTTTACTGTCCACCCCCCTGCTGTGCCTTATGTTACCTGTACCTGTACTTTACTGCCCACCCCCCTCCTGTGCCTTATGTTATCTGTACTTTACTGCCCATCCCCCTCCTGTGCCTTATGTTACCTGTGCTTTACTGCTCACCCCCCTCCTGTGCCTTATGTTACCTGTACTTTACTGCCCACCCCCTCCTGTGACTTATGTTACCTGTACTTTACTGCCCATCCCCCTCCTGTGCCTTATGTTACCTGTACTTTACTGCCCATCCCCCTCCTGTGCCTTATGGTACCTGTACCTGTACTTTACTACCACCCCCTCCTGTGCCTTATGTTACCTGTACTTTACTGCCCATCCCCCTCCTGTGCCTTATGTTACCTGTACTTTACTGCCCACCCCCCTCCTGTGCCTTATGTTACCTGTACTTTACTACCCACCCCCCTCCTGTGCCTTATGTTACCTGTACTTTACTGCCCATCCCCCTCCTGTACCTTATGTTACCTGTACTTTACTGCCCACCCCCCTCCTGTGCCTTACGTTACCTGTACTTGTACCTTACTATCCACCCCCTCCTGTGCCTTATGTTACCTGTACTTTACTGCCCATCCCCCTCCTGTGCCTTATGTTACCTGTACTTTACTACCCACCCCCCTCCTGTGCCTTATGTTACCTGGACTTTACTGCCCATCCCCCTCCTGTGCCTTATGTTACCTGTACTTTACTGCCCACCCTCCTCCTGTGCCTTATGTCACCTGTACCTGTACTTTACTGCCCATCCCCCTCCAATGCCTCTTGTTACCTGTACTTTACTGCCCATCCCCCTCCCGTGCCTTATGTTACCTGTATCCGTACTTTACTGCCCACCCCTCTCCTGTGCCTTATGTTACCTGTACTTTACTGCCCACCCCCTCCTGTGCCTTATGTTACCTGTACCTGTACTTTACTACCCACCCCCCTCCTGTGCCTTATGTTACCTGTA
The DNA here is from genome assembly GCF_040938575.1 of Ambystoma mexicanum. Classification (NCBI taxonomy): domain Eukaryota; kingdom Metazoa; phylum Chordata; class Amphibia; order Caudata; family Ambystomatidae; genus Ambystoma; species Ambystoma mexicanum. Next base: position 20,553,451 of record NC_090935.1, read on the forward strand.
CCTGTACTTTACTACCCACCCCCCTCCTGTGACTTATGTTACCTGTACTTTACTGCCCACCCCCTCCTGTGCCTTATGTTGCCTATGCTTTACTGCCCACCCTCCTCCTGTACCTTATGTTACCTGTACTTTACTGCTCATCCCCCTCCTGTGTCTTATGTTGCCTATGCTTTACTGCCCACCCTCCTCCTGTGCCTTATGTTGCCTATGCTTTATTGCCCACCCTCCTCCTGTGCCTTATGTTACCTGTACTTTACTGCCCACCCCCACCTGTGCCTTATGTTACCTGTACTTTACTGCCCACCCCCCTCCTGTGCCTTATGTTACCTGTACCTGTACTTTACTACCCACCTCACTCCTGTGTCTTATGTTACCTGTACTTTACTGCCCATCCCCCTCCTGTGCCTTGTGTTACCTGTACTTTACTGCCCACCCCCCTTCTGTGCCTTATGTTACCTGTACCTGTACTTTACTACCCACCTCGCTCCTGTGTCTTATGTTACCTGTACTTTACTGCCCATCCCCCTCCTGTGCCTTATGTTACTTGTACTTTACTGCCCACCCCCTCCTGTGCCTTATGTTACATGTACTTTACTGCCCACCCCCCTCCTGTGCCTTATGTTACCTGTACTTTACTGCCCACCCCCCTACTGTGCCTTATGTTACTTGTACTTTACTGCCCACCCCCTCCTGTGCCTTATGTTACATGTACTTTACTGCCCACCCCCCTCCTGTGCCTTATGTTACCTATACGTTACTGCCTACCCCCTCCTGTGCCTTATGTTACCTGTACCTGTTCTTTACTACCCACCCCCCCTCCTATGCCTTATGTTACCTGTACTTTACTACCCACCCCCTCCTGTGCCTTATGTTACTTGTACTTTACTGCCCACCCCCTTCTTTGCCTTATGTTACCTGTACTTTACTACCCACCCCCCTCCTGTGCCTTATGTTACCTGTGCTTTACTGCCCACCCTCCTCTTGTGCCTTATGTTGCCTATGCTTTACTGCCCACCCTCCTCCTGTGCCTTATGTTGCCTATGCTTTGCTGCCCACCCTCCTCCTGTGCCTTATGTTACCTGTGCTTTACTGCCCACTCTCCTCCTGTGCCTTATGTTGCCTATGCTTTACTGCCCACCCCCCTCCTGTGCCTTATGTTACCTATACTTTACTGCCCACCCCCCTCCTGTGCCTTATGTTACCGGTACCTGTACTTTACTACCCACCCCCTCCTGTGCCTTATGTTACCTGTGGTTTACTGCCCACCCTCCGCCTGTGCCTTATGTTGCCTATGCTTTACTGCCCACCCTCCTCCCGTGCCTTATGTTGCCTATGCTTTACTGCCCACCCTCCTCCTGTGCCTTATGTTACCTGTGCTTTACTGCCCACCCTCCTCCTGTGCCTTATGTTGCCTATGCTTTACTGCCCACCCTCCTCCTGTGCCTTATGTTACCTGTACTTTACTGCCCACCCTCCTCCTGTGCCTTATGTTGCCTGTGCTTTACTGCCCACCCTCCTCCTGTGCCTTATGTTGCCTATGCTTTACTGCCCACCCTCCTCCTGTGCCTTATGTTGCCTATGCTTTACTGCCCACCCTCCTCCTGTGCCTTATGTTACCTGTACTTTACTGCCCACCCCTCCTGTGCCTTATGTTACCTGTACTTTACTGCCCACCCCCCTTCTGTGCCTTATGTTACCTGTGCTTTACTGCCCACCTCCCTCCTGTGCCTTATGTTACCTGTGCTTTTCTGCCCACCCTCCTCCTGTGCCTTATGTTGCCTATGCTTTACTGCCCACCCCCTCCTGTGCCTTGTTACCTGTACCTGTACTTTACTGCCCAACCCCCTCCTGTGCCTTATGTTACCTGTACTTTACTGCCCACCCCCTCCTGTGCCTTATGTTACTTGTACTTTACTGCCCATCCCCCTCCTGTGCCTTATGTTGCCTATGCTTTCCTGCCCACCCCCCTCCTGTGCCTTATGTTACCTGTACTTTACTACCCACCCCCCTCCTGTGCCTTATGTTACCTGTACTTTACTGCCCATCCCCCTCCTGTGCCTTATGTTACCTGTACTTTACTGCCCACCCCCCTCCTGTGCCTTATGTTACCTGTACTTTACTGTCCACCCCCTGCTGTGCCTTATGATACCTGTACCTGTACTTTACTGCCCATCCCCCTCCTGTGCCTTATGTTACCTGCACTTTACTGCCCATCCCCCTCCTGTGCCTTATGTTACCTGTGCTTTACTGCCCATCCCCCGCCTGTGCCTTATGTTACCTGTACTTTACTGCCCACCCCCCGCCTGTACCTTATGTTATCTGTACTTTACTGCCCACCCCCCTCCTGTGCCTTATGTTACCTGTACTTTACTGCCCACCTCCCTCCTGTGCTTATGTTACCTGTACTTTACTACCCACCCCCCTCCTGTGCCTTATGTTACCTGTACTTTACTGCCCATCCCCCTCCTGTGCCTTATGTTACCTGTACTTTACTGCCCACCCCCCTCCTGTGCCTTACGTTACCTGTACTTTACTGCCCACCCCCTCCTATGCCTTATGTTACCTGTACTTTACTGCCCACCCCCCTCCTGTGCTTTATGTTACCTCTGCTTTACTGCCCACCCTCCTCATGTGCCTTATGTTGACTATGCTTTACTGCCCACCCTCCTCCTGTGCCTTATGTTACCGGTACTTTACTGGCCACGCCCCTCCTGTGCCTTATGTTACCTGTAACTGTACTTTACTACCCACCCCCCTCCTGTGCCTTATGTTACCTGTGCTTTACTGCCCACCCTCCTCCTGTGCCTTATGTTGCCTATGCTTTACTGCCCGCCCTCCTCCTGTGCCTTATGTTACCTGTACTTTACTGCCCACTCCCCTCCTGTGCCTTATGTTACCTGTACTTTACTGCCCACCCCCCTCCTGTGCCTTATGTTACCTGTACTTTACTGCCCACCCCCTCCTGTGCCTTATGTTACTTGTACTTTACTGCCCATCCCCCTCCTGTGCCTTATGTTGCCTATGCTTTCCTGCCCACCCCCCTCCTGTGCCTTATGTTACCTGTACTTTACTACCCACCCCCCTCCTGTGCCTTATGTTACCTGTACTTTACTGCCCACCCCCCTCCTGTGCCTTATGTTACCTGTACTTTACTGCCCACCCCCCTCCTGTGCCTTATGTTACCTGTACTTTACTGTCCACCCCCTGCTGTGCCTTATGATACCTGTACCTGTACTTTACTGCCCATCCCCCTCCTGTGCCTTATGTTACCTGTACTTTACTGCCCATCCCCCTCCTGTGCCTTATGTTACCTGTGCTTTACTGCCCATCCCCCGCCTGTGCCTTATGTTACCTGTACTTTACTGCCCACCCCCGCCTGTACCTTATGTTATCTGTACTTTACTGCCCACCCCCCTCCTGTGCCTTATGTTACCTGTACTTTACTGCCCACCCCCCTCTGTGCTTATGTTACCTGTACCTTACTGCCGACCCCCCTCCTGTGCCTTATGTTACCTGTACCTGTACTTTACTACCCACCCCCCTCCTGTGCCTTATGTTACCTGTACTTTACTGCCCATCCCCCTCCTGTGCCTTATGTTACCTGTACTTTACTGCCCACCCCCCTCCTGTGCCTTACGTTACCTGTACTTTACTGCCCACCCCCTCCTATGCCTTATGTTACCTGTACTTTACTGCCCACCCCCCTCCTGTGCTTTATGTTACCTCTGCTTTACTGCCCACCCTCCTCATGTGCCTTATGTTGACTATGCTTTACTGCCCACCCTCCTCCTGTGCCTTATGTTACCGGTACTTTACTGGCCACGCCCCTCCTGTGCCTTATGTTACCTGTACCTGTACTTTACTACCCACCCCCCTCCTGTGCCTTATGTTACCTGTGCTTTACTGCCCACCCTCCTCCTGTGCCTTATGTTGCCTATGCTTTACTGCCCACCGTCCTCCTGTGCCTTATGTTACCTGTACTTTACTGCCCACTCCCCTCCTGTGCCTTATGTTACCTGTACTTTACTGCCCACCCCCCTCCTGTGCCTTATGTTACCTGTACCTGCACTTTACTACCCACCCCCTCCTGTGCCTTATGTTACCTGTACTTTACTGCCCACCCCCTCCTGTGCCTTATGTTACCTGTACCTGCACTTTACTACCCACCCCCTCCTGTGCCTTATGTTACCTGTGCTTTACTGCCCACCCTCCTCCTGTGCCTTATGTTGCCTATGCTTTACTGCCCACCCTCCTCCTGTGACTTATGTTGCCTATGCTTTACTGCCCACCCTCCTCCGGTGCCTTGTTACCTGTGCTTTGCTGCCCACCCTCCTCCTGTGCCTTATGTTGCCTATGCTTTACTGCCCACCCTCCTCCTGTGCCTTATGTTACCTATGCTTTACTGCCCACCCCCTCCTGTGCTTTATGTTACCTGTAACTGTACTTTACTACCCAACCTCCTCCTGTGCCTTATGTTACCTGTGCTGTACTGCCCTTCCCCCCTGTGCCTTATGTTACCTGTACTTCACTGCCCACCCCCCTCCTGTGCCTTATGTTACCTGTGCTTTACTGTCCACCCCCCTGCTGTGCCTTATGTTACCATTACCTGTACTTTACTGCCCACCCCCCTCCTGTGCCTTATGTTACATGTACTTTACTGCCCATCCCCCTCCTGTGCCTTATGTTACCTGTGCTTTACTGCCCACCCCCCTCCTGTGCCTTATGTTACCTGTACTTTACTGCCCACCCCCTCCTGTGCCTTATGTTACCTGTACTTTACTGCCCACCCCCTCCTGTGCCTTATGTTACCTGTACTTTACTGCCCATCCCCCTCCTGTGCCTTATGTTACCTGTACTTTACTGTCCATCCCCCTCCTGTGCCTTACGATACCTGTACTTTACTGCTCATCTCCCTCCTGTGCCTTACGTTACCAGCACTTTACTGCCCATCCCCCTCCTGTGCCTTATGTTACCTGGACTTTACTGTCCACCCCCCTCCTGTGCCTTATGTTACCTGTACTTTACTACCCACCCGCCTCCTGTGCCTTATGTTACCTGTACTTTACTGCCCATCCCCCTCCTGTGCCTTATGTTACCTGTACTTTACTGCCCACCCCCCTCCTGTGCCTTATGTTACCTGTACTTTACTACCCACCCCCCTCCTGTGCCTTATGTTACCTGTACTTTACTGCCCATCCCCCTCCTGTGCCTTATGTTACCTATACTTTCCTGCCCACCCCCCTCCTGTGCCTTATGTTACCTGTACCTGTACTTTACTACCCACCCCCTCCTGTGCCTTATGTTACCTGTACTTTACTGCCCATCCCCCTCCTGTGCCTTATGTTACCTGTACTTTACTGTCCACCCCCTCCTGTGCCTTATGGTACCTGTACCTGTACTTTACTACCCACCCCCCTCCTGTGCCCTATGTTACCTGTATTTTACTGCCCATCCCCCTCCTGTGCCTTATGTTACCTGTACTTTACTGCCCACCCCCCTCCTGTGCCTTATGATACCTGTACCTGTACTTTACTACCCACCCCCCTCCTGTGCCTTATGTTACCTATACTTTACTGCCCATCCCCCTCCTGTGCCTTATGTTACCTGTACTTTACTGCCCACCCCCCTCCTGTGCCTTACGTTACCTGTACCTGTACCTTACTACCCACCCCCTCCTGTGCCTTATGTTACCTGTACTTTACTGCCCATCCCCCTCCTGTGCCTTATGTTACCTGTACTTTACTGCCCACCCCCCTACTGTGCCTTATGTTACCTGTACCTGTACTTTACTACCCACCCCCCTCCTGTGCCTTATGTTACCTGTACTTTACTACCCACCCCCCTCCTGTGCCTTATGTTACCTGTACTTTACTGCCCACCCCCCTCCTGTGCCTTATGTTACCTGTACCTGTACTTTACTACCCACCCCCCTCCTGTGCCTTATGTTACCTGTACTTTACTGCCCACCCTCCTCCTGTGCCTTATGTTGGCTATGCTTTACTGCCCACCCTCCTCCTGTGCCTTATGTTACTGGTACTTTACTGGCCACGCCCCTCCTGTGCCTTATGTTACCCGTACCTGTACTTTACTACCCACCCCCCTCCTGTGCCTTATGTTACCTGTGCTTTACTGCCCACCGTCCTCCTGTTCCTTATGTTGCCTATGCTTTACTGCCCACCCTCCTCCTGTGCCTTATGTTACCTGTACTTTACTGCCCATGCCCCTCCTGTGCCTTATGTTACCTGTACTTTACTGCCCACCCCCCTCCTGTGCCTTATGTTACCTGTACTTTACTGCCCACCCCCTCCTGTGCCTTATGTTACCTGTACCTGTACTTTACTACCCACCCCCCTCCTGTGCCTTATGTTACCTGTGCTTTACTGCCCACCCACCTCCTGTGCCTTATGTTGCCTATGCTTTACTGCCCACCATCCTCCTGTGACTTATGTTGCCTATGCTTTACTGCCCACCCTCCTCCTGTGCCTTGTTACCTGTGCTTTGCTGCCCACCCTCCTCCTGTGCCTTATGTTGCCTATGCTTTACTGCCCACCCTCCTCCTGTGCCTTATGTTACCTATGCTTTACTGCCCACCCCCCTCCTGTGCTTTATGTTACCTGTAACTGTACTTTACTACCCAACCTCCTCCTGTGCCTTATGTTACCTGTGCTGTACTGCCCATCCCCCCTGTGCCTTATGTTACCTGTACTTCACTGCCCACCCCCCTCCTGTGCCTTATGTTACCTGTACTTTACTGTCCACCCCCTGCTGTGCCTTATGTTACCTGTACCTGTACTTTACTGCCCACCCCCCTCCTGTGCCTTATGTTACCTGTACTTTACTGCCCATCCCCCTCCTGTGCCTTATGTTACCTGTGCTTTACTGCCCACCCCCCTCCTGTGCCTTATGTTACCTGTACTTTACTGCCCACCCCCTCCTGTGCCTTATGTTACCTGTACTTTACTGCCCAACCTCCTCCTGTGCCTTATGTTACCTGTGCTGTACTGCCCATCCCCCCTGTGCCTTATGTTACCTGTACTTCACTGCCCACCCCCCTCCTGTGCCTTATGTTACCTGTACTTTACTGTCCACCCCCTCCTGTGCCTTATGTTACCTGTACTTTACTGCCCACCCCCTCCTGTGCCTTATGTTACCTGTACCTGTACTTTACTGCCCACCCCCCTCCTGTGCCTTATGTTACCTGTACTTTACTGCCAATCCCCCTCCTGTGCCTTATGTTACCTGTGCTTTACTGCCCACCCCTCTCCTGTGCCTTATGTTACCTGTACTTTACTGCCCACCCCCTCCTGTGCCTTATGTTACCTGTACTTTACTGCCCACCCCCTCCTGTGACTTATGTTACCTGTACTTTACTGCCCATCCCACTCCTGTGCCTTATGTTACCTGTGCTTTACTGCCCATCCTCCTCCTGTGCCTTATGGTACCTGTACCTGTACTTTACTACCACCCCCTCCTGTGCCTTATGTTACCTGTACTTTACTGCCCATCCCCCTCCTGTGCCTTATGTTACCTGTACTTTACTGCCCACCCCCTCCTGTGCCTTATGTTACCTGTACCTGTACTTTACTACCCACCCCCCTCCTGTGCCTTATGTTACCTGTACTTTACTGCCCATCCCCCTCCTGTGCCTTATGTTACCTGTACTTTACTGCCCACCCCCCTCCTGTGCCTTACGTTACCTGTACCTGTACCTTACTACCCACCCCCTCCTGTGCCTTATGTTACCTGTACTTTACTGCCCATCCCCCTCCTGTGCCTTATGTTACCTGTACTTTACTACCCACCCCCCTCCTGTGCCTTATGTTACCTGGACTTTACTGCCCATCCCCCTCCTGTGCCTTATGTTACCTGTACTTTACTGCCCACCCTCCTCCTGTGCCTTATGTCACCTGTACCTGTACTTTACTGCCCATCCCCCTCCTGTGCCTCATGTTACCTGTACTTTACTGCCCATCCCCCTCCCGTGCCTTATGTTACCTGTATCCGTACTTTACTGCCCACCCCCCTCCTGTGCCTTATGTTACCTGTACTTTACTGCCCACCCCCTCCTGTGCCTTATGTTACCTGTACCTGTACTGTACTACCCACCCCCCTCCTGTGCCTTATGTTACCTGTACTTCACTGCCCACCCCCTCCTGTGCCTTATGTTACCTGTACCTGTACTTTACTGCCCACCCCCCTCCTGTGCCTTATGTTACCTGTACTTTACTGCCCATCCCCCTCCTGTGCCTTATGTTACCTGTGCTTTACTGCCCACCCCTCTCCTGTGCCTTATGTTACCTGTACTTTACTGCCCACCCCCTCCTGTGCCTTATGTTACCTGTACTTTACTGCCCACCCCCTCTTGTGACTTATGTTACCTGTACTTTACTGCCCATCCCACTCCTGTGCCTTATGTTACCTGTACTTTACTGCCCATCCCCCTCCTGTGCCTTATGGTACCTGTACCTGTACTTTACTACCACCCCCTCCTGTGCCTTATGGTACCTGTACTTTACTGCCCATCCCCCTCCTGTGCCTTATGTTACCTGTACTTTACTGCCCACCCCCTCCTGTGCCTTATGTTACCTGTACCTGTACTTTACTACCCACCCCCCTCCTGTGCCTTATGTTACCTGTACTTTACTGCCCATCCCCCTCCTGTGCCTTATGTTACCTGTACTTTACTGCCCACCCCCCTCCTGTGCCTTACGTTACCTGTACCTGTACCTTACTACCCACCCCCTCCTGTGCCTTATGTTACCTGTACTTTACTGCCCATCCCCCTCCTGTGCCTTATGTTACCTGTACATTACTACCCACCCCCCTCCTGTGCCTTATGTTACCTGGACTTTACTGCCCATCCCCCTCCTGTGCCTTATGTTACCTGTACTTTACTGCCCACCCTCCTCCTGTGCCTTATGTCACCTGTACCTGTACTTTACTGCCCATCCCCCTCCTGTGACTCATGTTACCTGTACTTTACTGCCCATCCCCCTCCCGTGCCTTATGTTACCTGTACTTTACTGCCCACCCCCTCCTGTGCCTTATGTTACCTGTACCTGTACTTTACTACCCACCCCCCTCCTGTGCCTTATGTTACCTGTACTTTACTGCCCACCCCCTCCTGTGCCTTATGTTACCTGTACCTGTACTTTACTACCCACCCCCCTCCTGTGCCTTATGTTACATGTACTTTACTGCCCACCCCCTCCTGTGCCTTATGTTGCCTATGCTTTACTGCCCACCCTCCTCCTGTACCTTATGTTACCTGTACTTTACTGCTCATCCACCTCCTGTGTCTTATGTTGCCTATGCTTTACTGCCCACCCTCCTCCTGTGCCTTATGTTGCCTATGCTTTATTGCCCACCCTCCTCCTGTGCCTTATGTTACCTGTACTTTACTGCCCACCCCTCCTGTGCCTTATGTTACCTGTACTTTACTGCCCACCCCCCTCCTGTGCCTTATGTTACCTGTACCTGTACTTTACTACCCACCTCACTCCTGTGTCTTATGTTACCTGTACTTTACTGCCCATCCCCCTCCTGTGCCTTGTGTAACCTGTACTTTACTGCCCACCCCCCTCCTGTGCCTTATGTTACCTGTACCTGTACTTTACTACCCACCTCACTCCTGTGTCTTATGTTATCTGTACTTTACTGCCCATCCCCCTCCTGTGCCTTATGTTACTTGTACTTTACTGCCCACCCCCTCCTGTGCCTTATGTTACATGTACTTTACTGCCCACCCCCCTCCTGTGCCTTATGTTACCTGTACTTTACTGCCCACCCCCCTACTGTGCCTTATGTTACCTGTACTTTACTTTCCACCACCCTCCTGTGCCTTATGTTACCTGTACGTTACTGCCTACCCCCTCCTGTGCCTTATGTTACCTGTACCTGTTCTTTACTACCCACCCCCCTCCTATGCCTTATGTTACCTGTACTTTACTACCCACCCCCTCCTGTGCCTTAAGTTACTTGTACTTTACTGCCCACCCCCTCCTGTGCCTTATGTTACCTGTACTTTACTACCCACCCCCCCTCCTGTGCCTTATGTTACCTGTTCTTTACTGCCCACCCTCCTCTTGTGCCTTATGTTGCCTATGCTTTACTGCCCACCCTCCTCCTGTGCCTTATGTTACCTGTACTTTACTGCCCACCCCCTCCTGTGCCTTATGTTACATGTACCTGTACTTTACTACCCACCTCACTCCTGTGTCTTATGTTACCTGTACTTTACTGCCCATCCCCCTCCTGTGCCTTGTGTTACCTGTACTTTACTGTCCACCCCCCTCCTGTGCCTTATGTTACCTGTACCTGTACTTTACTACCCACCTCACTCCTGTGTCTTATGTTACCTGTACTTTACTGCCCACCCCCCTACTGTGCCTTATGTTACCTGTACTTTACTTTCCACCCCCTCCTGTGCCTTATGTTACCTGTACGTTACTGCCTACCCCCTCCTGTGCCTTATGTTACCTGTACCTGTTCTTTACTACCCACCCCCCTCCTATGCCTTATGTTACCTGTACTTTACTACCCACCCCCTCCTGTGCCTTATGTTACTTGTACTTTACTGCCCACCCCCTCCTGTGCCTTATGTTACCTGTACTTTACTACCCACCCCCCTCCTGTGCCTTATGTTACCTGTGCTTTACTGCCCACCCTCCTCTTGTGCCTTATGTTACCTGTACTTTACTGCCCACCCCTCTACTGTGCCTTATGTTACCTGTACTTTACTTTCCACCCCCTCCTGTGCCTTATGTTACCTGTACTTTACTGCCCACCCCCCTACTGTGCCTTATGTTACCTGTACTTTACTTTCCACCCCCTCCTGTGCCTTATGTTACCTGTACGTTACTGCCTACCCCCTCCTGTGCCTTATGTTACCTGTACCTGTTCTTTACTACCCACCCCCCTCCTATGCCTTATGTTACCTGTACTTTACTACCCACCCCCTCCTGTGCCTTATGTTACTTGTACTTTACTGCCCACCCCCTCCTGTGCCTTATGTTACCTGTACTTTACTACCCACCCCCCTCCTGTGCCTTATGTTACCTGTGCTTTACTGCCCACCCTCCTCTTGTGCCTTATGTTGCCTATGCTTTACTGCCCACCCTCCTCCTGTGCCTTATGTTGCCTATGCTTTGCAGCCCACCCTCCTCCTGTGCCTTATGTTACCTGTGCTTTACTGCCCACTCTCCTCCTGTGCCTTATGTTGCCTATGCTTTACTGCCACCCTCCTCCTGTGCCTTATGTTGCCTATGCTTTACTTCCCACCCCCTCCTGTGCCTTATGTTACCTGTACTTTACTGCCCACCCCCTCCTGTGCTTTATGTTACCTGTAACTGTACTTTACTACCCAACCACCTCCTGTGCCTTATGTTACCTGTGCTGTACTGCCCATCCCCCCTGTGCCTTATGTTACCTGTACTTTACTGTCCACCCCCCTGCTGTGCCTTATGTTACCTGTACCTGTACTTTACTGCCCACCCCCTCCTGTGCCTTATGTTACCTGTACTTTACTGCCCATCCCCCTCCTGTGCCTTATGTTACCTGTGCTTTGCTGCCCACCCCCCTCCTGTGCCTTATGTTACCTGTACTTTACTGCCCGCCCCCTCCTGTGCCTTATGTTACCTGTACTTTACTGCCCACCCCCTCCTGTGCCTTATGTTACCTGTACTTTACTGCCCATCCCCCTCCTGTGCCTTATGTTACCTGTACTTTACTGCCCATCCCCCTCCTGTGCCTTACGATACCTGTACTTTACTGCTCATCTCCCTCCTGTGCCTTACGTTACCAGCACTTTACTGCCCATCCCCCTCCTGTGCCTTATGTTACCTGTACTTTACTGTCCACCCCCCTCCTGTGCCTTATGTTACCTGTACTTTACTACCCACCCCCTCCTGTGCCTTATGTTACCTGTACTTTACTGCCCATCCCCCTCCTGTGCCTTATGTTACCTGTACTTTACTGCCCACCCCCTCCTGTGCCTTATGTTACCTGTACTTTACTACCCACCCCCTCCTGTGCCTTATGTTACCTGTACTTTACTGCCCATCCCCCTCCTGTGCCTTATGTTACCTATGCTTTACTGCCCACCCCCTCCTATGCCTTATGTTACCTGTACCTGTACTTTACTACCCACCCCCCTCCTGTGCCTTATGTTACCTGTACTTTACTGCCCATCCCCCTCCTGTGCCTTATGTTACCTGTACTTTACTGTCCACCCCCTCCTGTGCCTTATGGTACCTGTACCTGTACTTTACTACCACCCCCCTCCTGTGCCTTATGTTACCTGTTTTTACTGCCCATCCCCCTCCTGTGCCTTATGTTACCTGTACTTTACTGCTCACCCCCCTCCTGTGCCTTATGTTACCTGTACCTTACTACCCACCCCCTCCTGTGCCTTATGTTACCTGTACTTTACTGCCCATCACCCTCCTGTGCCTTATGTTACCTGTACTTTACTGCCCACCCACCTACTGTGCCTTATGTTACCTGTACTTTACTACCCACCCCCCTCCTGTGCCTTATGTTACCTGTACTTTACTGCCCATCCCCCTCCTGTCCCTTATGTTACCTGTACTTTACTGCCCACCCGCCTACTGTGCCTTATGTTACCTGTACTTTACTACCCACCCCCCTCCTGTGCCTTATGTTACCTGTACTTTACTGCCCACCCTCCTCCTGTGCCTTATGTCACCTGTACCTGTACTTTACTGCCCATCCCCCTACTGTGCCTCATGTTACCTGTACTTTACTGCCCACCCCCCTCCTGTGCCTTATGTTACCTGTACTTTACTGCCCACCCCCTCCTGTGCCTTATGTTACCTGTACCTGTACTTTACTACCCACCCTCCTCCTGTGCCTTGTTACCTATGCTTTACTGCCCACCCCCTCCTGTGATTTATGTTACCTGTACTTTACTACCCAACGTCCTCCTGTGCCTTATGTTACCTGTGCTGTACTGCCCATCCCCCCTGTGCCTTATGTTACCTGTACTTCACTGCCCACCCCCCTCCTGTGCCTTATGTTACCTGTGCTTTACTGCCCACCCTCCTCTTGTGCCTTATGTTGCCTATGCTTTACTGCCCACCCTCCTCCTGTGCCTTATGTTGCCTATGCTTTGCAGCCCACCCTCCTCCTGTGCCTTATGTTACCTGTGCTTTACTGCCCACTCTCCTCCTGTGCCTTATGTTGCCTATGCTTTACTGCCACCCTCCTCCTGTGCCTTATGTTGCCTATGCTTTACTTCCCACCCCCTCCTGTGCCTTATGTTACCTGTACTTTACTGCCCACCCCCTCCTGTGCTTTATGTTACCTGTAACTGTACTTTACTACCCAACCACCTCCTGTGCCTTATGTTACCTGTGCTGTACTGCCCATCCCCCCTGTGCCTTATGTTACCTGTACTTTACTGTCCACCCCCCTGCTGTGCCTTATGTTACCTGTACCTGTACTTTACTGCCCACCCCCTCCTGTGCCTTATGTTACCTGTACTTTACTGCCCATCCCCCTCCTGTGCCTTATGTTACCTGTGCTTTGCTGCCCACCCCCCTCCTGTGCCTTATGTTACCTGTACTTTACTGCCCACCCCCTCCTGTGCCTTATGTTACCTGTACTTTACTGCCCACCCCCTCCTGTGCCTTATGTTACCTGTACTTTACTGCCCATCCCCCTCCTGTGCCTTATGTTACCTGTACTTTACTGCCCATCCCCCTCCTGTGCCTTACGATACCTGTACTTTACTGCTCATCTCCCTCCTGTGCCTTACGTTACCAGCACTTTACTGCCCATCCCCCTCCTGTGCCTTATGTTACCTGTACTTTACTGTCCACCCCCCTCCTGTGCCTTATGTTACCTGTACTTTACTACCCACCCCCTCCTGTGCCTTATGTTACCTGTACTTTACTGCCCATCCCCCTCCTGTGCCTTATGTTACCTGTACTTTACTGCCCACCCCCTCCTGTGCCTTATGTTACCTGTACTTTACTACCCACCCCCCTCCTGTGCCTTATGTTACCTGTACTTTACTGCCCATCCCCCTCCTGTGCCTTATGTTACCTATGCTTTACTGCCCACCCCCTCCTATGCCTTATGTTACCTGTACCTGTACTTTACTACCCACCCCCCTCCTGTGCCTTATGTTACCTGTACTTTACTGCCCATCCCCCTCCTGTGCCTTATGTTACCTGTACTTTACTGTCCACCCCCTCCTGTGCCTTATGGTACCTGTACCTGTACTTTACTACCACCCCCCTCCTGTGCCTTATGTTACCTGTTTTTACTGCCCATCCCCCTCCTGTGCCTTATGTTACCTGTACTTTACTGCTCACCCCCCTCCTGTGCCTTATGTTACCTGTACCTTACTACCCACCCCCTCCTGTGCCTTATGTTACCTGTACTTTACTGCCCATCCCCCTCCTGTGCCTTATGTTACCTGTACTTTACTGCCCACCCACCTACTGTGCCTTATGTTACCTGTACTTTACTACCCACCCCCCTCCTGTGCCTTATGTTACCTGTACTTTACTGCCCATCCCCCTCCTGTCCCTTATGTTACCTGTACTTTACTGCCCACCCGCCTACTGTGCCTTATGTTACCTGTACTTTACTACCCACCCCCCTCCTGTGCCTTATGTTACCTGTACTTTACTGCCCACCCTCCTCCTGTGCCTTATGTCACCTGTACCTGTACTTTACTGCCCATCCCCCTACTGTGCCTCATGTTACCTGTACTTTACTGCCCACCCCCCTCCTGTGCCTTATGTTACCTGTACTTTACTGCCCACCCCCTCCTGTGCCTTATGTTACCTGTACCTGTACTTTACTACCCACCCTCCTCCTGTGCCTTGTTACCTATGCTTTACTGCCCACCCCCTCCTGTGATTTATGTTACCTGTACTTTACTACCCAACGTCCTCCTGTGCCTTATGTTACCTGTGCTGTACTGCCCATCCCCCCTGTGCCTTATGTTACCTGTACTTCACTGCCCACCCCCCTCCTGTGCCTTATGTTACCTGTACTTTACTGTCCACCCCCCTGCTGTGCCTTATGTTACCTGTACCTGTACTTTACTGCCCACCCCCCTCCTGTGCCTTATGTTACCTGTACTTTACTGCCCATCCCCCTCCTGTGCCTTATGTTACCTGTGCTTTACTGCTCACCCCCCTCCTGTGCCTTATGTTACCTGTACTTTACTGCCCACCCCCTCCTGTGACTTATGTTACCTGTACTTTACTGCCCATCCCCCTCCTGTGCCTTATGTTACCTGTACTTTACTGCCCATCCCCCTCCTGTGCCTTATGGTACCTGTACCTGTACTTTACTACCACCCCCTCCTGTGCCTTATGTTACCTGTACTTTACTGCCCATCCCCCTCCTGTGCCTTATGTTACCTGTACTTTACTGCCCACCCCCCTCCTGTGCCTTATGTTACCTGTACTTTACTACCCACCCCCCTCCTGTGCCTTATGTTACCTGTACTTTACTGCCCATCCCCCTCCTGTACCTTATGTTACCTGTACTTTACTGCCCACCCCCCTCCTGTGCCTTACGTTACCTGTACTTGTACCTTACTACCCACCCCCTCCTGTGCCTTATGTTACCTGTACTTTACTGCCCATCCCCCTCCTGTGCCTTATGTTACCTGTACTTTACTACCCACCCCCCTCCTGTGCCTTATGTTACCTGGACTTTACTGCCCATCCCCCTCCTGTGCCTTATGTTACCTGTACTTTACTGCTCATCTCCCTCCTGTGCCTTACGTTACCAGCACTTTGCTGCCCATCCCCCTCCTGTGCTTTATGTTACCTGTACTTTACTGTCCACCCCCCTCCTGTGCCTTATGTTACCTGTACTTTACTACCCACCCCCTCCTGTGCCTTATGTTACCTGTACTTTACTGCCCATCCCCCTCCTGTGCCTTATGTTACCTGTACTTTACTGCCCACCCCCTCCTGTGCCTTATGTTACCTGTACTTTACTACCCACCCCCCTCCTGTGCCTTATGTTACCTGTACTTTACTGCCCATCCCCCTCCTGTGCCTTATGTTACCTATGCTTTACTGCCCACCCCCTCCTATGCCTTATGTTACCTGTACCTGTACTTTACTACCCACCCCCCTCCTGTGCCTTATGTTACCTGTACTTTACTGCCCATCCCCCTCCTGTGCCTTATGTTACCTGTACTTTACTGTCCACCCCCTCCTGTGCCTTATGGTACCTGTACCTGTACTTTACTACCACCCCCCTCCTGTGCCTTATGTTACCTGTTTTTACTGCCCATCCCCCTCCTGTGCCTTATGTTACCTGTACTTTACTGCTCACCCCCCTCCTGTGCCTTATGTTACCTGTACCTTACTACCCACCCCCTCCTGTGCCTTATGTTACCTGTACTTTACTGCCCATCACCCTCCTGTGCCTTATGTTACCTGTACTTTACTGCCCACCCACCTACTGTGCCTTATGTTACCTGTACTTTACTACCCACCCCCCTCCTGTGCCTTATGTTACCTGTACTTTACTGCCCATCCCCCTCCTGTCCCTTATGTTACCTGTACTTTACTGCCCACCCGCCTACTGTGCCTTATGTTACCTGTACTTTACTACCCACCCCCCTCCTGTGCCTTATGTTACCTGTACTTTACTGCCCACCCTCCTCCTGTGCCTTATGTCACCTGTACCTGTACTTTACTGCCCATCCCCCTACTGTGCCTCATGTTACCTGTACTTTACTGCCCACCCCCCTCCTGTGCCTTATGTTACCTGTACTTTACTGCCCACCCCCTCCTGTGCCTTATGTTACCTGTACCTGTACTTTACTACCCACCCTCCTCCTGTGCCTTGTTACCTATGCTTTACTGCCCACCCCCTCCTGTGATTTATGTTACCTGTACTTTACTACCCAACGTCCTCCTGTGCCTTATGTTACCTGTGCTGTACTGCCCATCCCCCCTGTGCCTTATGTTACCTGTACTTCACTGCCCACCCCCCTCCTGTGCCTTATGTTACCTGTACTTTACTGTCCACCCCCCTGCTGTGCCTTATGTTACCTGTACCTGTACTTTACTGCCCACCCCCTCCTGTTCCTTATGTTACCTGTACTTTACTGCCCATCCCCCTCCTGTGCCTTATGTTACCTGTGCTTTACTGCTCACCCCCCTACTGTGCCTTATGTTACCTGTACTTTACTTTCCACCACCCTCCTGTGCCTTATGTTACCTGTACGTTACTGCCTACCCCCTCCTGTGCCTTATGTTACCTGTACCTGTTCTTTACTACCCACCCCCCTCCTATGCCTTATGTTACCTGTACTTTACTACCCACCCCCTCCTGTGCCTTATGTTACTTGTACTTTACTGCCCACCCCCTCCTGTGCCTTATGTTACCTGTACTTTACTACCCACCCCCCTCCTGTGCCTTATGTTACCTGTTCTTTACTGCCCACCCTCCTCTTGTGCCTTATGTTGCCTATGCTTTACTGCCCACCCTCCTCCTGTGCCTTATGTTACCTGTACTTTACTGCCCACCCCCCTCCTGTGCCTTATGTTACATGTACCTGTACTTTACTACCCACCTCACTCCTGTGTCTTATGTTACCTGTACTTTACTGCCCATCCCCCTCCTGTGCCTTGTGTTACCTGTACTTTACTGTCCACCCCCCTCCTGTGCCTTATGTTACCTGTACCTGTACTTTACTACCCACCTCACTCCTGTGTCTTATGTTACCTGTACTTTACTGCCCACCCCCCTACTGTGCCTTATGTTACCTGTACTTTACTTTCCACCCCCTCCTGTGCCTTATGTTACCTGTACGTTACTGCCTACCCCCTCCTGTGCCTTATGTTACCTGTACCTGTTCTTTACTACCCACCCCCCTCCTATGCCTTATGTTACCTGTACTTTACTACCCACCCCCTCCTGTGCCTTATGTTACTGGTACTTTACTGCCCACCCCCTCCTGTGCCTTATGTTACCTGTACTTTACTACCCACCCCCCTCCTGTGCCTTATGTTACCTGTGCTTTACTGCCCACCCTCCTCTTGTGCCTTATGTTACCTGTACTTTACTGCCCACCCCCCTACTGTGCCTTATGTTACCTGTACTTTACTTTCCACCCCCTCCTGTGCCTTATGTTACCTGTACTTTACTGCCCACCCCCCTACTGTGCCTTATGTTACCTGTACTTTACTTTCCACCCCCTCCTGTGCCTTATGTTACCTGTACGTTACTGCCTACCCCCTCCTGTGCCTTATGTTACCTGTACCTGTTCTTTACTACCCACCCCCCTCCTATGCCTTATGTTACCTGTACTTTACTACCCACCCCCTCCTGTGCCTTATGTTACTTGTACTTTACTGCCCACCCCCTCCTGTGCCTTATGTTACCTGTACTTTACTACCCACCCCCCTCCTGTGCCTTATGTTACCTGTGCTTTACTGCCCACCCTCCTCTTGTGCCTTATGTTGCCTATGCTTTACTGCCCACCCTCCTCCTGTGCCTTATGTTGCCTATGCTTTGCAGCCCACCCTCCTCCTGTGCCTTATGTTACCTGTGCTTTACTGCCCACTCTCCTCCTGTGCCTTATGTTGCCTATGCTTTACTGCCACCCTCCTCCTGTGCCTTATGTTGCCTATGCTTTACTTCCCACCCCCTCCTGTGCCTTATGTTACCTGTACTTTACTGCCCACCCCCTCCTGTGCTTTATGTTACCTGTAACTGTACTTTACTACCCAACCACCTCCTGTGCCTTATGTTACCTGTGCTGTACTGCCCATCCCCCCTGTGCCTTATGTTACCTGTACTTTACTGTCCACCCCCCTGCTGTGCCTTATGTTACCTGTACCTGTACTTTACTGCCCACCCCCTCCTGTGCCTTATGTTACCTGTACTTTACTGCCCATCCCCCTCCTGTGCCTTATGTTACCTGTGCTTTGCTGCCCACCCCCCTCCTGTGCCTTATGTTACCTGTACTTTACTGCCCACCCCCTCCTGTGCCTTATGTTACCTGTACTTTACTGCCCACCCCCTCCTGTGCCTTATGTTACCTGTACTTTACTGCCCATCCCCCTCCTGTGCCTTATGTTACCTGTACTTTACTGCCCATCCCCCTCCTGTGCCTTACGATACCTGTACTTTACTGCTCATCTCCCTCCTGTGCCTTACGTTACCAGCACTTTACTGCCCATCCCCCTCCTGTGCCTTATGTTACCTGTACTTTACTGTCCACCCCCCTCCTGTGCCTTATGTTACCTGTACTTTACTACCCACCCCCTCCTGTGCCTTATGTTACCTGTACTTTACTGCCCATCCCCCTCCTGTGCCTTATGTTACCTGTACTTTACTGCCCACCCCCTCCTGTGCCTTATGTTACCTGTACTTTACTACCCACCCTCCTCCTGTGCCTTATGTTACCTGTACTTTACTGCCCATCCCCCTCCTGTGCCTTATGTTACCTATGCTTTACTGCCCACCCCCTCCTATGCCTTATGTTACCTGTACCTGTACTTTACTACCCACCCCCCTCCTGTGCCTTATGTTACCTGTACTTTACTGCCCATCCCCCTCCTGTGCCTTATGTTACCTGTACTTTACTGTCCACCCCCTCCTGTGCCTTATGGTACCTGTACCTGTACTTTACTACCACCCCCCTCCTGTGCCTTATGTTACCTGTTTTTACTGCCCATCCCCCTCCTGTGCCTTATGTTACCTGTACTTTACTGCTCACCCCCCTCCTGTGCCTTATGTTACCTGTACATTACTACCCACCCCCTCCTGTGCCTTATGTTACCTGTACTTTACTGCCCATCCCCCTCCTGTGCCTTATGTTACCTGTACTTTACTGCCCACCCACCTACTGTGCCTTATGTTACCTGTACTTTACTACCCACCCCCCTCCTGTGCCTTATGTTACCTGTACTTTACTGCCCATCCCCCTCCTGTCCCTTATGTTACCTGTACTTTACTGCCCACCCGCCTACTGTGCCTTATGTTACCTGTACTTTACTACCCACCCCCCTCCTGTGCCTTATGTTACCTGTACTTTACTGCCCACCCTCCTCCTGTGCCTTATGTCACCTGTACCTGTACTTTACTGCCCATCCCCCTACTGTGCCTCATGTTACCTGTACTTTACTGCCCACCCCCCTCCTGTGCCTTATGTTACCTGTACTTTACTGCCCACCCCCTCCTGTGCCTTATGTTACCTGTACCTGTACTTTACTACCCACCCTCCTCCTGTGCCTTGTTACCTATGCTTTACTGCCCACCCCCTCCTGTGATTTATGTTACCTGTACTTTACTACCCAACGTCCTCCTGTGCCTTATGTTACCTGTGCTGTACTGCCCATCCCCCCTGTGCCTTATGTTACCTGTACTTCACTGCCCACCCCCTCCTGTGCCTTATGTTACCTGTACTTTACTGTCCACCCCCCTGCTGTGCCTTATGTTACCTGTACCTGTACTTTACTGCCCACCCCCCTCCTGTGCCTTATGTTACCTGTACTTTACTGCCCATCCCCCTCCTGTGCCTTATGTTACCTGTGCTTTACTGCTCACCCCCCTCCTGTGCCTTATGTTACCTGTACTTTACTGCCCACCCCCTCCTGTGACTTATGTTACCTGTACTTTACTGCCCATCCCCCTCCTGTGCCTTATGTTACCTGTACTTTACTGCCCATCCCCCTCCTGTGCCTTATTGTACCTGTACTTTACTACCACCCCCTCCTGTGCCTTATGTTACCTGTACTTTACTGCCCATCCCCCTCCTGTGCCTTATGTTACCTGTACTTTACTGCCCACCCCCCTCCTGTGCCTTATGTTACCTGTACTTTACTACCCACCCCCCTCCTGTGCCTTATGTTACCTGTACTTTACTGCCCATCCCCCTCCTGTACCTTATGTTACCTGTACTTTACTGCCCACCCCCCTCCTGTGCCTTACGTTACCTGTACTTGTACCTTACTACCCACCCCCTCCTGTGCCTTATGTTACCTGTACTTTACTGCCCATCCCCCTCCTGTGCCTTATGTTACCTGTACTTTACTACCCACCCCCCTCCTGTGCCTTATGTTACCTGGACTTTACTGCCCATCCCCCTCCTGTGCCTTATGTTACCTGTACTTTACTGCCCACCCTCCTCCTGTGCCTTATGTCACCTGTACCTGTACTTTACTGCCCATCCCCCTCCAATGCCTCTTGTTACCTGTACTTTACTGCCCATCCCCCTCCCGTGCCTTATGTTACCTGTATCCGTACTTTACTGCCCACCCCTCTCCTGTGCCTTATGTTACCTGTACTTTACTGCCCACCCCCTCCTGTGCCTTATGTTACCTGTACCTGTACTTTACTACCCACCCCCCTCCTGTGCCTTATGTTACCTGTACCTGTACTTTACTACCCACCCCCCTCCTGTGACTTATGTTACCTGTACTTTACTGCCCACCCCCTCCTGTGCCTTATGTTGCCTATGCTTTACTGCCCACCCTCCTCCTGTACCTTATGTTACCTGTACTTTACTGCTCATCCCCCTCCTGTGTCTTATGTTGCCTATGCTTTACTGCCCACCCTCCTCCTGTGCCTTATGTTGCCTATGCTTTATTGCCCACCCTCCTCCTGTGCCTTATGTTACCTGTACTTTACTGCCCACCCCCACCTGTGCCTTATGTTACCTGTACTTTACTGCCCACCCCCCTCCTGTGCCTTATGTTACCTGTACCTGTACTTTACTACCCACCTCACTCCTGTGTCTTATGTTACCTGTACTTTACTGCCCATCCCCCTCCTGTGCCTTGTGTTACCTGTACTTTACTGCCCACCCCCCTTCTGTGCCTTATGTTACCTGTACCTGTACTTTACTACCCACCTCGCTCCTGTGTCTTATGTTACCTGTACTTTACTGCCCATCCCCCTCCTGTGCCTTATGTTACTTGTACTTTACTGCCCACCCCCTCCTGTGCCTTATGTTACATGTACTTTACTGCCCACCCCCCTCCTGTGCCTTATGTTACCTGTACTTTACTGCCCACCCCCCTACTGTGCCTTATGTTACCTGTACTTTACTTTCCACCCCCTCCTGTGCCTTATGTTACCTGTACGTTACTGCCTACCCCCTCCTGTGCCTTATGTTACCTGTACCTGTTCTTTACTACCCACCCCCCTCCTATGCCTTATGTTACCTGTACTTTACTACCCACCCCCTCCTGTGCCTTATGTTACTTGTACTTTACTGCCCACCCCCTCCTGTGCCTTATGTTACCTGTACTTTACTACCCACCCCCCTCCTGTGCCTTATGTTACCTGTGCTTTACTGCCCACCCTCCTCTTGTGCCTTATGTTGCCTATGCTTTACTGCCCACCCTCCTCCTGTGCCTTATGTTGCCTATGCTTTGCAGCCCACCCTCCTCCTGTGCCTTATGTTACCTGTGCTTTACTGCCCACTCTCCTCCTGTGCCTTATGTTGCCTATGCTTTACTGCCACCCTCCTCCTGTGCCTTATGTTGCCTATGCTTTACTTCCCACCCCCTCCTGTGCCTTATGTTACCTGTACTTTACTGCCCACCCCCTCCTGTGCTTTATGTTACCTGTAACTGTACTTTACTACCCAACCACCTCCTGTGCCTTATGTTACCTGTGCTGTACTGCCCATCCCCCCTGTGCCTTATGTTACCTGTACTTTACTGTCCACCCCCCTGCTGTGCCTTATGTTACCTGTACCTGTACTTTACTGCCCACCCCCTCCTGTGCCTTATGTTACCTGTACTTTACTGCCCATCCCCCTCCTGTGCCTTATGTTACCTGTGCTTTGCTGCCCACCCCCCTCCTGTGCCTTATGTTACCTGTACTTTACTGCCCACCCCCTCCTGTGCCTTATGTTACCTGTACTTTACTGCCCACCCCCTCCTGTGCCTTATGTTACCTGTACTTTACTGCCCATCCCCCTCCTGTGCCTTATGTTACCTGTACTTTACTGCCCATCCCCCTCCTGTGCCTTACGATACCTGTACTTTACTGCTCATCTCCCTCCTGTGCCTTACGTTACCAGCACTTTACTGCCCATCCCCCTCCTGTGCCTTATGTTACCTGTACTTTACTGTCCACCCCCCTCCTGTGCCTTATGTTACCTGTACTTTACTACCCACCCCCTCCTGTGCCTTATGTTACCTGTACTTTACTGCCCATCCCCCTCCTGTGCCTTATGTTACCTGTACTTTACTGCCCACCCCCTCCTGTGCCTTATGTTACCTGTACTTTACTACCCACCCTCCTCCTGTGCCTTATGTTACCTGTACTTTACTGCCCATCCCCCTCCTGTGCCTTATGTTACCTATGCTTTACTGCCCACCCCCTCCTATGCCTTATGTTACCTGTACCTGTACTTTACTACCCACCCCCCTCCTGTGCCTTATGTTACCTGTACTTTACTGCCCATCCCCCTCCTGTGCCTTATGTTACCTGTACTTTACTGTCCACCCCCTCCTGTGCCTTATGGTACCTGTACCTGTACTTTACTACCACCCCCCTCCTGTGCCTTATGTTACCTGTTTTTACTGCCCATCCCCCTCCTGTGCCTTATGTTACCTGTACTTTACTGCTCACCCCCCTCCCGTGCCTTATGTTACCTGTACATTACTACCCACCCCCTCCTGTGCCTTATGTTACCTGTACTTTACTGCCCATCCCCCTCCTGTGCCTTATGTTACCTGTACTTTACTGCCCACCCACCTACTGTGCCTTATGTTACCTGTACTTTACTACCCACCCCCCTCCTGTGCCTTATGTTACCTGTACTTTACTGCCCATCCCCCTCCTGTCCCTTATGTTACCTGTACTTTACTGCCCACCCGCCTACTGTGCCTTATGTTACCTGTACTTTACTACCCACCCCCCTCCTGTGCCTTATGTTACCTGTACTTTACTGCCCACCCTCCTCCTGTGCCTTATGTCACCTGTACCTGTACTTTACTGCCCATCCCCCTACTGTGCCTCATGTTACCTGTACTTTACTGCCCACCCCCCTCCTGTGCCTTATGTTACCTGTACTTTACTGCCCACCCCCTCCTGTGCCTTATGTTACCTGTACCTGTACTTTACTACCCACCCTCCTCCTGTGCCTTGTTACCTATGCTTTACTGCCCACCCCCTCCTGTGATTTATGTTACCTGTACTTTACTACCCAACGTCCTCCTGTGCCTTATGTTACCTGTGCTGTACTGCCCATCCCCCCTGTGCCTTATGTTACCTGTACTTCACTGCCCACCCCCTCCTGTGCCTTATGTTACCTGTACTTTACTGTCCACCCCCCTGCTGTGCCTTATGTTACCTGTACCTGTACTTTACTGCCCACCCCCCTCCTGTGCCTTATGTTACCTGTACTTTACTGCCCATCCCCCTCCTGTGCCTTATGTTACCTGTGCTTTACTGCTCACCCCCCTCCTGTGCCTTATGTTACCTGTACTATACTGCCCACCCCCTCCTGTGACTTATGTTACCTGTACTTTACTGCCCATCCCCCTCCTGTGCCTTATGTTACCTGTACTTTACTGCCCATCCCCCTCCTGTGCCTTATTGTACCTGTACTTTACTACCACCCCCTCCTGTGCCTTATGTTACCTGTACTTTACTGCCCATCCCCCTCCTGTGCCTTATGTTACCTGTACTTTACTGCCCACCCCCCTCCTGTGCCTTATGTTACCTGTACTTTACTACCCACCCCCCTCCTGTGCCTTATGTTACCTGTACTTTACTGCCCATCCCCCTCCTGTACCTTATGTTACCTGTACTTTACTGCCCACCCCCCTCCTGTGCCTTACGTTACCTGTACTTGTACCTTACTACCCACCCCCTCCTGTGCCTTATGTTACCTGTACTTTACTGCCCATCCCCCTCCTGTGCCTTATGTTACCTGTACTTTACTACCCACCCCCCTCCTGTGCCTTATGTTACCTGGACTTTACTGCCCATCCCCCTCCTGTGCCTTATGTTACCTGTACTTTACTGCCCACCCTCCTCCTGTGCCTTATGTCACCTGTACCTGTACTTTACTGCCCAACCCCCTCCAATGCCTCTTGTTACCTGTACTTTACTGCCCATCCCCCTCCCGTGCCTTATGTTACCTGTATCCGTACTTTACTGCCCACCCCTCTCCTGTGCCTTATGTTACCTGTACTTTACTGCCCACCCCCTCCTGTGCCTTATGTTACCTGTACCTGTACTTTACTACCCACCCCCCTCCTGTGCCTTATGTTACCTGTACCTGTACTTTACTACCCACCCCCCTCCTGTGACTTATGTTACCTGTACTTTACTGCCCACCCCCTCCTGTGCCTTATGTTGCCTATGCTTTACTGCCCACCCTCCTCCTGTACCTTATGTTACCTGTACTTTACTGCTCATCCCCCTCCTGTGTCTTATGTTGCCTATGCTTTACTGCCCACCCTCCTCCTGTGCCTTATGTTGCCTATGCTTTATTGCCCACCCTCCTCCTGTGCCTTATGTTACCTGTACTTTACTGCCCACCCCCACCTGTGCCTTATGTTACCTGTACTTTACTGCCCACCCCCCTCCTGTGCCTTATGTTACCTGTACCTGTACTTTACTACCCACCTCACTCCTGTGTCTTATGTTACCTGTACTTTACTGCCCATCCCCCTCCTGTGCCTTGTGTTACCTGTACTTTACTGCCCACCCCCCTTCTGTGCCTTATGTTACCTGTACCTGTACTTTACTACCCACCTCGCTCCTGTGTCTTATGTTACCTGTACTTTACTGCCCATCCCCCTCCTGTGCCTTATGTTACTTGTACTTTACTGCCCACCCCCTCCTGTGCCTTATGTTACATGTACTTTACTGCCCACCCCCCTCCTGTGCCTTATGTTACCTGTACTTTACTGCCCACCCCCCTACTGTGCCTTATGTTACCTGTACTTTACTGTCCACCCCCCTCCTGTGCCTTATGTTACCTATACGTTACTGCCTACCCCCTCCTGTGCCTTATGTTACCTGTACCTGTTCTTTACTACCCACCCCCCCTCCTATGCCTTATGTTACCTGTACTTTACTACCCACCCCCTCCTGTGCCTTATGTTACTTGTACTTTACTGCCCACCCCCTTCTTTGCCTTATGTTACCTGTACTTTACTACCCACCCCCCTCCTGTGCCTTATGTTACCTGTGCTTTACTGCCCACCCTCCTCTTGTGCCTTATGTTGCCTATGCTTTACTGCCCACCCTCCTCCTGTGCCTTATGTTGCCTATGCTTTGCTGCCCACCCTCCTCCTGTGCCTTATGTTACCTGTGCTTTACTGCCCACTCTCCTCCTGTGCCTTATGTTGCCTATGCTTTACTGCCCACCCCCCTCCTGTGCCTTATGTTACCTATACTTTACTGCCCACCCCCCTCCTGTGCCTTATGTTACCGGTACCTGTACTTTACTACCCACCCCCTCCTGTGCCTTATGTTACCTGTGGTTTACTGCCCACCCTCCGCCTGTGCCTTATGTTGCCTATGCTTTACTGCCCACCCTCCTCCCGTGCCTTATGTTGCCTATGCTTTACTGCCCACCCTCCTCCTGTGCCTTATGTTACCTGTGCTTTACTGCCCACCCTCCTCCTGTGCCTTATGTTGCCTATGCTTTACTGCCCACCCTCCTCCTGTGCCTTATGTTACCTGTACTTTACTGCCCACCCTCCTCCTGTGCCTTATGTTGCCTGTGCTTTACTGCCCACCCTCCTCCTGTGCCTTATGTTGCCTATGCTTTACTGCCCACCCTCCTCCTGTGCCTTATGTTGCCTATGCTTTACTGCCCACCCTCCTCCTGTGCCTTATGTTACCTGTACTTTACTGCCCACCCCTCCTGTGCCTTATGTTACCTGTACTTTACTGCCCACCCCCCTTCTGTGCCTTATGTTACCTGTGCTTTACTGCCCACCTCCCTCCTGTGCCTTATGTTACCTGTGCTTTTCTGCCCACCCTCCTCCTGTGCCTTATGTTGCCTATGCTTTACTGCCCACCCCCTCCTGTGCCTTGTTACCTGTACCTGTACTTTACTGCCCAACCCCCTCCTGTGCCTTATGTTACCTGTACTTTACTGCCCACCCCCTCCTGTGCCTTATGTTACTTGTACTTTACTGCCCATCCCCCTCCTGTGCCTTATGTTGCCTATGCTTTCCTGCCCACCCCCCTCCTGTGCCTTATGTTACCTGTACTTTACTACCCACCCCCCTCCTGTGCCTTATGTTACCTGTACTTTACTGCCCATCCCCCTCCTGTGCCTTATGTTACCTGTACTTTACTGCCCACCCCCCTCCTGTGCCTTATGTTACCTGTACTTTACTGTCCACCCCCTGCTGTGCCTTATGATACCTGTACCTGTACTTTACTGCCCATCCCCCTCCTGTGCCTTATGTTACCTGCACTTTACTGCCCATCCCCCTCCTGTGCCTTATGTTACCTGTGCTTTACTGCCCATCCCCCGCCTGTGCCTTATGTTACCTGTACTTTACTGCCCACCCCCCGCCTGTACCTTATGTTATCTGTACTTTACTGCCCACCCCCCTCCTGTGCCTTATGTTACCTGTACTTTACTGCCCACCTCCCTCCTGTGCTTATGTTACCTGTACTTTACTACCCACCCCCCTCCTGTGCCTTATGTTACCTGTACTTTACTGCCCATCCCCCTCCTGTGCCTTATGTTACCTGTACTTTACTGCCCACCCCCCTCCTGTGCCTTACGTTACCTGTACTTTACTGCCCACCCCCTCCTATGCCTTATGTTACCTGTACTTTACTGCCCACCCCCCTCCTGTGCTTTATGTTACCTCTGCTTTACTGCCCACCCTCCTCATGTGCCTTATGTTGACTATGCTTTACTGCCCACCCTCCTCCTGTGCCTTATGTTACCGGTACTTTACTGGCCACGCCCCTCCTGTGCCTTATGTTACCTGTAACTGTACTTTACTACCCACCCCCCTCCTGTGCCTTATGTTACCTGTGCTTTACTGCCCACCCTCCTCCTGTGCCTTATGTTGCCTATGCTTTACTGCCCACCCTCCTCCTGTGCCTTATGCTACCTGTACTTTACTGCCCACTCCCCTCCTGTGCCTTATGTTACCTGTACTTTACTGCCCACCCCCCTCCTGTGCCTTATGTTACCTGTACTTTACTGCCCACCCCCTCCTGTGCCTTATGTTACTTGTACTTTACTGCCCATCCCCCTCCTGTGCCTTATGTTGCCTATGCTTTCCTGCCCACCCCCCTCCTGTGCCTTATGTTACCTGTACTTTACTACCCACCCCCCTCCTGTGCCTTATGTTACCTGTACTTTACTGCCCACCCCCCTCCTGTGCCTTATGTTACCTGTACTTTACTGCCCACCCCCCTCCTGTGCCTTATGTTACCTGTACTTTACTGTCCACCCCCTGCTGTGCCTTATGATACCTGTACCTGTACTTTACTGCCCATCCCCCTCCTGTGCCTTATGTTACCTGTACTTTACTGCCCATCCCCCTCCTGTGCCTTATGTTACCTGTGCTTTACTGCCCATCCCCCGCCTGTGCCTTATGTTACCTGTACTTTACTGCCCACCCCCGCCTGTACCTTATGTTATCTGTACTTTACTGCCCACCCCCCTCCTGTGCCTTATGTTACCTGTACTTTACTGCCCACCCCCTCCTGTGCCTTATGTTACCTGTACCTTACTTTACTACCCACCCTCCTCCTGTGCCTTGTTACCTATGCTTTACTGCCCACCCCCTCCTGTGATTTATGTTACCTGTACTTTACTACCCAACGTCCTCCTGTGCCTTATGTTACCTGTGCTGTACTGCCCATCCCCCCTGTGCCTTATGTTACCTGTACTTCACTGCCCACCCCCCTCCTGTGCCTTATGTTACCTGTACTTTACTGTCCACCCCCCTGCTGTGCCTTATGTTACCTGTACCTGTACTTTACTGCCCACCCCCCTCCTGTGCCTTATGTTATCTGTACTTTACTGCCCATCCCCCTCCTGTGCCTTATGTTACCTGTGCTTTACTGCTCACCCCCCTCCTGTGCCTTATGTTACCTGTACTTTACTGCCCACCCCCTCCTGTGACTTATGTTACCTGTACTTTACTGCCCATCCCCCTCCTGTGCCTTATGTTACCTGTACTTTACTGCCCATCCCCCTCCTGTGCCTTATGGTACCTGTACCTGTACTTTACTACCACCCCCTCCTGTGCCTTATGTTACCTGTACTTTACTGCCCATCCCCCTCCTGTGCCTTATGTTACCTGTACTTTACTGCCCACCCCCCTCCTGTGCCTTATGTTACCTGTACTTTACTACCCACCCCCCTCCTGTGCCTTATGTTACCTGTACTTTACTGCCCATCCCCCTCCTGTACCTTATGTTACCTGTACTTTACTGCCCACCCCCCTCCTGTGCCTTACGTTACCTGTACTTGTACCTTACTATCCACCCCCTCCTGTGCCTTATGTTACCTGTACTTTACTGCCCATCCCCCTCCTGTGCCTTATGTTACCTGTACTTTACTACCCACCCCCCTCCTGTGCCTTATGTTACCTGGACTTTACTGCCCATCCCCCTCCTGTGCCTTATGTTACCTGTACTTTACTGCCCACCCTCCTCCTGTGCCTTATGTCACCTGTACCTGTACTTTACTGCCCATCCCCCTCCAATGCCTCTTGTTACCTGTACTTTACTGCCCATCCCCCTCCCGTGCCTTATGTTACCTGTATCCGTACTTTACTGCCCACCCCTCTCCTGTGCCTTATGTTACCTGTACTTTACTGCCCACCCCCTCCTGTGCCTTATGTTACCTGTACCTGTACTTTACTACCCACCCCCCTCCTGTGCCTTATGTTACCTGTACCTGTACTTTACTACCCACCCCCCTCCTGTGACTTATGTTACCTGTACTTTACTGCCCACCCCCTCCTGTGCCTTATGTTGCCTATGCTTTACTGCCCACCCTCCTCCTGTACCTTATGTTACCTGTACTTTACTGCTCATCCCCCTCCTGTGTCTTATGTTGCCTATGCTTTACTGCCCACCCTCCTCCTGTGCCTTATGTTGCCTATGCTTTATTGCCCACCCTCCTCCTGTGCCTTATGTTACCTGTACTTTACTGCCCACCCCCACCTGTGCCTTATGTTACCTGTACTTTACTGCCCACCCCCCTCCTGTGCCTTATGTTACCTGTACCTGTACTTTACTACCCACCTCACTCCTGTGTCTTATGTTACCTGTACTTTACTGCCCATCCCCCTCCTGTGCCTTGTGTTACCTGTACTTTACTGCCCACCCCCCTTCTGTGCCTTATGTTACCTGTACCTGTACTTTACTACCCACCTCGCTCCTGTGTCTTATGTTACCTGTACTTTACTGCCCATCCCCCTCCTGTGCCTTATGTTACTTGTACTTTACTGCCCACCCCCTCCTGTGCCTTATGTTACATGTACTTTACTGCCCACCCCCCTCCTGTGCCTTATGTTACCTGTACTTTACTGCCCACCCCCCTACTGTGCCTTATGTTACCTGTACTTTACTGTCCACCCCCCTCCTGTGCCTTATGTTACCTATACGTTACTGCCTACCCCCTCCTGTGCCTTATGTTACCTGTACCTGTTCTTTACTACCCACCCCCCCTCCTATGCCTTATGTTACCTGTACTTTACTACCCACCCCCTCCTGTGCCTTATGTTACTTGTACTTTACTGCCCACCCCCTTCTTTGCCTTATGTTACCTGTACTTTACTACCCACCCCCCTCCTGTGCCTTATGTTACCTGTGCTTTACTGCCCACCCTCCTCTTGTGCCTTATGTTGCCTATGCTTTACTGCCCACCCTCCTCCTGTGCCTTATGTTGCCTATGCTTTGCTGCCCACCCTCCTCCTGTGCCTTATGTTACCTGTGCTTTACTGCCCACTCTCCTCCTGTGCCTTATGTTGCCTATGCTTTACTGCCCACCCCCCTCCTGTGCCTTATGTTACCTATACTTTACTGCCCACCCCCCTCCTGTGCCTTATGTTACCGGTACCTGTACTTTACTACCCACCCCCTCCTGTGCCTTATGTTACCTGTGGTTTACTGCCCACCCTCCGCCTGTGCCTTATGTTGCCTATGCTTTACTGCCCACCCTCCTCCCGTGCCTTATGTTGCCTATGCTTTACTGCCCACCCTCCTCCTGTGCCTTATGTTACCTGTGCTTTACTGCCCACCCTCCTCCTGTGCCTTATGTTGCCTATGCTTTACTGCCCACCCTCCTCCTGTGCCTTATGTTACCTGTACTTTACTGCCCACCCTCCTCCTGTGCCTTATGTTGCCTGTGCTTTACTGCCCACCCTCCTCCTGTGCCTTATGTTGCCTATGCTTTACTGCCCACCCTCCTCCTGTGCCTTATGTTGCCTATGCTTTACTGCCCACCCTCCTCCTGTGCCTTATGTTACCTGTACTTTACTGCCCACCCCTCCTGTGCCTTATGTTACCTGTACTTTACTGCCCACCCCCCTTCTGTGCCTTATGTTACCTGTGCTTTACTGCCCACCTCCCTCCTGTGCCTTATGTTACCTGTGCTTTTCTGCCCACCCTCCTCCTGTGCCTTATGTTGCCTATGCTTTACTGCCCACCCCCTCCTGTGCCTTGTTACCTGTACCTGTACTTTACTGCCCAACCCCCTCCTGTGCCTTATGTTACCTGTACTTTACTGCCCACCCCCTCCTGTGCCTTATGTTACTTGTACTTTACTGCCCATCCCCCTCCTGTGCCTTATGTTGCCTATGCTTTCCTGCCCACCCCCCTCCTGTGCCTTATGTTACCTGTACTTTACTACCCACCCCCCTCCTGTGCCTTATGTTACCTGTACTTTACTGCCCATCCCCCTCCTGTGCCTTATGTTACCTGTACTTTACTGCCCACCCCCCTCCTGTGCCTTATGTTACCTGTACTTTACTGTCCACCCCCTGCTGTGCCTTATGATACCTGTACCTGTACTTTACTGCCCATCCCCCTCCTGTGCCTTATGTTACCTGCACTTTACTGCCCATCCCCCTCCTGTGCCTTATGTTACCTGTGCTTTACTGCCCATCCCCCGCCTGTGCCTTATGTTACCTGTACTTTACTGCCCACCCCCCGCCTGTACCTTATGTTATCTGTACTTTACTGCCCACCCCCCTCCTGTGCCTTATGTTACCTGTACTTTACTGCCCACCTCCCTCCTGTGCTTATGTTACCTGTACTTTACTACCCACCCCCCTCCTGTGCCTTATGTTACCTGTACTTTACTGCCCATCCCCCTCCTGTGCCTTATGTTACCTGTACTTTACTGCCCACCCCCCTCCTGTGCCTTACGTTACCTGTACTTTACTGCCCACCCCCTCCTATGCCTTATGTTACCTGTACTTTACTGCCCACCCCCCTCCTGTGCTTTATGTTACCTCTGCTTTACTGCCCACCCTCCTCATGTGCCTTATGTTGACTATGCTTTACTGCCCACCCTCCTCCTGTGCCTTATGTTACCGGTACTTTACTGGCCACGCCCCTCCTGTGCCTTATGTTACCTGTAACTGTACTTTACTACCCACCCCCCTCCTGTGCCTTATGTTACCTGTGCTTTACTGCCCACCCTCCTCCTGTGCCTTATGTTGCCTATGCTTTACTGCCCACCCTCCTCCTGTGCCTTATGTTACCTGTACTTTACTGCCCACTCCCCTCCTGTGCCTTATGTTACCTGTACTTTACTGCCCACCCCCCTCCTGTGCCTTATGTTACCTGTACTTTACTGCCCACCCCCTCCTGTGCCTTATGTTACTTGTACTTTACTGCCCATCCCCCTCCTGTGCCTTATGTTGCCTATGCTTTCCTGCCCACCCCCCTCCTGTGCCTTATGTTACCTGTACTTTACTACCCACCCCCCTCCTGTGCCTTATGTTACCTGTACTTTACTGCCCACCCCCCTCCTGTGCCTTATGTTACCTGTACTTTACTGCCCACCCCCCTCCTGTGCCTTATGTTACCTGTACTTTACTGTCCACCCCCTGCTGTGCCTTATGATACCTGTACCTGTACTTTACTGCCCATCCCCCTCCTGTGCCTTATGTTACCTGTACTTTACTGCCCATCCCCCTCCTGTGCCTTATGTTACCTGTGCTTTACTGCCCATCCCCCGCCTGTGCCTTATGTTACCTGTACTTTACTGCCCACCCCCGCCTGTACCTTATGTTATCTGTACTTTACTGCCCACCCCCCTCCTGTGCCTTATGTTACCTGTACTTTACTGCCCACCCCCCTCTGTGCTTATGTTACCTGTACCTTACTGCCGACCCCCCTCCTGTGCCTTATGTTACCTGTACCTGTACTTTACTACCCACCCCCCTCCTGTGCCTTATGTTACCTGTACTTTACTGCCCATCCCCCTCCTGTGCCTTATGTTACCTGTACTTTACTGCCCACCCCCCTCCTGTGCCTTACGTTACCTGTACTTTACTGCCCACCCCCTCCTATGCCTTATGTTACCTGTACTTTACTGCCCACCCCCCTCCTGTGCTTTATGTTACCTCTGCTTTACTGCCCACCCTCCTCATGTGCCTTATGTTGACTATGCTTTACTGCCCACCCTCCTCCTGTGCCTTATGTTACCGGTACTTTACTGGCCACGCCCCTCCTGTGCCTTATGTTACCTGTACCTGTACTTTACTACCCACCCCCCTCCTGTGCCTTATGTTACCTGTGCTTTACTGCCCACCCTCCTCCTGTGCCTTATGTTGCCTATGCTTTACTGCCCACCGTCCTCCTGTGCCTTATGTTACCTGTACTTTACTGCCCACTCCCCTCCTGTGCCTTATGTTACCTGTACTTTACTGCCCACCCCCCTCCTGTGCCTTATGTTACCTGTACTTTACTGCCCACCCCCTCCTGTGCCTTATGTTACCTGTACCTGCACTTTACTACCCACCCCCTCCTGTGCCTTATGTTACCTGTGCTTTACTGCCCACCCTCCTCCTGTGCCTTATGTTGCCTATGCTTTACTGCCCACCCTCCTCCTGTGACTTATGTTGCCTATGCTTTACTGCCCACCCTCCTCCGGTGCCTTGTTACCTGTGCTTTGCTGCCCACCCTCCTCCTGTGCCTTATGTTGCCTATGCTTTACTGCCCACCCTCCTCCTGTGCCTTATGTTACCTATGCTTTACTGCCCACCCCCTCCTGTGCTTTATGTTACCTGTAACTGTACTTTACTACCCAACCTCCTCCTGTGCCTTATGTTACCTGTGCTGTACTGCCCTTCCCCCCTGTGCCTTATGTTACCTGTACTTCACTGCCCACCCCCCTCCTGTGCCTTATGTTACCTGTGCTTTACTGTCCACCCCCCTGCTGTGCCTTATGTTACCATTACCTGTACTTTACTGCCCACCCCCCTCCTGTGCCTTATGTTACATGTACTTTACTGCCCATCCCCCTCCTGTGCCTTATGTTACCTGTGCTTTACTGCCCACCCCCCTCCTGTGCCTTATGTTACCTGTACTTTACTGCCCACCCCCTCCTGTGCCTTATGTTACCTGTACTTTACTGCCCACCCCCTCCTGTGCCTTATGTTACCTGTACTTTACTGCCCATCCCCCTCCTGTGCCTTATGTTACCTGTACTTTACTGTCCATCCCCCTCCTGTGCCTTACGATACCTGTACTTTACTGCTCATCTCCCTCCTGTGCCTTACGTTACCAGCACTTTACTGCCCATCCCCCTCCTGTGCCTTATGTTACCTGGACTTTACTGTCCACCCCCCTCCTGTGCCTTATGTTACCTGTACTTTACTACCCACCCGCCTCCTGTGCCTTATGTTACCTGTACTTTACTGCCCATCCCCCTCCTGTGCCTTATGTTACCTGTACTTTACTGCCCACCCCCCTCCTGTGCCTTATGTTACCTGTACTTTACTACCCACCCCCCTCCTGTGCCTTATGTTACCTGTACTTTACTGCCCATCCCCCTCCTGTGCCTTATGTTACCTATACTTTCCTGCCCACCCCCCTCCTGTGCCTTATGTTACCTGTACCTGTACTTTACTACCCACCCCCTCCTGTGCCTTATGTTACCTGTACTTTACTGCCCATCCCCCTCCTGTGCCTTATGTTACCTGTACTTTACTGTCCACCCCCTCCTGTGCCTTATGGTACCTGTACTTTACTACCCACCCCCCTCCTGTGCCCTATGTTACCTGTATTTTACTGCCCATCCCCCTCCTGTGCCTTATGTTACCTGTACTTTACTGCCCACCCCCCTCCTGTGCCTTATGATACCTGTACCTGTACTTTACTACCCACCCCCCTCCTGTGCCTTATGTTACCTATACTTTACTGCCCATCCCCCTCCTGTGCCTTATGTTACCTGTACTTTACTGCCCACCCCCCTCCTGTGCCTTACGTTACCTGTACCTGTACCTTACTACCCACCCCCTCCTGTGCCTTATGTTACCTGTACTTTACTGCCCATCCCCCTCCTGTGCCTTATGTTACCTGTACTTTACTGCCCACCCCCCTACTGTGCCTTATGTTACCTGTACCTGTACTTTACTACCCACCCCCCTCCTGTGCCTTATGTTACCTGTACTTTACTACCCACCCCCCTCCTGTGCCTTATGTTACCTGTACTTTACTGCCCACCCCCCTCCTGTGCCTTATGTTACCTGTACCTGTACTTTACTACCCACCCCCCTCCTGTGCCTTATGTTACCTGTACTTTACTGCCCACCCTCCTCCTGTGCCTTATGTTGGCTATGCTTTACTGCCCACCCTCCTCCTGTGCCTTATGTTACTGGTACTTTACTGGCCACGCCCCTCCTGTGCCTTATGTTACCCGTACCTGTACTTTACTACCCACCCCCCTCCTGTGCCTTATGTTACCTGTGCTTTACTGCCCACCGTCCTCCTGTTCCTTATGTTGCCTATGCTTTACTGCCCACCCTCCTCCTGTGCCTTATGTTACCTGTACTTTACTGCCCATGCCCCTCCTGTGCCTTATGTTACCTGTACTTTACTGCCCACCCCCCTCCTGTGCCTTATGTTACCTGTACTTTACTGCCCACCCCCTCCTGTGCCTTATGTTACCTGTACCTGTACTTTACTACCCACCCCCCTCCTGTGCCTTATGTTACCTGTGCTTTACTGCCCACCCACCTCCTGTGCCTTATGTTGCCTATGCTTTACTGCCCACCATCCTCCTGTGACTTATGTTGCCTATGCTTTACTGCCCACCCTCCTCCTGTGCCTTGTTACCTGTGCTTTGCTGCCCACCCTCCTCCTGTGCCTTATGTTGCCTATGCTTTACTGCCCACCCTCCTCCTGTGCCTTATGTTACCTATGCTTTACTGCCCACCCCCCTCCTGTGCTTTATGTTACCTGTAACTGTACTTTACTACCCAACCTCCTCCTGTGCCTTATGTTACCTGTGCTGTACTGCCCATCCCCCCTGTGCCTTATGTTACCTGTACTTCACTGCCCACCCCCCTCCTGTGCCTTATGTTACCTGTACTTTACTGTCCACCCCCTGCTGTGCCTTATGTTACCTGTACCTGTACTTTACTGCCCACCCCCCTCCTGTGCCTTATGTTACCTGTACTTTACTGCCCATCCCCCTCCTGTGCCTTATGTTACCTGTGCTTTACTGCCCACCCCCCTCCTGTGCCTTATGTTACCTGTACTTTACTGCCCACCCCCTCCTGTGCCTTATGTTACCTGTACTTTACTGCCCAACCTCCTCCTGTGCCTTATGTTACCTGTGCTGTACTGCCCATCCCCCCTGTGCCTTATGTTACCTGTACTTCACTGCCCACCCCCCTCCTGTGCCTTATGTTACCTGTACTTTACTGTCCACCCCCTCCTGTGCCTTATGTTACCTGTACTTTACTGCCCACCCCCTCCTGTGCCTTATGTTACCTGTACCTGTACTTTACTGCCCACCCCCCTCCTGTGCCTTATGTTACCTGTACTTTACTGCCCATCCCCCTCCTGTGCCTTATGTTACCTGTGCTTTACTGCCCACCCCTCTCCTGTGCCTTATGTTACCTGTACTTTACTGCCCACCCCCTCCTGTGCCTTATGTTACCTGTACTTTACTGCCCACCCCCTCCTGTGACTTATGTTACCTGTACTTTACTGCCCATCCCACTCCTGTGCCTTATGTTACCTGTGCTTTACTGCCCATCCCCCTCCTGTGCCTTATGGTACCTGTACCTGTACTTTACTACCACCCCCTCCTGTGCCTTATGTTACCTGTACTTTACTGCCCATCCCCCTCCTGTGCCTTATGTTACCTGTACTTTACTGCCCACCCCCTCCTGTGCCTTATGTTACCTGTACCTGTACTTTACTACCCACCCCCCTCCTGTGCCTTATGTTACCTGTACTTTACTGCCCATCCCCCTCCTGTGCCTTATGTTACCTGTACTTTACTGCCCACCCCCCTCCTGTGCCTTACGTTACCTGTACCTGTACCTTACTACCCACCCCCTCCTGTGCCTTATGTTACCTGTACTTTACTGCCCATCCCCCTCCTGTGCCTTATGTTACCTGTACTTTACTACCCACCCCCCTCCTGTGCCTTATGTTACCTGGACTTTACTGCCCATCCCCCTCCTGTGCCTTATGTTACCTGTACTTTACTGCCCACCCTCCTCCTGTGCCTTATGTCACCTGTACCTGTACTTTACTGCCCATCCCCCTCCTGTGCCTCATGTTACCTGTACTTTACTGCCCATCCCCCTCCCGTGCCTTATGTTACCTGTATCCGTACTTTACTGCCCACCCCCCTCCTGTGCCTTATGTTACCTGTACTTTACTGCCCACCCCCTCCTGTGCCTTA
Source organism: Ambystoma mexicanum (assembly GCF_040938575.1). Lineage (NCBI taxonomy): Eukaryota > Metazoa > Chordata > Amphibia > Caudata > Ambystomatidae > Ambystoma > Ambystoma mexicanum. The sequence continues at coordinate 20,591,309 of NC_090935.1, forward strand.
TGTTACCTGTACCTGTACTGTACTACCCACCCCCCTCCTGTGCCTTATGTTACCTGTACTTTACTGCCCACCCCCTCCTGTGCCTTATGTTACCTGTACCTGTACTTTACTACCCACCCCCCTCCTGTGCCTTATGTTACATGTACTTTACTGCCCACCCCCTCCTGTGCCTTATGTTGCCTATGCTTTACTGCCCACCCTCCTCCTGTACCTTATGTTACCTGTACTTTACTGCTCATCCCCCTCCTGTGTCTTATGTTGCCTATGCTTTACTGCCCACCCTCCTCCTGTGCCTTATGTTGCCGATGCTTTATTGCCCACCCTCCTCCTGTGCCTTATGTTACCTGTACTTTACTGCCCACCCCCTCCTGTGCCTTATGTTACCTGTACTTTACTGCCCACCCCCCTCCCGTGCCTTATGTTACCTGTACCTGTACTTTACTACCCACCTCACTCCTGTGTCTTATGTTACCTGTACTTTACTGCCCATCCCCCTCCTGTGCCTTGTGTTACCTGTACTTTACTGCCCACCCCCCTCCTGTGCCTTATGTTACCTGTACCTGTACTTTACTACCCACCTCACTCCTGTGTCTTATGTTACCTGTACTTTACTGCCCATCCCCCTCCTGTGCCTTATGTTACTTGTACTTTACTGCCCACCCCCTCCTGTGCCTTATGTTACATGTACTTTACTGCCCACCCCCCTCCTGTGCCTTATGTTACCTGTACTTTACTGCCCACCCCCCTACTGTGCCTTATGTTACCTGTACTTTACTTTCCACCACCCTCCTGTGCCTTATGTTACCTGTACGTTACTGCCTACCCCCTCCTGTGCCTTATGTTACCTGTACCTGTTCTTTACTACCCACCCCCCTCCTATGCCTTATGTTACCTGTACTTTACTACCCACCCCCTCCTGTGCCTTATGTTACCTGTGCTTTACTGCCCACCCTCCTCTTGTGCCTTATGTTGCCTATGCTTTACTGCCCACCCTCCTCCTGTGCCTTATGTTACCTGTGCTTTACTGCCCACCCTCCTCCTGTGCCTTATGTTACCTGTACCTGTTCTTTACTACCCACCCCCCTCCTATGCCTTATGTTACCTGTACTTTACTGCCCACCCTCCTCTTGTGCCTTATGTTACCTGTGCTTTACTGCCCACCCTCCTCTTGTGCCTTATGTTGCCTATGCTTTACTGCCCACCCTCCTCCTGTGCCTTATGTTACCTGTACTTTACTACCCACCCCCCTCCTGTGCCTTATGTTACCTGTGCTTTACTGCCCACCCTCCTCTTGTGCCTTATGTTGCCTATGCTTTACTGCCCACCCTCCTCCTGTGCCTTATGTTACCTGTACTTTACTGCCCACCCCCCTCCTGTGCCTTATGTTACCTGTACCTGTACTTTACTACCCACCTCACTCCTGTGTCTTATGTTACCTGTACTTTACTGCCCATCCCCCTCCTGTGCCTTGTGTTACCTGTACTTTACTGTCCACCCCCCTCCTGTGCCTTATGTTACCTGTACCTGTACTTTACTACCCACCTCACTCCTGTGTCTTATGTTACCTGTACTTTACTGCCCACCCCCCTCCTGTGCCTTATGTTACCTGTACTTTACTGCCCACCCCCCTACTGTGCCTTATGTTACCTGTACTTTACTTTCCACCCCCTCCTGTGCCTTATGTTACCTGTACGTTACTGCCTACCCCCTCCTGTGCCTTATGTTACCTGTACCTGTTCTTTACTACCCACCCCCCTCCTATGCCTTATGTTACCTGTACTTTACTACCCACCCCCTCCTGTGCCTTATGTTACTTGTACTTTACTGCCCACCCCCTCCTGTGCCTTATGTTACCTGTACTTTACTACCCACCCCCCTCCTGTGCCTTATGTTACCTGTGCTTTACTGCCCACCCTCCTCTTGTGCCTTATGTTGCCTATGCTTTACTGCCCACCCTCCTCCTGTGCCTTATGTTGCCTATGCTTTGCAGCCCACCCTCCTCCTGTGCCTTATGTTACCTGTGCTTTACTGCCCACTCTCCTCCTGTGCCTTATGTTGCCTATGCTTTACTGCCACCCTCCTCCTGTGCCTTATGTTGCCTATGCTTTACTTCCCACCCCCTCCTGTGCCTTATGTTACCTGTACTTTACTGCCCACCCCCCTCCTGTGCTTTATGTTACCTGTAACTGTACTTTACTACCCAACCTCCTCCTGTGCCTTATGTTACCTGTGCTGTACTGCCCATCCCCCCTGTGCCTTATGTTACCTGTACTTTACTGTCCACCCCCCTGCTGTGCCTTATGTTACCTGTACCTGTACTTTACTGCCCACCCCCCTCCTGTGCCTTATGTTACCTGTACTTTACTGCCCATCCCCCTCCTGTGCCTTATGTTACCTGTGCTTTGCTGCCCACCCCCCTCCTGTACCTTATGTTACCTGTACTTTACTGCCCACCCCCTCCTGTGCCTTATGTTACCTGTACTTTACTGCCCACCCCCTCTTGTGCCTTATGTTACCTGTACTTTACTGCCCATCCCCCTCCTGTGCCTTATGTTACCTGTACTTTACTGCCCATCCCCCTCCTGTGCCTTACGATACCTGTACTTTACTGCTCATCTCCCTCCTGTGCCTTACGTTACCAGCACTTTACTGCCCATTCCCTCCTGTGCCTTATGTTACCTGTACTTTACTGTCCACCCCCCTCCTGTGCCTTATGTTACCTGTACTTTACTACCCACCCCCTCCTGTGCCTTATGTTACCTGTACTTTACTGCCCATCCCCCTCCTGTGCCTTATGTTACCTGTACTTTACTGTCCACCCCCTCCTGTGCCTTATGGTACCTGTACCTGTACTTTACTACCACCCCCCTCCTGTGCCTTATGTTACCTGTTTTTACTGCCCATCCCCCTCCTGTGCCTTATGTTACCTGTACTTTACTGCCCACCCCCCTCCTGTGCCTTATGTTACCTGTACCTGTACTTTACTACCCACCCCCCTCCTGTGCCTTATGTTACCTGTACGTTACTGCCTACCCCCTCCTGTGCCTTATGTTACCTGTACCTGTTCTTTACTACCCACCCCCCTCCTATGCCTTATGTTACCTGTACTTTACTACCCACCCCCTCCTGTGCCTTATGTTACTTGTACTTTACTGCCCACCCCCTCCTGTGCCTTATGTTACCTGTACTTTACTACCCACCCCCCTCCTGTGCCTTATGTTACCTGTGCTTTACTGCCCACCCTCCTCTTGTGCCTTATGTTGCCTATGCTTTACTGCCCACCCTCCTCCTGTGCCTTATGTTGCCTATGCTTTGCAGCCCACCCTCCTCCTGTGCCTTATGTTACCTGTGCTTTACTGCCCACTCTCCTCCTGTGCCTTATGTTGCCTATGCTTTACTGCCACCCTCCTCCTGTGCCTTATGTTGCCTATGCTTTACTTCCCACCCCCTCCTGTGCCTTATGTTACCTGTACTTTACTGCCCACCCCCCTCCTGTGCTTTATGTTACCTGTAACTGTACTTTACTACCCAACCTCCTCCTGTGCCTTATGTTACCTGTGCTGTACTGCCCATCCCCCCTGTGCCTTATGTTACCTGTACTTTACTGTCCACCCCCCTGCTGTGCCTTATGTTACCTGTACCTGTACTTTACTGCCCACCCCCCTCCTGTGCCTTATGTTACCTGTACTTTACTGCCCATCCCCCTCCTGTGCCTTATGTTACCTGTGCTTTGCTGCCCACCCCCCTCCTGTGCCTTATGTTACCTGTACTTTACTGCCCACCCCCTCCTGTGCCTTATGTTACCTGTACTTTACTGCCCACCCCCTCTTGTGCCTTATGTTACCTGTACTTTACTGCCCATCCCCCTCCTGTGCCTTATGTTACCTGTACTTTACTGCCCATCCCCCTCCTGTGCCTTACGATACCTGTACTTTACTGCTCATCTCCCTCCTGTGCCTTACGTTACCAGCACTTTACTGCCCATTCCCTCCTGTGCCTTATGTTACCTGTACTTTACTGTCCACCCCCCTCCTGTGCCTTATGTTACCTGTACTTTACTACCCACCCCCTCCTGTGCCTTATGTTACCTGTACTTTACTGCCCATCCCCCTCCTGTGCCTTATGTTACCTGTACTTTACTGTCCACCCCCTCCTGTGCCTTATGGTACCTGTACCTGTACTTTACTACCACCCCCCTCCTGTGCCTTATGTTACCTGTTTTTACTGCCCATCCCCCTCCTGTGCCTTATGTTACCTGTACTTTACTGCCCACCCCCCTCCTGTGCCTTATGTTACCTGTACCTGTACTTTACTACCCACCCCCCTCCTGTGCCTTATGTTACCTGTACTTTACTGCCCACCCCCTCCTGTGCCTTACGTTACCTGTACCTGTACCTTACTACCCACCCCCTCCTGTGCCTTATGTTACCTGTACTTTACTGCCCATCCCCCTCCTGTGCCTTATGTTACCTGTACTTTACTGCCCACCCCCCTACTGTGCCTTATGTTACCTGTACTTTACTACCCACCCCCCTCCTGTGCCTTATGTTACCTGTACTTTACTGCCCATCCCCCTCCTGTCCCTTATGTTAGCTGTACTTTACTGCCCACCCCCCTACTGTGCCTTATGTTACCTGTACTTTACTACGCACCCCCCTCCTGTGCCTTATGTTACCTGTACTTTACTGCCCACCCTCCTCCTGTGCCTTATGTCACCTGTACCTGTACTTTACTGCCCATCCCCCTCCTGTGCCTCATGTTACCTGTACTTTACTGCCCACCCCCCTCCTGTGCCTTATGTTACCTGTACTTTACTGCCCACCCCCTCCTGTGCCTTATGTTACCTGTACCTGTACTTTACTACCCACCCTCCTCCTGTGCCTTATGTTACCTATGCTTTACTGCCCACCCCCTCCTGTGATTTATGTTACCTGTACTTTACTACCCAACCTCCTCCTGTGCCTTATGTTACCTGTGCTGTACTGCCCATCCCCCCTGTGCCTTATGTTACCTGTACTTCACTGCCCACCCCCCTCCTGTGCCTTATGTTACCTGTACTTTACTGTCCACCCCCCTGCTGTGCCTTATGTTACCTGTACCTGTACTTTACTGCCCACCCCCCTCCTGTGCCTTATGTTACCTGTACTTTACTGCCCATCCCCCTCCTGTGCCTTATGTTACCTGTGCTTTACTGCTCACCCCCCTCCTGTGCCTTATGTTACCTGTACTTTACTGCCCACCCCCTCCTGTGACTTATGTTACCTGTACTTTACTGCCCATCCCCCTCCTGTGCCTTATGTTACCTGTACTTTACTGCCCATCCCCCTCCTGTGCCTTATGGTACCTGTACCTGTACTTTACTACCACCCCCTCCTGTGCCTTATGTTACCTGTACTTTACTGCCCATCCCCCTCCTGTGCCTTATGTTACCTGTACTTTACTGCCCACCCCCCTCCTGTGCCTTATGTTACCTGTACTTTAGTACCCACCCCCCTCCTGTGCCTTATGTTACCTGTACTTTACTGCCCATCCCCCTCCTGTACCTTATGTTACCTGTACTTTACTGCCCACCCCCCTCCTGTGCCTTACGTTACCTGTACTTGTACCTTACTACCCACCCCCTCCTGTGCCTTATGTTACCTGTACTTTACTGCCCATCCCCCTCCTGTGCCTTATGTTACCTGTACTTTACTACCCACCCCCCTCCTGTGCCTTATGTTACCTGGACTTTACTGCCCATCCCCCTCCTGTGCCTTATGTTACCTGTACTTTACTGCCCACCCTCCTCCTGTGCCTTATGTTACCTGTACCTGTACTTTACTACCCACCCCCCTCCTGTGCCTTATGTTACCTGTACTTTACTGCCCACCCCCTCCTGTGCCTTATGTTACCTGTACTTTACTGCCCACCCCCTCCTGTGCCTTATGTTACCTGTATCCGTACTTTACTGCCCACCCCTCTCCTGTGCCTTATGTTACCTGTACTTTACTGCCCACCCCCTCCTGTGCCTTATGTTACCTGTACCTGTACTTTACTACCCACCCCCCTCCTGTGCCTTATGTTACCTGTACTTTACTGCCCACCCCCTCCTGTGCCTTATGTTACCTGTACCTGTACTTTACTACCCACCCCCCTCCTGTGACTTATGTTACCTGTACTTTACTGCCCACCCCCTCCTGTGCCTTATGTTGCCTATGCTTTACTGCCCACCCTCCTCCTGTACCTTATGTTACCTGTACTTTACTGCTCATCCCCCTCCTGTGTCTTATGTTGCCTATGCTTTACTGCCCACCCTCCTCCTGTGCCTTATGTTGCCTATGCTTTATTGCCCACCCTCCTCCTGTGCCTTATGTTACCTGTACTTTACTGCCCACCCCCACCTGTGCCTTATGTTACCTGTACTTTACTGCCCACCCCCCTCCTGTGCCTTATGTTACCTGTACCTGTACTTTACTACCCACCTCACTCCTGTGTCTTATGTTACCTGTACTTTACTGCCCATCCCCCTCCTGTGCCTTGTGTTACCTGTACTTTACTGCCCACCCCCCTCCTGTGCCTTATGTTACCTGTACCTGTACTTTACTACCCACCTCACTCCTGTGTCTTATGTTACCTGTACTTTACTGCCCATCCCCCTCCTGTGCCTTATGTTACTTGTACTTTACTGCCCACCCCCTCCTGTGCCTTATGTTACATGTACTTTACTGCCCACCCCCCTCCTGTGCCTTATGTTACCTGTACTTTACTGCCCACCCCCCTACTGTGCCTTATGTTACCTGTACTTTACTGTCCACCCCCCTCCTGTGCCTTATGTTACCTATACGTTACTGCCTACCCCCTCCTGTGCCTTATGTTACCTGTACCTGTTCTTTACTACCCACCCCCCCCTCCTATGCCTTATGTTACCTGTACTTTACTACCCACCCCCTCCTGTGCCTTATGTTACTTGTACTTTACTGCCCACCCCCTCCTGTGCCTTATGTTACCCGTACTTTACTACCCACCCCCCTCCTGTGCCTTATGTTACGTGTGCTTTACTGCCCACCCTCCTCTTGTGCCTTATGTTGCCTATGCTTTACTGCCCACCCTCCTCCTGTGCCTTATGTTGCCTATGCTTTGCTGCCAACCCTCCTCCTGTGCCTTATGTTACCTGTGCTTTACTGCCCACTCTCCTCCTGTGCCTTATGTTGCCTATGCTTTACTGCCACCCTCCTCCTGTGCCTTATGTTGCCTATGCTTTACTGCCCACCCCCCTCCTGTGCCTTATGCTACCTGTACTTTACTGCCCACCCCCCTCCTGTGCCTTATGTTACCGGTACCTGTACTTTACTACCCACCCCCCTCCTGTGCCTTATGTTACCTGTGGTTTACTGCCCACCCTCCGCCTGTGCCTTATGTTGCCTATGCTTTACTGCCCACCCTCCTCCCGTGCCTTATGTTGCCTATGCTTTACTGCCCACCCTCCTCCTGTGCCTTATGTTACCTGTGCTTTACTGCCCACCCTCCTCCTGTGCCTTATGTTGCCTATGCTTTACTGCCCACCCTCCTCCTGTGCCTTATGTTACCTGTACTTTACTGCCCACCCTCCTCCTGTGCCTTATGTTGCCTGTGCTTTACTGCCCACCCTCCTCCTGTGCCTTATGTTGCCTATGCTTTACTGCCCACCCTCCTCCTGTGCCTTATGTTGCCTATGCTTTACTGCCCACCCTCCTCCTGTGCCTTATGTTACCTGTACTTTACTGCCCACCCCTCCTGTGCCTTATGTTACCTGTACTTTACTGCCCACCCCCCTCCTGTGCCTTATGTTACCTGTGCTTTACTGCCCACCTCCCTCCTGTGCCTTATGTTACCTGTGCTTTTCTGCCCACCCTCCTCCTGTGCCTTATGTTGCCTATGCTTTACTGCCCACCCCCTCCTGTGCCTTGTTACCTGTACCTGTACTTTACTGCCCAACCCCCTCCTGTGCCTTATGTTACCTGTACTTTACTGCCCACCCCCTCCTGTGCCTTATGTTACTTGTACTTTACTGCCCATCCCCCTCCTGTGCCTTATGTTGCCTATGCTTTCCTGCCCACCCCCCTCCTGTGCCTTATGTTACCTGTACTTTACTACCCACCCCCCTCCTGTGCCTTATGTTACCTGTACTTTACTGCCCATCCCCTTCCTGTGCCTTATGTTACCTGTACTTTACTGCCCACCCCCTCCTGTGCCTTATGTTACCTGTACTTTACTGTCCACCCCCTGCTGTGCCTTATGATACCTGTACCTGTACTTTACTGCCCATCCCCCTCCTGTGCCTTATGTTACCTGTACTTTACTGCCCATCCCCCTCCTGTGCCTTATGTTACCTGTGCTTTACTGCCCATCCCCCGCCTGTGCCTTATGTTACCTGTACTTTACTGCCCACCCCCCGCCTGTACCTTATGTTATCTGTACTTTACTGCCCACCCCCCTCCTGTGCCTTATGTTACCTGTACTTTACTGCCCACCTCCATCCTGTGCTTATGTTACCTGTACTTTACTGCCCACCCCCTCCTGTGCCTTATGTTACCTGTACCTGTACTTTACTACCCACCCCCCTCCTGTGCCTTATGTTACCTGTACTTTACTGCCCATCCCCCTCCTGTGCCTTATGTTACCTGTACTTTACTGCCCACCCCCCTCCTGTGCCTTACGTTACCTGTACCTGTACTTTACTACCCACCCCCCTCCTGTGCCTTATGTTACCTGTACTTTACTGCCCACCCCCTCCTGTGCCTTATGTTACCTGTACCTGTACTTTACTACCCACCCCCCTCCTGTGCCTTATGTTACCTGTACTTTACTGCCCATCCCCCTCCTGTGCCTTATGTTACCTGTACTTTACTGCCCACCCCCTCCTGTGCCTTATGTTACCTGTACCTGTACTTTACTACCCACCCTCCTCCTGTGCCTTATGTTACCTGTACTTTACTGCCCATCCCCCTCCTGTGCCTTATGTTACCTGTACTTTACTGCCCATCCCCCTCCTATGCCTTATGTTACCTGTACTTTACTGCCCACCCCCCTCCTGTGCTTTATGTTACCTCTGCTTTACTGCCCACCCTCCTCATGTGCCTTATGTTGACTATGCTTTACTGCCCACCCTCCTCCTGTGCCTTATGTTACCGGTACTTTACTGGCCACGCCCCTCCTGTGCCTTATGTTACCTGTAACTGTACTTTACTACCCACCCCCCTCCTGTGCCTTATGTTACCTGTGCTTTACTGCCCACCCTCCTCCTGTGCCTTATGTTGCCTATGCTTTACTGCCCACCCTCCTCCTGTGCCTTATGTTACCTGTACTTTACTGCCCACTCCCCTCCTGTGCCTTATGTTACCTGTACTTTACTGCCCACCCCCCTCCTGTGCCTTATGTTACCTGTACTTTACTGCCCACCCCCTCCTGTGCCTTATGTTACTTGTACTTTACTGCCCATCCCCCTCCTGTGCCTTATGTTGCCTATGCTTTCCTGCCCACCCCCCTCCTGTGCCTTATGTTACCTGTACTTTACTACCCACCCCCCTCCTGTGCCTTATGTTACCTGTACTTTACTGCCCACCCCCCTCCTGTGCCTTATGTTACCTGTACTTTACTGTCCACCCCCTGCTGTGCCTTATGATACCTGTACCTGTACTTTACTGCCCATCCCCCTCCTGTGCCTTATGTTACCTGTACTTTACTGCCCATCCCCCTCCTGTGCCTTATGTTACCTGTGCTTTACTGCCTATCCCCCGCCTGTGCCTTATGTTACCTGTACTTTACTGCCCACCCCCCGCCTGTACCTTATGTTATCTGTACTTTACTGCCCACCCCCCTCCTGTGCCTTATGTTACCTGTACTTTACTGCCCACCCCCCTCTGTGCTTATGTTACCTGTACTTTACTGCCGACCCCCCTCCTGTGCCTTATGTTACCTGTACCTGTACTTTACTACCCACCCCCCTCCTGTGCCTTATGTTACCTGTACTTTACTGCCCATCCCCCTCCTGTGCCTTATGTTACCTGTACTTTACTGCCCACCCCCCTCCTGTGCCTTACGTTACCTGTACTTTACTGCCCACCCCCCTCCTGTGCCTTATGTTACCTGTACTTTACTGCCCACCCCCCTCCTGTGCCTTATGTTACCGGTACCTGTACTTTACTACCCACCCCCCTCCTGTGCCTTATGTTACCTGTGGTTTACTGCCCACCCCCTCCTGTGCCTTATGTTGCCTATGCTTTACTGCCCATCCCCCTCCTGTGCCTTATGTTACTTGTACTTTACTGCCCACCCCCTCCTGTGCCTTATGTTACATGTACTTTACTGCCCACCCCCCGCCTGTGCCTTATGTTACCTGTACTTTACTGCCCACCCCCCTACTGTGCCTTATGTTACCTGTACTTTACTTTCCACCACCCTCCTGTGCCTTATGTTACCTGTACGTTACTGCCTACCCCCTCCTGTGCCTTATGTTACCTGTACCTGTTCTTTACTACCCACCCCCCTCCTATGCCTTATGTTACCTGTACTTTACTACCCACCCCCTCCTGTGCCTTATGTTACTTGTACTTTACTGCCCACCCCCTCCTGTGCCTTATGTTACCTGTACTTTACTACCCACCCCCTCCTGTGCCTTATGTTACCTGTGCTTTACTGCCCACCCTCCTCTTGTGCCTTATGTTGCCTATGCTTTACTGCCCACCCTCCTCCTGTGCCTTATGTTACCTGTACTTTACTGCCCACCCCCCTCCTGTGCCTTATGTTACCTGTACCTGTACTTTACTACCCACCTCACTCCTGTGTCTTATGTTACCTGTACTTTACTGCCCATCCCCCTCCTGTGCCTTGTGTTACCTGTACTTTACTGTCCACCCCCTCCTGTGCCTTATGTTACCTGTACCTGTACTTTACTACCCACCTCACTCCTGTGTCTTATGTTACCTGTACTTTACTGCCCATCCCCTCCTGTGCCTTATGTTACATGTACTTTACTGCCCACCCCCCTCCTGTGCCTTATGTTACCTGTACTTTACTGCCCACCCCCCTACTGTGCCTTATGTTACCTGTACTTTACTTTCCACCCCCTCCTGTGCCTTATGTTACCTGTACGTTACTGCCTACCCCCTCCTGTGCCTTATGTTACCTGTACCTGTTCTTTACTACCCACCCCCTCCTATGCCTTATGTTACCTGTACTTTACTACCCACCCCCTCCTGTGCCTTATGTTACTTGTACTTTACTGCCCACCCCCTCCTGTGCCTTATGTTACCTGTACTTTACTACCCACCCCCCTCCTGTGCCTTATGTAACCTGTGCTTTACTGCCCACCCTCCTCTTGTGCCTTATGTTGCCTATGCTTTACTGCCCACCCTCCTCCTGTGCCTTATGTTGCCTATGCTTTGCAGCCCACCCTCCTCCTGTGCCTTATGTTACCTGTGCTTTACTGCCCACTCTCCTCCTGTGCCTTATGTTGCCTATGCTTTACTGCCCACCCCCCTCCTGTGCTTTATGTTACCTGTAACTGTACTTTACTACCCAACCTCCTCCTGTGCCTTATGTTACCTGTGCTGTACTGCCCATCCCCCCTGTGCCTTATGTTACCTGTACTTTACTGTCCACCCCCCTGCTGTGCCTTATGTTACCTGTACCTGTACTTTACTGCCCACCCCCCTCCTGTGCCTTATGTTACCTGTACTTTACTGCCCATCCCCCTCCTGTGCCTTATGTTACCTGTGCTTTGCTGCCCACCCCCCTCCTGTGCCTTATGTTACCTGTACTTTACTGCCCACCCCCTCCTGTGCCTTATGTTACCTGTACTTTACTGCCCACCCCCTCCTGTGCCTTATGTTACCTGTACTTTACTGCCCATCCCCCTCCTGTGCCTTATGTTACCTGTACTTTACTGCCCATCCCCCTCCTGTGCCTTACGATACCTGTACTTTACTGCTCATCTCCCTCCTGTGCCTTACGTTACCAGCACTTTACTGCCCATCCCCCTCCTGTGCCTTATGTTACCTGTACTTTACTGTCCACCCCCTCCTGTGCCTTATGTTACCTGTACTTTACTACCCACCCCCTCCTGTGCCTTATGTTACCTGTACTTTACTGCCCACCCCCCTCCTGTGCCTTATGTTACCTGTACCTGTACTTTACTACCCACCCCCCTCCTGTGCCTTATGTTACCTGTACTTTACTGCCCATCCCCCTCCTGTGCCTTATGTTACCTATGCTTTACTGCCCACCCCCTCCTATGCCTTATGTTACCTGTACCTGTACTTTACTACCCACCCCCCTCCTGTGCCTTATGTTACCTGTACTTTACTGCCCATCCCCCTCCTGTGCCTTATGTTACCTGTACTTTACTGTCCACCCCCTCCTGTGCCTTATGGTACCTGTACCTGTACTTTACTACCACCCCCCTCCTGTGCCTTATGTTACCTGTTTTTACTGCCCATCCCCCTCCTGTGCCTTATGTTACCTGTACTTTACTGCCCACCCCCCTCCTGTGTCTTATGTTACCTGTACCTGTACTTTACTACCCACCCCCCTCCTGTGCCTTATGTTACCTGTACTTTACTGCCCACCCCCTCCTGTGCCTTACGTTACCTGTACCTGTACCTTACTACCCACCCCCTCCTGTGCCTTACGTTACCTGTACCTGTACCTTACTACCCACCCCCTCCTGTGCCTTATGTTACCTGTACTTTACTGCCCATCCCCCTCCTGTGCCTTATGTTACCTGTACTTTACTGCCCACCCCCCTACTGTGCCTTATGTTACCTGTACTTTACTACCCACCCCCCTCCTGTGCCTTATGTTACCTGTACTTTACTGCCCATCCCCCTCCTGTCCCTTATGTTACCTGTACTTTACTGCCCACCCACCTACTGTGCCTTATGTTACCTGTACTTTACTACGCACCCCCCTCCTGTGCCTTATGTTACCTGTACTTTACTGCCCACCCTCCTCCTGTGCCTTATGTCACCTGTACCTGTACTTTACTGCCCATCCCCCTCCTGTGCCTCATGTTACCTGTACTTTACTGCCCACCCCCCTCCTGTGCCTTATGTTACCTGTACTTTACTGCCCACCCCCTCCTGTGCCTTATGTTACCTGTACCTGTACTTTACTACCCACCCCCCTCCTGTGCCTTATGTTACCTGTACTTTACTACCCACCCCCTCCTGTGCCTTATGTTACCTGTACTTTACTGCCCATCCCCCTCCTGTGCCTTATGTTACCTGTACTTTACTGCCCACCCCCCTCCTGTGCCTTATGTTACCTGTACCTGTACTTTACTACCCACCCCCCTCCTGTGCCTTATGTTACCTGTACTTTACTGCCCATCCCCCTCCTGTGCCTTATGTTACCTATGCTTTACTGCCCACCCCCTCCTATGCCTTATGTTACCTGTACCTGTACTTTACTACCCACCCCCCTCCTGTGCCTTATGTTACCTGTACTTTACTGCCCATCCCCCTCCTGTGCCTTATGTTACCTGTACTTTACTGTCCACCCCCTCCTGTGCCTTATGGTACCTGTACCTGTACTTTACTACCACCCCCCTCCTGTGCCTTATGTTACCTGTTTTTACTGCCCACCCCCCTCCTGTGCCTTATGTTACCTGTACTTTACTGTCCACCCCCCTCCTGTGCCTTATGGTACCTGTACCTGTACTTTACTACCCACCCCCTCCTGTGCCTTATGTTACCTGTACTTTACTGCCCATCCCCCTCCTGTTCCTTATGTTACCTGTACTTTACTGCCCACCCCCCTACTGTGCCTTATGTTACCTGTACTTTACTACCCACCCCCCTCCTGTGCCTTATGTTACCTGTACTTTACTGCCCATCCCCCTCCTGTCCCTTATGTTACCTGTACTTTACTGCCCACCCACCTACTGTGCCTTATGTTACCTGTACTTTACTACGCACCCCCCTCCTGTGCCTTATGTTACCTGTACTTTACTGCCCACCCTCCTCCTGTGCCTTATGTCACCTGTACCTGTACTTTACTGCCCATCCCCCTCCTGTGCCTCATGTTACCTGTACTTTACTGCCCACCCCCCTCCTGTGCCTTATGTTACCTGTACTTTACTGCCCACCCCCTCCTGTGCCTTATGTTACCTGTACCTGTACTTTACTACCCACCCTCCTCCTGTGCCTTATGTTACCTATGCTTTACTGCCCACCCCCTCCTGTGATTTATGTTACCTGTACTTTACTACCCAACCTCCTCCTGTGCCTTATGTTACCTGTGCTGTACTGCCCATCCCCCCTGTGCCTTATGTTACCTGTACTTTACTGTCCACCCCCCTGCTGTGCCTTATGTTACCTGTACCTGTACTTTACTGCCCACCCCCCTCCTGTGCCTTATGTTACCTGTACTTTACTGCCCATCCCCCTCCTGTGCCTTATGTTACCTGTGCTTTACTGCTCACCCCCCTCCTGTGCCTTATGTTACCTGTACTTTACTGCCCACCCCCTCCTGTGACTTATGTTACCTGTACTTTACTGCCCATCCCCCCTCCTGTGCTTTATGTTACCTGTAACTGTACTTTACTACCCAACCTCCTCCTGTGCCTTATGTTACCCGTGCTGTACTGCCCATCCCCCCTGTGCCTTATGTTACCTGTACTTTACTGTCCACCCCCCTGCTGTGCCTTATGTTACCTGTACCTGTACTTTACTGCCCACCCCCCTCCTGTGCCTTATGTTACCTGTACTTTACTGCCCATCCCCCTCCTGTGCCTTATGTTACCTGTGCTTTGCTGCCCACCCCCCTCCTGTGCCTTATGTTACCTGTACTTTACTGCCCACCCCCTCCTGTGCCTTATGTTACCTGTACTTTACTGCCCACCCCCTCCTGTGCCTTATGTTACCTGTACTTTACTGCCCATCCCCCTCCTGTGCCTTATGTTACCTGTACTTTACTGCCCATCCCCCTCCTGTGCCTTACGATACCTGTACTTTACTGCTCATCTCCCTCCTGTGCCTTACGTTACCAGCACTTTACTGCCCATCCCCCTCCTGTGCCTTATGTTACCTGTACTTTACTGTCCACCCCCCTCCTGTGCCTTATGTTACCTGTACTTTACTACCCACCCCCTCCTGTGCCTTATGTTACCTGTACTTTACTGCCCATCCCCCTCCTGTGCCTTATGTTACCTGTACTTTACTGCCCACCCCCCTCCTGTGCCTTATGTTACCTGTACCTGTACTTTACTACCCACCCCCCTCCGGTGCCTTATGTTACCTGTACTTTACTGCCCATCCCCCTCCTGTGCCTTATGTTACCTATGCTTTACTGCCCACCCCCTCCTATGCCTTATGTTACCTGTACCTGTACTTTACTACCCACCCCCCTCCTGTGCCTTATGTTACCTGTACTTTACTGCCCATCCCCCTCCTGTGCCTTATGTTACCTGTACTTTACTGTCCACCCCCTCCTGTGCCTTATGGTACCTGTACCTGTACTTTACTACCACCCCCCTCCTGTGCCTTATGTTACCTGTTTTTACTGCCCATCCCCCTCCTGTGCCTTATGTTACCTGTACTTTATTGCCCACCCCCCTCCTGTGCCTTATGTTACCTGTACCTGTACTTTACTACCCACCCCCCTCCTGTGCCTTATGTTACCTGTACTTTACTGCCCACCCCCTCCTGTGCCTTACGTTACCTGTACCTGTACCTTACTACCCACCCCCTCCTGTGCCTTATGTTACCTGTACTTTACTGCCCATCCCCCTCCTGTGCCTTATGTTACCTGTACTTTACTGCCCACCCCCCTACTGTGCCTTATGTTACCTGTACTTTACTACCCACCCCCCTCCTGTGCCTTATGTTACCTGTACTTTACTGCCCATCCCCCTCCTGTCCCTTATGTTACCTGTACTTTACTGCCCACCCACCTACTGTGCCTTATGTTACCTGTACTTTACTGTCCACCCCCTCCTGTGCCTTATGGTACCTGTACCTGTACTTTACTACCACCCCCCTCCTGTGCCTTATGTTACCTGTTTTTACTGCCCATCCCCCTCCTGTGCCTTATGTTACCTGTACTTTACTGCCCACCCCCCTCCTGTGCCTTATGGTACCTGTACCTGTACTTTACTACCCACCCCCTCCTGTGCCTTATGTTACCTGTACTTTACTGCCCATCCCCCTCCTGTTCCTTATGTTACCTGTACTTTACTGCCCACCCCCCTACTGTGCCTTATGTTACCTGTACTTTACTACCCACCCCCCTCCTGTGCCTTATGTTACCTGTACTTTACTGCCCATCCCCCTCCTGTCCCTTATGTTACCTGTACTTTACTGCCCACCCACCTACTGTGCCTTATGTTACCTGTACTTTACTACGCACCCCCCTCCTGTGCCTTATGTTACCTGTACTTTACTGCCCACCCTCCTCCTGTGCCTTATGTCACCTGTACCTGTACTTTACTGCCCATCCCCCTCCTGTGCCTCATGTTACCTGTACTTTACTGCCCACCCCCCTCCTGTGCCTTATGTTACCTGTACTTTACTGCCCACCCCCTCCTGTGCCTTATGTTACCTGTACCTGTACTTTACTACCCACCCTCCTCCTGTGCCTTATGTTACCTATGCTTTACTGCCCACCCCCTCCTGTGATTTATGTTACCTGTACTTTACTACCCAACCTCCTCCTGTGCCTTATGTTACCTGTGCTGTACTGCCCATCCCCCCTGTGCCTTATGTTACCTATACTTTACTGTCCACCCCCCTGCTGTGCCTTATGTTACCTGTACCTGTACTTTACTGCCCACCCCCCTCCTGTGCCTTATGTTACCTGTACTTTACTGCCCATCCCCCTCCTGTGCCTTATGTTACCTGTGCTTTACTGCTCACCCCCCTCCTGTGCCTTATGTTACCTGTACTTTACTGCCCACCCCCTCCTGTGACTTATGTTACCTGTACTTTACTGCCCATCCCCCCTCCTGTGCTTTATGTTACCTGTAACTGTACTTTACTACCCAACCTCCTCCTGTGCCTTATGTTACCCGTGCTGTACTGCCCATCCCCCCTGTGCCTTATGTTACCTGTACTTTACTGTCCACCCCCCTGCTGTGCCTTATGTTACCTGTACCTGTACTTTACTGCCCACCCCCCTCCTGTGCCTTATGTTACCTGTACTTTACTGCCCATCCCCCTCCTGTGCCTTATGTTACCTGTGCTTTGCTGCCCACCCCCCTCCTGTGCCTTATGTTACCTGTACTTTACTGCCCACCCCCTCCTGTGCCTTATGTTACCTGTACTTTACTGCCCACCCCCTCCTGTGCCTTATGTTACCTGTACTTTACTGCCCATCCCCCTCCTGTGCCTTATGTTACCTGTACTTTACTGCCCATCCCCCTCCTGTGCCTTACGATACCTGTACTTTACTGCTCATCTCCCTCCTGTGCCTTACGTTACCAGCACTTTACTGCCCATCCCCCTCCTGTGCCTTATGTTACCTGTACTTTACTGTCCACCCCCCTCCTGTGCCTTATGTTACCTGTACTTTACTACCCACCCCCTCCTGTGCCTTATGTTACCTGTACTTTACTGCCCATCCCCCTCCTGTGCCTTATGTTACCTGTACTTTACTGCCCACCCCCCTCCTGTGCCTTATGTTACCTGTACCTGTACTTTACTACCCACCCCCCTCCGGTGCCTTATGTTACCTGTACTTTACTGCCCATCCCCCTCCTGTGCCTTATGTTACCTATGCTTTACTGCCCACCCCCTCCTATGCCTTATGTTACCTGTACCTGTACTTTACTACCCACCCCCCTCCTGTGCCTTATGTTACCTGTACTTTACTGCCCATCCCCCTCCTGTGCCTTATGTTACCTGTACTTTACTGTCCACCCCCTCCTGTGCCTTATGGTACCTGTACCTGTACTTTACTACCACCCCCCTCCTGTGCCTTATGTTACCTGTTTTTACTGCCCATCCCCCTCCTGTGCCTTATGTTACCTGTACTTTACTGCCCACCCCCCTCCTGTGCCTTATGTTACCTGTACCTGTACTTTACTACCCACCCCCCTCCTGTGCCTTATGTTACCTGTACTTTACTGCCCACCCCCTCCTGTGCCTTACGTTACCTGTACCTGTACCTTACTACCCACCCCCTCCTGTGCCTTATGTTACCTGTACTTTACTGCCCATCCCCCTCCTGTGCCTTATGTTACCTGTACTTTACTGCCTACCCCCCTACTGTGCCTTATGTTACCTGTACTTTACTACCCACCCCCCTCCTGTGCCTTATGTTACCTGTACTTTACTGCCCATCCCCCTCCTGTCCCTTATGTTACCTGTACTTTACTGCCCACCCACCTACTGTGCCTTATGTTACCTGTACTTTACTACGCACCCCCCTCCTGTGCCTTATGTTACCTGTACTTTACTGCCCACCCTCCTCCTGTGCCTTATGTCACCTGTACCTGTACTTTACTGCCCATCCCCCTCCTGTGCCTCATGTTACCTGTACTTTACTGCCCACCCCCCTCCTGTGCCTTATGTTACCTGTACTTTACTGCCCACCCCCTCCTGTGCCTTATGTTACCTGTACCTGTACTTTACTACCCACCCTCCTCCTGTGCCTTATGTTACCTATGCTTTACTGCCCACCCCCTCCTGTGATTTATGTTACCTGTACTTTACTACCCAACCTCCTCCTGTGCCTTATGTTACCTGTGCTGTACTGCCCATCCCCCCTGTGCCTTATGTTACCTGTACTTCACTGCCCACCCCCCTCCTGTGCCTTATGTTACCTGTACTTTACTGTCCACCCCCCTGCTGTGCCTTATGTTACCTGTACCTGTAATTTACTGCCCACCCCCTCCTGTGCCTTATGTTACCTGTACTTTACTGCCCATCCCCCTCCTGTGCCTTATGTTACCTGTGCTTTACTGCTCACCCCCCTCCTGTGCCTTATGTTACCTGTACTTTACTGCCCACCCCCTCCTGTGACTTATGTTACCTGTACTTTACTGCCCATCCCCCTCCTGTGCCTTATGTTACCTGTACTTTACTGCCCATCCCCCTCCTGTGCCTTATGGTACCTGTACTTTACTACCACCCCCTCCTGTGCCTTATGTTACCTGTACTTTACTGCCCATCCCCCTCCTGTGCCTTATGTTACCTGTACTTTACTGCCCACCCCCCTCCTGTGCCTTATGTTACCTGTACTTTACTACCCACCCCCCTCCTGTGCCTTATGTTACCTGTACTTTACTGCCCATCCCCCTCCTGTACCTTATGTTACCTGTACTTTACTGCCCACCCCCCTCCTGTGCCTTACGTTACCTGTACTTGTACCTTACTACCCACCCCCTCCTGTGCCTTATGTTACCTGTACTTTACTGCCCATCCCCCTCCTGTGCCTTATGTTACCTGTACTTTACTACCCACCCGCCTCCTGTGCCTTATGTTACCTGGACTTTACTGCCCATCCCCCTCCTGTGCCTTATGTTACCTGTACTTTACTGCCCACCCTCCTCCTGTGCCTTATGTTACCTGTACCTGTACTTTACTACCCACCCCCCTCCTGTGCCTTATGTTACCTGTACTTTACTGCCCACCCCTCCTGTGCCTTATGTTACCTGTACTTTACTGCCCACCCCCTCCTGTGCCTTATGTTACCTGTATCCGTACTTTACTGCCCACCCCTCTCCTGTGCCTTATGTTACCTGTACTTTACTGCCCACCCCCTCCTGTGCCTTATGTTACCGGTACCTGTACTTTACTACCCACCCCCCTCCTGTGCCTTATGTTACCTGTGGTTTACTGCCCACCCTCCGCCTGTGCCTTATGTTGCCTATGCTTTACTGCCCACCCTCCTCCCGTGCCTTATGTTGCCTATGCTTTACTGCCCACCCTCCTCCTGTGCCTTATGTTACCTGTGCTTTACTGCCCACCCTCCTCCTGTGCCTTATGTTGCCTATGCTTTACTGCCCACCCTCCTCCTGTGCCTTATGTTACCTGTACTTTACTGCCCACCCTCCTCCTGTGCCTTATGTTGCCTGTGCTTTACTGCCCACCCTCCTCCTGTGCCTTATGTTGCCTATGCTTTACTGCCCACCCTCCTCCTGTGCCTTATGTTGCCTATGCTTTACTGCCCACCCTCCTCCTGTGCCTTATGTTACCTGTACTTTACTGCCCACCCCTCCTGTGCCTTATGTTACCTGTACTTTACTGCCCACCCCCCTCCTGTGCCTTATGTTACCTGTGCTTTACTGCCCACCTCCCTCCTGTGCCTTATGTTACCTGTGCTTTTCTGCCCACCCTCCTCCTGTGCCTTATGTTGCCTATGCTTTACTGCCCACCCCCTCCTGTGCCTTGTTACCTGTACCTGTACTTTACTGCCCAACCCCCTCCTGTGCCGTATGTTACCTGTACTTTACTGCCCACCCCCTCCTGTGCCTTATGTTACCTGTACTTTACTGCCCATCCCCCTCCTGTGCCTTATGTTACCTGTACTTTACTGCCCACCCCCCTCCTGTGCCTTATGTTACCTGTACTTTACTGTCCACCCCCTGCTGTGCCTTATGATACCTGTACCTGTACTTTACTGCCCATCCCCCTCCTGTGCCTTATGTTACCTGTACTTTACTGCCCATCCCCCTCCTGTGCCTTATGTTACCTGTGCTTTACTGCCCATCCCCCGCCTGTGCCTTATGTTACCTGTACTTTACTGCCCACCCCCCGCCTGTACCTTATGTTATCTGTACTTTACTGCCCACCCCCCTCCTGTGCCTTATGTTACCTGTACTTTACTGCCCACCTCCCTCCTGTGCTTATGTTACCTGTACTTTACTGCCCACCCCCTCCTGTGCCTTATGTTACCTGTACCTGTACTTTACTACCCACCCCCCTCCTGTGCCTTATGTTACCTGTACTTTACTGCCCATCCCCCTCCTGTGCCTTATGTTACCTGTACTTTACTGCCCACCCCCCTCCTGTGCCTTACGTTACCTGTACCTGTACTTTACTACCCACCCCCCTCCTGTGCCTTATATTACCTGTACTTTACTGCCCACCCCCTCCTGTGCCTTATGTTACCTGTACCTGTACTTTACTACCCACCCCCCTCCTGTGCCTTATGTTACCTGCACTTTACTGCCCATCCCCCTCCTGTGCCTTATGTTACCTGTACTTTACTGCCCACCCCCTCCTGTGCCTTATGTTACCTGTACCTGTACTTTACTACCCACCCCCCTCCTGTGCCTTATGTTACCTGTACTTTACTGCCCATCCCCCTCCTGTGCCTTATGTTACCTGTACTTTACTGCCCATCCCCCTCCTATGCCTTATGTTACCTGTACTTTACTGCCCACCCCCCTCCTGTGCTTTATGTTACCTCTGCTTTACTGCCCACCCTCCTCATGTGCCTTATGTTGACTATGCTTTACTGCCCACCCTCCTCCTGTGCCTTATGTTACCGGTACGTTACTGGCCACGCCCCTCCTGTGCCTTATGTTACCTGTAACTGTACTTTACTACCCACCCCCTTCCTGTGCCTTATGTTACCTGTGCTTTACTGCCCACCCTCCTCCTGTGCCTTATGTTGCCTATGCTTTACTGCCCACCCTCCTCCTGTGCCTTATGTTACCTGTACTTTACTACCCACCCCCCTCCTGTGCCTTATGTTACCTGTACTTTACTGCCCACCCCCCTCCTGTGCCTTATGTTACCTGTACTTTACTGCCCACCCCCCTCCTGTGCCTTATGTTACCTGTACTTTACTGTCCACCCTCCTCCTGTGCCTTATGTTGCCTATGCTTTACTGCCCACCCTCCTCCTGTGCCTTATGTTGCCTATGCTTTACTGCCCACCCTCCTCCTGTGCCTTATGTTACCTGTACTTTACTGCCCACCCCTCCTGTGCCTTATGTTACCTGTACTTTACTGCCCACCCCCCTCCTGTGCCTTATGTTACCTGTGCTTTACTGCCCACCTCCCTCCTGTGCCTTATGTTACCTGTGCTTTTCTGCCCACCCTCCTCCTGTTCCTTATGTTGCCTATGCTTTACTGCCCACCCCCTCCTGTGCCTTGTTACCTGTACCTGTACTTTACTGCCCAACCCCCTCCTGTGCCGTATGTTACCTGTACTTTACTGCCCACCCCCTCCTGTGCCTTATGTTACTTGTACTTTACTGCCCATCCCCCTCCTGTGCCTTATGTTGCCTATGCTTTCCTGCCCACCCCCCTCCTGTGCCTTATGTTACCTGTACTTTACTACCCACCCCCCTCCTGTGCCTTATGTTACCTGTACTTTACTGCCCATCCCCCTCCTGTGCCTTATGTTACCTGTACTTTACTGCCCACCCCCCTCCTGTGCCTTATGTTACCTGTACTTTACTGTCCACCCCCTGCTGTGCCTTATGATACCTGTACCTGTACTTTACTGCCCATCCCCCTCCTGTGCCTTATGTTACCTGTACTTTACTGCCCATCCCCCTCCTGTGCCTTATGTTACCTGTGCTTTACTGCCCATCCCCCGCCTGTGCCTTATGTTACCTGTACTTTACTGCCCACCCCCCGCCTGTACCTTATGTTATCTGTACTTTACTGCCCACCCCCCTCCTGTGCCTTATGTTACCTGTACTTTACTGCCCACCTCCCTCCTGTGCTTATGTTACCTGTACTTTACTGCCCACCCCCTCCTGTGCCTTATGTTACCTGTACCTGTACTTTACTACCCACCCCCCTCCTGTGCCTTATGTTACCTGTACTTTACTGCCCATCCCCCTCCTGTGCCTTATGTTACCTGTACTTTACTGCCCACCCCCTCCTGTGCCTTATGTTACCTGTACCTGTACTTTACTACCCACCCCCCTCCTGTGCCTTATGTTACCTGTACTTTACTGCCCACCTCCCTCCTGTGCTTATGTTACCTGTACTTTACTGCCCACCCCCTCCTGTGCCTTATGTTACCTGTACCTGTACTTTACTACCCACCCCCCTCCTGTGCCTTATGTTACCTGTACTTTACTGCCCACCTCCCTCCTGTGCTTATGTTACCTGTACTTTACTGCCCACCCCCTCCTGTGCCTTATGTTACCTGTACCTGTACTTTACTACCCACCCCCCTCCTGTGCCTTATGTTACCTGTACTTTACTGCCCATCCCCCTCCTGTGCCTTATGTTACCTGTACTTTACTGCCCACCCCCTCCTGTGCCTTATGTTACCTGTACCTGTACTTTACTGCCCACCCCCCTCCTGTGCCTTACGTTACCTGTACCTGTACTTTACTACCCACCCCCCTCCTGTGCCTTATGTTACCTGTACTTTACTGCCCACCCCCTCCTGTGCCTTATGTTACCTGTACCTGTACTTTACTACCCACCCCCCTCCTGTGCCTTATGTTACCTGTACTTTACTGCCCATCCCCCTCCTGTGCCTTATGTTACCTGTACTTTACTGCCCACCCCCTCCTGTGCCTTATGTTACCTGTACCTGTACTTTACTACCCACCCCCCTCCTGTGCCTTATGTTACCTGTACTTTACTGCCCATCCCCCTCCTGTGCCTTATGTTACCTGTACTTTACTGCCCATCCCCCTCCTATGCCTTATGTTACCTGTACTTTACTGCCCACCCCCCTCCTGTGCTTTATGTTACCTCTGCTTTACTGCCCACCCTCCTCATGTGTCTTATGTTGACTATGCTTTACTGCCCACCCTCCTCCTGTGCCTTATGTTACCGGTACTTTACTGGCCACGCCCCTCCTGTGCCTTATGTTACCTGTAACTGTACTTTACTACCCACCCCCCTCCTGTGCCTTATGTTACCTGTGCTTTACTGCCCACCCTCCTCCTGTGCCTTATGTTGCCTATGCTTTACTGCCCACCCTCCTCCTGTGCCTTATGTTACCTGTACTTTACTGCCCACTCCCCTCCTGTGCCTTATGTTACCTGTACTTTACTGCCCACCCCCCTCCTGTGCCTTATGTTACCTGTACTTTACTGCCCACCCCCTCCTGTGCCTTATGTTACTTGTACTTTACTGCCCATCCCCCTCCTGTGCCTTATGTTGCCTATGCTTTCCTGCCCACCCCCCTCCTGTGCCTTATGTTACCTGTACTTTACTACCCACCCCCCTCCTGTGCCTTATGTTACCTGTACTTTACTGCCCACCCCCCTCCTGTGCCTTATGTTACCTGTACTTTACTGCCCACCCCCCTCCTGTGCCTTATGTTACCTGTACTTTACTGTCCACCCCCTGCTGTGCCTTATGATACCTATACCTGTACTTTACTGCCCATCCCCCTCCTGTGCCATATGTTACCTGTACTTTACTGCCCATCCCCCTCCTGTGCCTTATGTTACCTGTGCTTTACTGCCCATCCCCCGCCTGTGCCTTATGTTACCTGTACTTTACTGCCCACCCCCCGCCTGTACCTTATGTTATCTGTACTTTACTGCCCACCCCCCTCCTGTGCCTTATGTTACCTGTACTTTACTGCCCACCCCCCTCTGTGCTTATGTTACCTGTACTTTACTGCCGACCCCCCTCCTGTGCCTTATGTTACCTGTACCTGTACTTTACTACCCACCCCCCTCCTGTGCCTTATGTTACCTGTACTTTACTGCCCATCCCCCTCCTGTGCCTTATGTTACCTGTACTTTACTGGCCACCCCCCTCCTGTGCCTTACGTTACCTGTACTTTACTGCCCACCCCCTCCTATGCCTTATGTTACCTGCACTTTACTGCCCACCCCCCTCCTGTGCTTTATGTTACCTCTGCTTTACTGCCCACCCTCCTCATGTGCCTTATGTTGACTATGCTTTACTGCCCACCCTCCTCCTGTGCCTTATGTTACCGGTACTTTACTGGCCACGCCCCTCCTGTGCCTTATGTTACCTGTACCTGTACTTTACTACCCACCCCCCTCCTGTGCCTTATGTTACCTGTGCTTTACTGCCCACCCTCCTCCTGTGCCTTATGTTGCCTATGCTTTACTGCCCACCGTCCTCCTGTGCCTTATGTTACCTGTACTTTACTGCCCACTCCCCTCCTGTGCCTTATGTTACCTGTACTTTACTGCCCACCCCCCTCCTGTGCCTTATGTTACCTGTACTTTACTGCCCACCCCCTCCTGTGCCTTATGTTACCTGTACCTGCACTTTACTACCCACCCTCCTCCTGTGCCTTATGTTACCTGTGCTTTACTGCCCACCCTCCTCCTGTGCCTTATGTTGCCTATGCTTTACTGCCCACCCTCCTCCTGTGACTTATGTTGCCTATGCTTTACTGCCCACCCTCCTCCTGTGCCTTGTTACCTGTGCTTTGCTGCCCACCCTCCTCCTGTGTCTTATGTTGCCTATGCTTTACTGCCCACCTCCTCCTGTGCCTTATGTTACCTATGCTTTACTGCCCACCCCCCTCCTGTGCTTTATGTTACCTGTAACTGTAATTTACTACCCAACCTCCTCCTGTGCCTTATGTTACCTGTACTTTACTGCCCATCCCCCTCCTGTGCCTTATGTTACCTGTACTTTACTGCCCACCCCCCTCCTGTGCCTTATGTTACCTGTACCTGTACTTTACTACCCACCCCCCTCCTGTGCCTTATGTTACCTGTACTTTACTGCCCATCCCCCTCCTGTGCCTTATGTTACCTATGCTTTACTGCCCACCCCCTCCTATGCCTTATGTTACCTGTACCTGTACTTTACTACCCACCCCCCTCCTGTGCCTTATGTTACCTGTACTTTACTGCCCATCCCCCTCCTGTGCCTTATGTTACCTGTACTTTACTGTCCACCCCCTCCTGTGCCTTATGGTACCTGTACCTGTACTTTACTACCACCCCCCTCCTGTGCCTTATGTTACCTGTTTTTACTGCCCACCCCCCTCCTGTGCCTTATGTTACCTGTACTTTACTGCCCACCCCCTCCTGTGTCTTATGTTACCTGTACCTGTACTTTACTACCCACCCCCCTCCTGTGCCTTATGTTACCTGTACTTTACTGCCCACCCCCTCCTGTGCCTTACGTTACCTGTACCTGTACCTTACTACCCACCCCCTCCTGTGCCTTATGTTACCTGTACTTTACTGCCCATCTCCCTCCTGTGCCTTATGTTACCTGTACTTTACTGCCCACCCCCCTACTGTGCCTTATGTTACCTGTACTTTACTACCCACCCCCCTCCTGTGCCTTATGTTACCTGTACTTTACTGCCCATCCCCCTCCTGTCCCTTATGTTACCTGTACTTTACTGCCCACCCACCTACTGTGCCTTATGTTACCTGTACTTTACTACGCACCCCCCTCCTGTGCCTTATGTTACCTGTACTTTACTGCCCACCCTCCTCCTGTGCCTTATGTCACCTGTACCTGTACTTTACTGCCCATCCCCCTCCTGTGCCTCATGTTACCTGTACTTTACTGCCCACCCCCCTCCTGTGCCTTATGTTACCTGTACTTTACTGCCCACCCCCTCCTGTGCCTTATGTTACCTGTACCTGTACTTTACTACCCACCCTCCTCCTGTGCCTTATGTTACCTATGCTTTACTGCCCATCCCCCTCCTGTCCCTTATGTTACCTGTACTTTACTGCCCACCCACCTACTGTGCCTTATGTTACCTGTACTTTACTACGCACCCCCCTCCTGTGCCTTATGTTACCTGTACTTTACTGCCCACCCTCCTCCTGTGCCTTATGTCACCTGTACCTGTACTTTACTGCCCATCCCCCTCCTGTGCCTCATGTTACCTGTACTTTACTGCCCACCCCCCTCCTGTGCCTTATGTTACCTGTACTTTACTGCCCACCCCCTCCTGTGCCTTATGTTACCTGTACCTGTACTTTACTACCCACCCTCCTCCTGTGCCTTATGTTACCTATGCTTTACTGCCCACCCCCTCCTGTGATTTATGTTACCTGTACTTTACTACCCAACCTCCTCCTGTGCCTTATGTTACCTGTGCTGTACTGCCCATCCCCCCTGTGCCTTATGTTACCTGTACTTCACTGCCCACCCCCCTCCTGTGCCTTATGTTACCTGTACTTTACTGTCCACCCCCCTGCTGTGCCTTATGTTACCTGTACCTGTAATTTACTGCCCACCCCCTCCTGTGCCTTATGTTACCTGTACTTTACTGCCCATCCCCCTCCTGTGCCTTATGTTACCTGTGCTTTACTGCTCACCCCCCTCCTGTGCCTTATGTTACCTGTACTTTACTGCCCACCCCCTCCTGTGACTTATGTTACCTGTACTTTACTGCCCATCCCCCTCCTGTGCCTTATGTTACCTGTACTTTACTGCCCATCCCCCTCCTGTGCCTTATGGTACCTGTACTTTACTACCACCCCCTCCTGTGCCTTATGTTACCTGTACTTTACTGCCCATCCCCCTCCTGTGCCTTATGTTACCTGTACTTTACTGCCCACCCCCCTCCTGTGCCTTATGTTACCTGTACTTTACTACCCACCCCCCTCCTGTGCCTTATGTTACCTGTACTTTACTGCCCATCCCCCTCCTGTACCTTATGTTACCTGTACTTTACTGCCCACCCCCCTCCTGTGCCTTACGTTACCTGTACTTGTACCTTACTACCCACCCCCTCCTGTGCCTTATGTTACCTGTACTTTACTGCCCATCCCCCTCCTGTGCCTTATGTTACCTGTACTTTACTACCCACCCGCCTCCTGTGCCTTATGTTACCTGGACTTTACTGCCCATCCCCCTCCTGTGCCTTATGTTACCTGTACTTTACTGCCCACCCTCCTCCTGTGCCTTATGTTACCTGTACCTGTACTTTACTACCCACCCCCCTCCTGTGCCTTATGTTACCTGTACTTTACTGCCCACCCCTCCTGTGCCTTATGTTACCTGTACTTTACTGCCCACCCCCTCCTGTGCCTTATGTTACCTGTATCCGTACTTTACTGCCCACCCCTCTCCTGTGCCTTATGTTACCTGTACTTTACTGCCCACCCCCTCCTGTGCCTTATGTTACCGGTACCTGTACTTTACTACCCACCCCCCTCCTGTGCCTTATGTTACCTGTGGTTTACTGCCCACCCTCCGCCTGTGCCTTATGTTGCCTATGCTTTACTGCCCACCCTCCTCCCGTGCCTTATGTTGCCTATGCTTTACTGCCCACCCTCCTCCTGTGCCTTATGTTACCTGTGCTTTACTGCCCACCCTCCTCCTGTGCCTTATGTTGCCTATGCTTTACTGCCCACCCTCCTCCTGTGCCTTATGTTACCTGTACTTTACTGCCCACCCTCCTCCTGTGCCTTATGTTGCCTGTGCTTTACTGCCCACCCTCCTCCTGTGCCTTATGTTGCCTATGCTTTACTGCCCACCCTCCTCCTGTGCCTTATGTTGCCTATGCTTTACTGCCCACCCTCCTCCTGTGCCTTATGTTACCTGTACTTTACTGCCCACCCCTCCTGTGCCTTATGTTACCTGTACTTTACTGCCCACCCCCCTCCTGTGCCTTATGTTACCTGTGCTTTACTGCCCACCTCCCTCCTGTGCCTTATGTTACCTGTGCTTTTCTGCCCACCCTCCTCCTGTGCCTTATGTTGCCTATGCTTTACTGCCCACCCCCTCCTGTGCCTTGTTACCTGTACCTGTACTTTACTGCCCAACCCCCTCCTGTGCCGTATGTTACCTGTACTTTACTGCCCACCCCCTCCTGTGCCTTATGTTACCTGTACTTTACTGCCCATCCCCCTCCTGTGCCTTATGTTACCTGTACTTTACTGCCCACCCCCCTCCTGTGCCTTATGTTACCTGTACTTTACTGTCCACCCCCTGCTGTGCCTTATGATACCTGTACCTGTACTTTACTGCCCATCCCCCTCCTGTGCCTTATGTTACCTGTACTTTACTGCCCATCCCCCTCCTGTGCCTTATGTTACCTGTGCTTTACTGCCCATCCCCCGCCTGTGCCTTATGTTACCTGTACTTTACTGCCCACCCCCCGCCTGTACCTTATGTTATCTGTACTTTACTGCCCACCCCCCTCCTGTGCCTTATGTTACCTGTACTTTACTGCCCACCTCCCTCCTGTGCTTATGTTACCTGTACTTTACTGCCCACCCCCTCCTGTGCCTTATGTTACCTGTACCTGTACTTTACTACCCACCCCCCTCCTGTGCCTTATGTTACCTGTACTTTACTGCCCATCCCCCTCCTGTGCCTTATGTTACCTGTACTTTACTGCCCACCCCCCTCCTGTGCCTTACGTTACCTGTACCTGTACTTTACTACCCACCCCCCTCCTGTGCCTTATATTACCTGTACTTTACTGCCCACCCCCTCCTGTGCCTTATGTTACCTGTACCTGTACTTTACTACCCACCCCCCTCCTGTGCCTTATGTTACCTGCACTTTACTGCCCATCCCCCTCCTGTGCCTTATGTTACCTGTACTTTACTGCCCACCCCCTCCTGTGCCTTATGTTACCTGTACCTGTACTTTACTACCCACCCCCCTCCTGTGCCTTATGTTACCTGTACTTTACTGCCCATCCCCCTCCTGTGCCTTATGTTACCTGTACTTTACTGCCCATCCCCCTCCTATGCCTTATGTTACCTGTACTTTACTGCCCACCCCCCTCCTGTGCTTTATGTTACCTCTGCTTTACTGCCCACCCTCCTCATGTGCCTTATGTTGACTATGCTTTACTGCCCACCCTCCTCCTGTGCCTTATGTTACCGGTACGTTACTGGCCACGCCCCTCCTGTGCCTTATGTTACCTGTAACTGTACTTTACTACCCACCCCCTTCCTGTGCCTTATGTTACCTGTGCTTTACTGCCCACCCTCCTCCTGTGCCTTATGTTGCCTATGCTTTACTGCCCACCCTCCTCCTGTGCCTTATGTTACCTGTACTTTACTACCCACCCCCCTCCTGTGCCTTATGTTACCTGTACTTTACTGCCCACCCCCCTCCTGTGCCTTATGTTACCTGTACTTTACTGCCCACCCCCCTCCTGTGCCTTATGTTACCTGTACTTTACTGTCCACCCTCCTCCTGTGCCTTATGTTGCCTATGCTTTACTGCCCACCCTCCTCCTGTGCCTTATGTTGCCTATGCTTTACTGCCCACCCTCCTCCTGTGCCTTATGTTACCTGTACTTTACTGCCCACCCCTCCTGTGCCTTATGTTACCTGTACTTTACTGCCCACCCCCCTCCTGTGCCTTATGTTACCTGTGCTTTACTGCCCACCTCCCTCCTGTGCCTTATGTTACCTGTGCTTTTCTGCCCACCCTCCTCCTGTTCCTTATGTTGCCTATGCTTTACTGCCCACCCCCTCCTGTGCCTTGTTACCTGTACCTGTACTTTACTGCCCAACCCCCTCCTGTGCCGTATGTTACCTGTACTTTACTGCCCACCCCCTCCTGTGCCTTATGTTACTTGTACTTTACTGCCCATCCCCCTCCTGTGCCTTATGTTGCCTATGCTTTCCTGCCCACCCCCCTCCTGTGCCTTATGTTACCTGTACTTTACTACCCACCCCCCTCCTGTGCCTTATGTTACCTGTACTTTACTGCCCATCCCCCTCCTGTGCCTTATGTTACCTGTACTTTACTGCCCACCCCCCTCCTGTGCCTTATGTTACCTGTACTTTACTGTCCACCCCCTGCTGTGCCTTATGATACCTGTACCTGTACTTTACTGCCCATCCCCCTCCTGTGCCTTATGTTACCTGTACTTTACTGCCCATCCCCCTCCTGTGCCTTATGTTACCTGTGCTTTACTGCCCATCCCCCGCCTGTGCCTTATGTTACCTGTACTTTACTGCCCACCCCCCGCCTGTACCTTATGTTATCTGTACTTTACTGCCCACCCCCCTCCTGTGCCTTATGTTACCTGTACTTTACTGCCCACCTCCCTCCTGTGCTTATGTTACCTGTACTTTACTGCCCACCCCCTCCTGTGCCTTATGTTACCTGTACCTGTACTTTACTACCCACCCCCCTCCTGTGCCTTATGTTACCTGTACTTTACTGCCCATCCCCCTCCTGTGCCTTATGTTACCTGTACTTTACTGCCCACCCCCTCCTGTGCCTTATGTTACCTGTACCTGTACTTTACTACCCACCCCCCTCCTGTGCCTTATGTTACCTGTACTTTACTGCCCACCTCCCTCCTGTGCTTATGTTACCTGTACTTTACTGCCCACCCCCTCCTGTGCCTTATGTTACCTGTACCTGTACTTTACTACCCACCCCCCTCCTGTGCCTTATGTTACCTGTACTTTACTGCCCACCTCCCTCCTGTGCTTATGTTACCTGTACTTTACTGCCCACCCCCTCCTGTGCCTTATGTTACCTGTACCTGTACTTTACTACCCACCCCCCTCCTGTGCCTTATGTTACCTGTACTTTACTGCCCATCCCCCTCCTGTGCCTTATGTTACCTGTACTTTACTGCCCACCCCCTCCTGTGCCTTATGTTACCTGTACCTGTACTTTACTGCCCACCCCCCTCCTGTGCCTTACGTTACCTGTACCTGTACTTTACTACCCACCCCCCTCCTGTGCCTTATGTTACCTGTACTTTACTGCCCACCCCCTCCTGTGCCTTATGTTACCTGTACCTGTACTTTACTACCCACCCCCCTCCTGTGCCTTATGTTACCTGTACTTTACTGCCCATCCCCCTCCTGTGCCTTATGTTACCTGTACTTTACTGCCCACCCCCTCCTGTGCCTTATGTTACCTGTACCTGTACTTTACTACCCACCCCCCTCCTGTGCCTTATGTTACCTGTACTTTACTGCCCATCCCCCTCCTGTGCCTTATGTTACCTGTACTTTACTGCCCATCCCCCTCCTATGCCTTATGTTACCTGTACTTTACTGCCCACCCCCCTCCTGTGCTTTATGTTACCTCTGCTTTACTGCCCACCCTCCTCATGTGTCTTATGTTGACTATGCTTTACTGCCCACCCTCCTCCTGTGCCTTATGTTACCGGTACTTTACTGGCCACGCCCCTCCTGTGCCTTATGTTACCTGTAACTGTACTTTACTACCCACCCCCCTCCTGTGCCTTATGTTACCTGTGCTTTACTGCCCACCCTCCTCCTGTGCCTTATGTTGCCTATGCTTTACTGCCCACCCTCCTCCTGTGCCTTATGTTACCTGTACTTTACTGCCCACTCCCCTCCTGTGCCTTATGTTACCTGTACTTTACTGCCCACCCCCCTCCTGTGCCTTATGTTACCTGTACTTTACTGCCCACCCCCTCCTGTGCCTTATGTTACTTGTACTTTACTGCCCATCCCCCTCCTGTGCCTTATGTTGCCTATGCTTTCCTGCCCACCCCCCTCCTGTGCCTTATGTTACCTGTACTTTACTACCCACCCCCCTCCTGTGCCTTATGTTACCTGTACTTTACTGCCCACCCCCCTCCTGTGCCTTATGTTACCTGTACTTTACTGCCCACCCCCCTCCTGTGCCTTATGTTACCTGTACTTTACTGTCCACCCCCTGCTGTGCCTTATGATACCTATACCTGTACTTTACTGCCCATCCCCCTCCTGTGCCATATGTTACCTGTACTTTACTGCCCATCCCCCTCCTGTGCCTTATGTTACCTGTGCTTTACTGCCCATCCCCCGCCTGTGCCTTATGTTACCTGTACTTTACTGCCCACCCCCCGCCTGTACCTTATGTTATCTGTACTTTACTGCCCACCCCCCTCCTGTGCCTTATGTTACCTGTACTTTACTGCCCACCCCCCTCTGTGCTTATGTTACCTGTACTTTACTGCCGACCCCCCTCCTGTGCCTTATGTTACCTGTACCTGTACTTTACTACCCACCCCCCTCCTGTGCCTTATGTTACCTGTACTTTACTGCCCATCCCCCTCCTGTGCCTTATGTTACCTGTACTTTACTGGCCACCCCCCTCCTGTGCCTTACGTTACCTGTACTTTACTGCCCACCCCCTCCTATGCCTTATGTTACCTGCACTTTACTGCCCACCCCCCTCCTGTGCTTTATGTTACCTCTGCTTTACTGCCCACCCTCCTCATGTGCCTTATGTTGACTATGCTTTACTGCCCACCCTCCTCCTGTGCCTTATGTTACCGGTACTTTACTGGCCACGCCCCTCCTGTGCCTTATGTTACCTGTACCTGTACTTTACTACCCACCCCCCTCCTGTGCCTTATGTTACCTGTGCTTTACTGCCCACCCTCCTCCTGTGCCTTATGTTGCCTATGCTTTACTGCCCACCGTCCTCCTGTGCCTTATGTTACCTGTACTTTACTGCCCACTCCCCTCCTGTGCCTTATGTTACCTGTACTTTACTGCCCACCCCCCTCCTGTGCCTTATGTTACCTGTACTTTACTGCCCACCCCCTCCTGTGCCTTATGTTACCTGTACCTGCACTTTACTACCCACCCTCCTCCTGTGCCTTATGTTACCTGTGCTTTACTGCCCACCCTCCTCCTGTGCCTTATGTTGCCTATGCTTTACTGCCCACCCTCCTCCTGTGACTTATGTTGCCTATGCTTTACTGCCCACCCTCCTCCTGTGCCTTGTTACCTGTGCTTTGCTGCCCACCCTCCTCCTGTGTCTTATGTTGCCTATGCTTTACTGCCCACCTCCTCCTGTGCCTTATGTTACCTATGCTTTACTGCCCACCCCCCTCCTGTGCTTTATGTTACCTGTAACTGTAATTTACTACCCAACCTCCTCCTGTGCCTTATGTTACCTGTACTTTACTGCCCATCCCCCTCCTGTGCCTTATGTTACCTGTACTTTACTGCCCACCCCCCTCCTGTGCCTTATGTTACCTGTACCTGTACTTTACTACCCACCCCCCTCCTGTGCCTTATGTTACCTGTACTTTACTGCCCATCCCCCTCCTGTGCCTTATGTTACCTATGCTTTACTGCCCACCCCCTCCTATGCCTTATGTTACCTGTACCTGTACTTTACTACCCACCCCCCTCCTGTGCCTTATGTTACCTGTACTTTACTGCCCATCCCCCTCCTGTGCCTTATGTTACCTGTACTTTACTGTCCACCCCCTCCTGTGCCTTATGGTACCTGTACCTGTACTTTACTACCACCCCCCTCCTGTGCCTTATGTTACCTGTTTTTACTGCCCACCCCCCTCCTGTGCCTTATGTTACCTGTACTTTACTGCCCACCCCCTCCTGTGTCTTATGTTACCTGTACCTGTACTTTACTACCCACCCCCCTCCTGTGCCTTATGTTACCTGTACTTTACTGCCCACCCCCTCCTGTGCCTTACGTTACCTGTACCTGTACCTTACTACCCACCCCCTCCTGTGCCTTATGTTACCTGTACTTTACTGCCCATCTCCCTCCTGTGCCTTATGTTACCTGTACTTTACTGCCCACCCCCCTACTGTGCCTTATGTTACCTGTACTTTACTACCCACCCCCCTCCTGTGCCTTATGTTACCTGTACTTTACTGCCCATCCCCCTCCTGTCCCTTATGTTACCTGTACTTTACTGCCCACCCACCTACTGTGCCTTATGTTACCTGTACTTTACTACGCACCCCCCTCCTGTGCCTTATGTTACCTGTACTTTACTGCCCACCCTCCTCCTGTGCCTTATGTCACCTGTACCTGTACTTTACTGCCCATCCCCCTCCTGTGCCTCATGTTACCTGTACTTTACTGCCCACCCCCCTCCTGTGCCTTATGTTACCTGTACTTTACTGCCCACCCCCTCCTGTGCCTTATGTTACCTGTACCTGTACTTTACTACCCACCCTCCTCCTGTGCCTTATGTTACCTATGCTTTACTGCCCACCCCCTCCTGTGATTTATGTTACCTGTACTTTACTACCCAACCTCCTCCTGTGCCTTATGTTACCTGTGCTGTACTGCCCATCCCCCCTGTGCCTTATGTTACCTGTACTTCACTGCCCACCCCCCTCCTGTGCCTTATGTTACCTGTACTTTACTGTCCACCCCCCTGCTGTGCCTTATGTTACCTGTACCTGTACTTTACTGCCCACCCCCCTCCTGTGCCTTATGTTACCTGTACTTTACTGCCCATCCCCCTCCTGTGCCTTATGTTACCTGTGCTTTACTGCTCACCCCCCTCCTGTGCCTTATGTTACCTGTACTTTACTGCCCACCCCCTCCTGTGACTTATGTTACCTGTACTTTACTGCCCATCCCCCCTCCTGTGCTTTATGTTACCTGTAACTGTACTTTACTACCCAACCTCCTCCTGTGCCTTATGTTACCTGTGCTGTACTGCCCATCCCCCCTGTGCCTTATGTTACCTGTACTTTACTGTCCACCCCCCTGCTGTGCCTTATGTTACCTGTACCTGTACTTTACTGCCCACCCCCCTCCTGTGCCTTATGTTACCTGTACTTTACTACCCATCCCCCTCCTGTGCCTTATGTTACCTGTGCTTTGCTGCCCACCCCCCTCCTGTGCCTTATGTTACCTGTACTTTACTGCCCACCCCCTCCTGTGCCTTATGTTACCTGTACTTTACTGCCCACCCCCTCCTGTGCCTTATGTTACCTGTACTTTACTGCCCATCCCCCTCCTGTGCCTTATGTTACCTGTACTTTACTGCCCATCCCCCTCCTGTGCCTTACGATACCTGTACTTTACTGCTCATCTCCCTCCTGTGCCTTACGTTACCAGCACTTTACTGCCCATCCCCCTCCTGTGCCTTATGTTACCTGTACTTTACTGTCCACCCCCCTCCTGTGCCTTATGTTACCTGTACTTTACTACCCACCCCCTCCTGTGCCTTATGTTACCTGTACTTTACTGCCCACCCCCCTCCTGTGCCTTATGTTACCTGTACTTTACTGCCCACCCCCTCCTGTGCCTTATGTTACCTGTACCTGTACTTTACTACCCACCCCCCTCCGGTGCCTTATGTTACCTGTACTTTACTGCCCATCCCCCTCCTGTGCCTTATGTTACCTATGCTTTACTGCCCACCCCCTCCTATGCCTTATGTTACCTGTACCTGTACTTTACTACCCACCCCCCTCCTGTGCCTTATGTTACCTGTACTTTACTGCCCATCCCCCTCCTGTGCCTTATGTTACCTGTACTTTACTGTCCACCCCCTCCTGTGCCTTATGGTACCTGTACCTGTACTTTACTACCACCCCCCTCCTGTGCCTTATGTTACCTGTTTTTACTGCCCATCCCCCTCCTGTGCTTTATGTTACCTGTACTTTACTGCCCACCCCCCTCCTGTGCCTTATGTTACCTGTACCTGTACTTTACTACCCACCCCCCTCCTGTGCCTTATGTTACCTGTACTTTACTGCCCACCCCCTCCTGTGCCTTACGTTACCAGCACTTTACTGCCCATCCCCCTCCTGTGCCTTATGTTACCTGTACTTTACTGTCCACCCCCCTCCTGTGCCTTATGTTACCTGTACTTTACTACCCACCCCCTCCTGTGCCTTATGTTACCTGTACTTTACTGCCCACCCCCCTCCTGTGCCTTATGTTACCTGTACCTGTACTTTACTACCCACCCCCCTCCGGTGCCTTATGTTACCTGTACTTTACTGCCCATCCCCCTCCTGTGCCTTATGTTACCTATGCTTTACTGCCCACCCCCTCCTATGCCTTATGTTACCTGTACCTGTACTTTACTACCCACCCCCCTCCTGTGCCTTATGTTACCTGTACTTTACTGCCCATCCCCCTCCTGTGCCTTATGTTACCTGTACTTTACTGTCCACCCCCTCCTGTGCCTTATGGTACCTGTACCTGTACTTTACTACCACCCCCCTCCTGTGCCTTATGTTACCTGTTTTTACTGCCCATCCCCCTCCTGTGCCTTATGTTACCTGTACTTTACTGCCCACCCCCCTCCTGTGCCTTATGTTACCTGTACCTGTACTTTACTACCCACCCCCCTCCTGTGCCTTATGTTACCTGTACTTTACTGCCCACCCCCTCCTGTACCTTACGTTACCTGTACCTGTACCTTACTACCCACCCCCTCCTGTGCCTTATGTTACCTGTACTTTACTGCCCATCCCCCTCCTGTGCCTTATGTTACCTGTACTTTACTGCCCACCCCCCTACTGTGCCTTATGTTACCTGTACTTTACTACCCACCCCCCTCCTGTGCCTTATGTTACCTGTACTTTACTGCCCATCCCCCTCCTGTCCCTTATGTTACCTGTACTTTACTGCCCACCCACCTACTGTGCCTTATGTTACCTGTACTTTACTACGCACCCCCCTCCTGTGCCTTATGTTACCTGTACTTTACTGCCCACCCTCCTCCTGTGCCTTATGTCACCTGTACCTGTACTTTACTGCCCATCCCCCTCCTGTGCCTCATGTTACCTGTACTTTACTGCCCACCCCCCTCCTGTGCCTTATGTTACCTGTACTTTACTGCCCACCCCCTCCTGTGCCTTATGTTACCTGTACCTGTACTTTACTACCCACCCTCCTCCTGTGCCTTATGTTACCTATGCTTTACTGCCCACCCCCTCCTGTGATTTATGTTACCTGTACTTTACTACCCAACCTCCTCCTGTGCCTTATGTTACCTGTGCTGTACTGCCCATCCCCCCTGTGCCTTATGTTACCTGTACTTCACTGCCCACCCCCCTCCTGTGCCTTATGTTACCTGTACTTTACTGTCCACCCCCCTGCTGTGCCTTATGTTACCTGTACCTGTACTTTACTGCCCACCCCCCTCCTGTGCCTTATGTTACCTGTACTTTACTGCCCATCCCCCTCCTGTGCCTTATGTTACCTGTGCTTTACTGCTCACCCCCCTCCTGTGCCTTATGTTACCTGTACTTTACTGCCCACCCCCTCCTGTGACTTATGTTACCTGTACTTTACTGCCCATCCCCCTCCTGTGCCTTATGTTACCTGTACTTTACTGCCCATCCCCCTCCTGTGCCTTATGGTACCTGTACTTTACTACCACCCCCTCCTGTGCCTTATGTTACCTGTACTTTACTGCCCATCCCCCTCCTGTGCCTTATGTTACCTGTACTTTACTGCCCACCCCCCTCCTGTGCCTTATGTTACCTGTACTTTACTACCCACCCCCCTCCTGTGCCTTATGTTACCTGTACTTTACTGCCCATCCCCCTCCTGTACCTTATGTTACCTGTACTTTACTGCCAACCCCCCTCCTGTGCCTTACGTTACCTGTACTTGTACCTTACTACCCACCCCCTCCTGTGCCTTATGTTACCTGTACTTTACTGCCCATCCCCCTCCTGTGCCTTATGTTACCTGTACTTTACTACCCACCCCCCTCCTGTGCCTTATGTTACCTGGACTTTACTGCCCATCCCCCTCCTGTGCCTTATGTTACCTGTACTTTACTGCCCACCCTCCTCCTGTGCCTTATGTTACCTGTACCTGTACTTTACTACCCACCCCCCTCCTGTGCCTTATGTTACCTGTACTTTACTGCCCACCCCCTCCTGTGCCTTATGTTACCTGTACTTTACTGCCCACCCCCTCCTGTGCCTTATGTTACCTGTATCCGTACTTTACTGCCCACCCCTCTCCTGTGCCTTATGTTACCTGTACTTTACTGCCCACCCCCTCCTGTGCCTTATGTTACCTGTACCTGTACTTTACTACCCACCCCCCTCCTGTGCCTTATGTTACCTGTACTTTACTGCCCACCCCCTCCTGTGCCTTATGTTACCTGTACCTGTACTTTACTACCCACCCCCCTCCTGTGACTTATGTTACCTGTACTTTACTGCCCACCCCCTCCTGTGCCTTATGTTGCCTATGCTTTACTGCCCACCCTCCTCCTGTACCTTATGTTACCTGTACTTTACTGCTCATCCCCCTCCTGTGTCTTATGTTGCCTATGCTTTACTGCCCACCCTCCTCCTGTGCCTTATGTTGCCTATGCTTTATTGCCCACCCTCCTCCTGTGCCTTATGTTACCTGTACTTTACTGCCCACCCCCACCTGTGCCTTATGTTACCTGTACTTTACTGCCCACCCCCCTCCTGTGCCTTATGTTACCTGTACCTGTACTTTACTACCCACCTCACTCCTGTGTCTTATGTTACCTGTACTTTACTGCCCATCCCCCTCCTGTGCCTTGTGTTACCTGTACTTTACTGCCCACCCCCCTCCTGTGCCTTATGTTACCTGTACCTGTACTTTACTACCCACCTCACTCCTGTGTCTTATGTTACCTGTACTTTACTGCCCATCCCCCTCCTGTGCCTTATGTTACTTGTACTTTACTGCCCACCCCCTCCTGTGCCTTATGTTACATGTACTTTACTGCCCACCCCCCTCCTGTGCCTTATGTTACCTGTACTTTACTGCCCACCCCCCTACTGTGCCTTATGTTACCTGTACTTTACTGTCCACCCCCCTCCTGTGCCTTATGTTACCTATACGTTACTGCCTACCCCCTCCTGTGCCTTATGTTACCTGTACCTGTTCTTTACTACCCACCCCCCCTCCTATGCCTTATGTTACCTGTACTTTACTACCCACCCCCTCCTGTGCCTTATGTTACTTGTACTTTACTGCCCACCCCCTCCTGTGCCTTATGTTACCTGTACTTTACTACCCACCCCCCTCCTGTGCCTTATGTTATGTGTGCTTTACTGCCCACCCTCCTCTTGTGCCTTATGTTGCCTATGCTTTACTGCCCACCCTCCTCCTGTGCCTTATGTTGCCTATGCTTTGCTGCCCACCCTCCTCCTGTGCCTTATGTTACCTGTGCTTTACTGCCCACTCTCCTCCTGTGCCTTATGTTGCCTATGCTTTACTGCCACCCTCCTCCTGTGCCTTATGTTGCCTATGCTTTACTGCCCACCCCCCTCCTGTGCCTTATGTTACCTGTACTTTACTGCCCACCCCCCTCCTGTGCCTTATGTTACCGGTACCTGTACTTTACTACCCACCCCCCTCCTGTGCCTTATGTTACCTGTGGTTTACTGCCCACCCTCCGCCTGTGCCTTATGTTGCCTATGCTTTACTGCCCACCCTCCTCCCGTGCCTTATGTTGCCTATGCTTTACTGCCCACCCTCCTCCTGTGCCTTATGTTACCTGTGCTTTACTGCCCACCCTCCTCCTGTGCCTTATGTTGCCTATGCTTTACTGCCCACCCTCCTCCTGTGCCTTATGTTACCTGTACTTTACTGCCCACCCTCCTCCTGTGCCTTATGTTGCCTGTGCTTTACTGCCGACCCTCCTCCTGTGCCTTATGTTGCCTATGCTTTACTGCCCACCCTCCTCCTGTGCCTTATGTTGCCTATGCTTTACTGCCCACCCTCCTCCTGTGCCTTATGTTACCTGTACTTTACTGCCCACCCCTCCTGTGCCTTATGTTACCTGTACTTTACTGCCCACCCCCCTCCTGTGCCTTATGTTACCTGTGCTTTACTGCCCACCTCCCTCCTGTGCCTTATGTTACCTGTGCTTTTCTGCCCACCCTCCTCCTGTGCCTTATGTTGCCTATGCTTTACTGCCCACCCCCTCCTGTGCCTTGTTACCTGTACCTGTACTTTACTGCCCAACCCCCTCCTGTGCCGTATGTTACCTGTACTTTACTGCCCACCCCCTCCTGTGCCTTATGTTACTTGTACTTTACTGCCCATCCCCCTCCTGTGCCTTATGTTGCCTATGCTTTCCTGCCCACCCCCCTCCTGTGCCTTATGTTACCTGTACTTTACTACCCACCCCCCTCCTGTGCCTTATGTTACCTGTACTTTACTGCCCATCCCCCTCCTGTGCCTTATGTTACCTGTACTTTACTGCCCACCCCCCTCCTGTGCCTTATGTTACCTGTACTTTACTGTCCACCCCCTGCTGTGCCTTATGATACCTGTACCTGTACTTTACTGCCCATCCCCCTCCTGTGCCTTATGTTACCTGTACTTTACTGCCCATCCCCCTCCTGTGCCTTATGTTACCTGTGCTTTACTGCCCATCCCCCGCCTGTGCCTTATGTTACCTGTACTTTACTGCCCACCCCCCGCCTGTACCTTATGTTATCTGTACTTTACTGCCCACCCCCCTCCTGTGCCTTATGTAACCTGTACTTTACTGCCCACCTCCCTCCTGTGCTTATGTTACCTGTACTTTACTGCCCACCCCCTCCTGTGCCTTATGTTACCTGTACCTGTACTTTACTACCCACCCCCCTCCTGTGCCTTATGTTACCTGTACTTTACTGCCCATCCCCCTCCTGTGCCTTATGTTACCTGTACTTTACTGCCCACCCCCCTCCTGTGCCTTACGTTACCTGTACCTGTACTTTACTACCCACCCCCCTCCTGTGCCTTATGTTACCTGTACTTTACTGCCCACCCCCTCCTGTGCCTTATGTTACCTGTACCTGTACTTTACTACCCACCCCCCTCCTGTGCCTTATGTTACCTGTACTTTACTGCCCATCCCCCTCCTGTGCCTTATGTTACCTGTACTTTACTGCCCACCCCCTCCTGTGCCTTATGTTACCTGTACCGGTACTTTACTACCCACCCCCCTCCTGTGCCTTATGTTACCTGTACTTTACTGCCCATCCCCCTCCTGTGCCTTATGTTACCTGTACTTTACTGCCCATCCCCCTCCTATGCCTTATGTTACCTGTACTTTACTGCCCACCCCCCTCCTGTGCTTTATGTTACCTCTGCTTTACTGCCCACCCTCCTCATGTGCCTTATGTTGACTATGCTTTACTGCCCACCCTCCTCCTGTGCCTTATGTTACCGGTACTTTACTGGCCACGCCCCTCCTGTGCCTTATGTTACCTGTAACTGTACTTTACTACCCACCCCCCTCCTGTGCCTTATGTTACCTGTGCTTTACTGCCCACCCTCCTCCTGTGCCTTATGTTGCCTATGCTTTACTGCCCACCCTCCTCCTGTGCCTTATGTTACCTGTACTTTACTGCCCACTCCCCTCCTGTGCCTTATGTTACCTGTACTTTACTGCCCACCCCCCTCCTGTGCCTTATGTTACCTGTACTTTACTGCCCACCCCCTCCTGTGCCTTATGTTACTTGTACTTTACTGCCCATCCCCCTCCTGTGCCTTATGTTGCCTATGCTTTCCTGCCCACCCCCCTCCTGTGCCTTATGTTACCTGTACTTTACTACCCACCCCCCTCCTGTGCCTTATGTTACCTGTACTTTACTGCCCACCCCCCTCCTGTGCCTTATGTTACCTGTACTTTACTGCCCACCCCCCTCCTGTGCCTTATGTTACCTGTACTTTACTGTCCACCCCCTGCTGTGCCTTATGATACCTGTACCTGTACTTTACTGCCCATCCCCCTCCTGTGCCATATGTTACCTGTACTTTACTTCCCATCCCCCTCCTGTGCCTTATGTTACCTGTGCTTTACTGCCCATCCCCCGCCTGTGCCTTATGTTACCTGTACTTTACTGCCCACCCCCCGCCTGTACCTTATGTTATCTGTACTTTACTGCCCACCCCCCTCCTGTGCCTTATGTTACCTGTACTTTACTGCCCACCCCCCTCTGTGCTTATGTTACCTGTACTTTACTGCCGACCCCCCTCCTGTGCCTTATGTTACCTGTACCTGTACTTTACTACCCACCCCCCTCCTGTGCCTTATGTTACCTGTACTTTACTGCCCATCCCCCTCCTGTGCCTTATGTTACCTGTACTTTACTGCCCACCCCCCTCCTGTGCCTTACGTTACCTGTACTTTACTGCCCACCCCCTCCTATGCCTTATGTTACCTGTACTTTACTGCCCACCCCCCTCCTGTGCTTTATGTTACCTCTGCTTTACTGCCCACCCTCCTCATGTGCCTTATGTTGACTATGCTTTACTGCCCACCCTCCTCCTGTGCCTTATGTTACCGGTACTTTACTGGCCACGCCCCTCCTGTGCCTTATGTTACCTGTACCTGTACTTTACTACCCACCCCCCTCCTGTGCCTTATGTTACCTGTGCTTTACTGCCCACCCTCCTCCTGTGCCTTATGTTGCCTATGCTTTACTGCCCACCGTCCTCCTGTGCCTTATGTTACCTGTACTTTACTGCCCACTCCCCTCCTGTGCCTTATGTTACCTGTACTTTACTGCCCACCCCCTCCTGTGCCTTATGTTACCTGTACTTTACTGCCCACCCCCTCCTGTGCCTTATGTTACCTGTACCTGCACTTTACTACCCACCCCCCTCCTGTGCCTTATGTTACCTGTGCTTTACTGCCCACCCTCCTCCTGTGCCTTATGTTGCCTATGCTTTACTGCCCACCCTCCTCCTGTGACTTATGTTGCCTATGCTTTACTGCCCACCCTCCTCCTGTGCCTTGTTACCTGTGCTTTGCTGCCCACCCTCCTCCTGTGCCTTATGTTGCCTATGCTTTACTGCCCACCCTCCTCCTGTGCCTTATGTTACCTATGCTTTACTGCCCACCCCCCTCCTGTGCTTTATGTTACCTGTAACTGTAATTTACTACCCAACCTCCTCCTGTGCCTTATGTTACCTGTGCTGTACTGCCCTTCCCCCCTGTGCCTTATGTTACCTGTACTTCACTGCCCACCCCCCTCCTGTGCCTTATGTTACCTGTGCTTTACTGTCCACCCCCCTGCTGTGCCTTATGTTACCATTACCTGTACTTTACTGCCCACCCCCCTCCTGTGCCTTATGTTACCTGTACTTTACTGCCCATCCCCCTCCTGTGCCTTATGTTACCTGTACTTTACTGCCCACCCCCTCCTGTGCCTTATGTTACCTGTACTTTACTGCCCACCCCCTCCTGTGCCTTATGTTACCTGTACTTTACTGCCCACCCCCTCCTGTGCCTTATGTTACCTGTACTTTACTGCCCATCCCCCTCCTGTGCCTTATGTTACCTGTACTTTACTGTCCATCCCCCTCCTGTGCCTTACGATACCTGTACTTTACTGCTCATCTCCCTCCTGTGCCTTACGTTACCAGCACTTTACTGCCCATCCCCCTCCTGTGCCTTATGTTACCTGGACTTTACTGTCCACCCCCCTCCTGTGCCTTATGTTACCTGTACTTTACTACCCACCCGCCTCCTGTGCCTTATGTTACCTGTACTTTACTGCCCATCCCCCTCCTGTGCCTTATGTTACCTGTACTTTACTGCCCACCCCCCTCCTGTGCCTTATGTTACCTGTACTTTACTACCCACCCCCCTCCTGTGCCTTATGTTACCTGTACTTTACTGCCCATCCCCCTCCTGTGCCTTATGTTACCTATACTTTCCTGCCCACCCCCCTCCTGTGCCTTATGTTACCTGTACCTGTACTTTACTACCCACCCCCCTCCTGTGCCTTATGTTACCTGTACTTTACTGCCCATCCCCCTCCTGTGCCTTATGTTACCTGTACCTGTACTTTACTACCCACCCCCCTCCTGTGCCTTATGTTACCTGTATTTTACTGCCCATCCCCCTCCTGTGCCTTTGGTTACCTGTACTTTACTGCCCACCCCCCTCCTGTGCCTTATGTTACCTGTACCTGTACTTTACTACCCACCCCCCTCCTGTGCCTTATGTTACCTATACTTTACTGCCCATCCCCCTCCTGTGCCTTATGTTACCTGTACTTTACTGCCCACCCCCCTCCTGTGCCTTACGTTACCTGTACCTGTACCTTACTACCCACCCCCTCCTGTGCCTTATGTTACCTGTACTTTACTGCCCATCCCCCTCCTGTGCCTTATGTTACCTGTACTTTACTGCCCACCCCCCTACTGTGCCTTATGTTACCTGTACCTGTACTTTACTACCCA
The DNA here is from genome assembly GCF_040938575.1 of Ambystoma mexicanum. Lineage (NCBI taxonomy): Eukaryota > Metazoa > Chordata > Amphibia > Caudata > Ambystomatidae > Ambystoma > Ambystoma mexicanum. The sequence goes on from NC_090935.1 coordinate 20,636,031, forward strand.
CCCCCCTCCTGTGCCTTATGTTACCTGTACTTTACTACCCACCCCCCCTCCTGTGCCTTATGTTACCTGTACTTTACTGCCCACCCCCCTCCTGTGCCTTATGTTACCTGTACCTGTACTTTACTACCCACCCCCCTCCTGTGCCTTATGTTACCTGTACTTTACTGCCCACCCTCCTCCTGTGCCTTATGTTGGCTATGCTTTACTGCCCACCCTCCTCCTGTGCCTTATGTTACCGGTACTTTACTGGCCACGCCCCTCCTGTGCCTTATGTTACCTGTACCTGTACTTTACTACCCACCCCCCTCCTGTGCCTTATGTTACCTGTGCTTTACTGCCCACCCTCCTCCTGTTCCTTATGTTGCCTATGCTTTACTGCCCACCCTCCTCCTGTGCCTTATGTTACCTGTACTTTACTGCCCATGCCCCTCCTGTGCCTTATGTTACCTGTACTTTACTGTCCACCCCCCTCCTGTGCCTTATGTTACCTGTACTTTACTGCCCACCCCCTCCTGTGCCTTATGTTACCTGTACCTGTACTTTACTACCCACCCCCCTCCTGTGCCTTATGTTACCTGTGCTTTACTGCCCACCCACCTCCTGTGCCTTATGTTGCCTATGCTTTACTGCCCACCATCCTCCTGTGACTTATGTTGCCTATGCTTTACTGCCCACCCCCCTCCTGTGCTTTATGTTACCTGTAACTGTACTTTACTACCCAACCTCCTCCTGTGCCTTATGTTACCTGTGCTGTACTGCCCAACCCCCTGTGCCTTATGTTACCTGTACTTCACTGCCCACCCCCCTCCTGTGCCTTATGTTACCTGTACTTTACTGTCCACCCCCCTGCTGTGCCTTATGTTAACTGTACCTGTACTTTACTGCCCACCCCCTCCTGTGCCTTATGTTACCTGTACTTTACTGCCCATCCCCCTCCTGTGCCTTATGTTACCTGTGCTTTACTGCCCACCCCCCTCCTGTGCCTTATGTTACCTGTACTTTACTGCCCACCCCCTCCTGTGCCTTATGTTACCTGTACTTTACTGCCCACCCCCTCCTGTGCCTTATGTTACCTGTACTTTACTGCCCATCCCCCTCCTGTGCCTTATGTTACCTGTACTTTACTGCCCATCCCCCTCCTGTGCCTTACGATACCTGTACTTTACTGCTCATCTCCCTCCTGTGACTTACGTTACCAGCACTTTACTGCCCATCCCCCTCCTGTGCCTTATGTTACCTGTACTTTACTGTCCACCCCCCTCCTGTGCCTTATGTTACCTGTACTTTACTACCCACCCCCTCCTGTGCCTTATGTTACCTGTACTTTACTGCCCATCCCCCTCCTGTGCCTTATGTTACCTGTACTTTACTGCCCACCCCCCTCCTGTGCCTTATGTTACCTGTACCTGTACTTTACTACCCACCCCCCTCCTGTGCCTTATGTTACCTGTACTTTACTGCCCATCCCCCTCCTGTGCCTTATGTTACCTATACTTTACTGCCCACCCCCTCCTATGCCTTATGTTACCTGTACCTGTACTTTACTACCCACCCCCCTCCTGTGCCTTATGTTACCTGTACTTTACTGCCCATCCCCCTCCTGTGCCTTATGTTACCTGTACTTTACTGTCCACCCCCTCCTGTGCCTTATGGTACCTGTACCTGTACTTTACTACCACCCCCCTCCTGTGCCTTATGTTACCTGTTTTTACTGCCCATCCCCCTCCTGTGCCTTATGTTACCTGTACTTTACTGCCCACCCCCCTCCTGTGCCTTATGTTACCTGTACCTGTACTTTACTACCCACCCCCCTCCTGTGCCTTATGTTACCTGTACTTTACTGCCCATCCCCCTCCTGTGCCTTATGTTACCTGTACTTTACTGCCCACCCCCTCCTGTGCCATACGTTACCTGTACCTGTACCTTACTACCCACCCCCTCCTGTGCCTTATGTTACCTGTACTTTACTGCCCATCCCCCTCCTGTGCCTTATGTTACCTGTACTTTACTGCCCACCCCCCTACTGTGCCTTATGTTACCTGTACTTTACTACCTTCCCCCCTCTTGTGCCTTATGTTACCTGTACTTTACTGCCCATCCCCCTCCTGTCCCTTATGTTACCTGTACTTTACTGCCCACCCCCCTACTATGCCTTATGTTACCTGTACTTTACTGCCCACCCTCCTCCTGTGCCTTATGTCACCTGTACCTGTACTTTACTGCCCATCCCCCTCCTGTGCCTCATGTTACCTGTACTTTACTGCCCACCCCCCTCCTGTGCCTTATGTTACCTGTACTTTACTGCCCACCCCCCTACTGTGCCTTATGTTACCTGTACTTTACTACCCACCCCCCTCCTGTGCCTTATGTTACCTGTACTTTACTGCCCATCCCCCTCCTGTCCCTTTTGTTACCTGTACTTTACTACCCACCCCCCTCCTGTGCCTTATGTTACCTGTACTTTACTGCCCACCCTCCTCCTGTGCCTTATGTCACCTGTACCTGTACTTTACTGCCCATCCCCCTCCTGTGCCTCATGTTACCTGTACTTTACTGCCCACCCCCCTCCTGTGCTTTATGTTACCTGTACTTTACTACCCAACCTCCTCCTGTGCCTTATGTTACCTGTGCTGTACTGCCCATCCCCCCTGTGCCTTATGTTACCTGTACTTCACTACCCACCCCCCTCCTGTGCCTTATGTTACCTGTACTTTACTGCCCACCCTCCTCCTGTGCCTTATGTCACCTGTACCTGTACTTTACTGCCCATCCCCCTCCTGTGCCTCATGTTACCTGTACTTTACTGCCCACCCCCCTCCTGTGCCTTATGTTACCTGTACTTTACTGTCCACCCCCTCCTGTGCCTTATGTTACCTGTACTTTACTGCCCACCCCCTCCTGTGCCTTATGTTACCTGTACCTGTACTTTACTGCCCACCCCCCTCCTGTGCCTTATGTTACCTGTACTTTACTGCCCATCCCCCTCCTGTGCCTTATGTTACATGTGCTTTACTGCCCACCCCTCTCCTGTGCCTTATGTTACCTGTACTTTACTGCCCACCCCCTCCTGTGCCTTATGTTACCTGTACTTTACTGCCCACCCCCTCCTGTGACTTATGTTACCTGTACTTTACTGCCCATCCCCCTCCTGTGCCTTATGTTACCTGTACTTTACTGCCCATCCCCCTCCTGTGCCTTATGGTACCTGTACCTGTACTTTACTACCACCCTCTCCTGTGCCTTATGTTACCTGTACTTTACTGCCCATCCCCCTCCTGTGCCTTATGTTACCTGTACTTTACTGCCCACCCCCTCCTGTGCCTTATGTTACCTGTACCTGTACTTTACTACCCACCCCCCTCCTGTGCCTTATGTTACCTGTACTTTACTGCCCATCCCCCTCCTGTGCCTTATGTTACCTGTACTTTACTGCCCACCCCCCTCCTGTGCCTTACGTTACCTGTACCTGTACCTTACTACCCACCCCCTCCTGTGCCTTATGTTACCTGTACTTTACTGCCCATCCCCCTCCTGTGCCTTATGTTACCTGTACTTTACTACCCACCCCCCTCCTGTGCCTTATGTTACCTGGACTTTACTGCCCATGCCCCTCCTGTGCCTTATGTTACCTGTACTTTACTGCCCACCCTCCTCCTGTGCCTTATGTCACCTGTACCTGTACTTTACTGCCCATCCCACTCCTGTGCCTCATGTTACCTGTACTTTACTGCCCATCCCCCTCCCGTGCCTTATGTTACCTGTATCCGTATTTTACTGCCCACCCCCCTCCTGTGCCTTATGTTACCTGTACTTTACTGCCCACCCCCTCCTTTGCCTTATGTTACCTGTACCTGTACTTTACTACCCACCCCCCTCCTGTGCCTTATGTTACCTGTACTTTACTGCCCACCCCCTCCTGTGCCTTATGTTACCTGTACCTGTACTTTACTACCCACCCCCCTCCTGTGCCTTATGTTGCCTATGCTTTACTGCCCACCCTCCTCCTGTACCTTATGTTACCTGTACTTTACTGCTCGTCCCCCTCCTGTGTCTTATGTTGCCTATGCTTTACTGCCCACCCTCCTCCTGTGCCTTATGTTGCCTATGCTTTATTGCCCACCCTCCTCCTGTGCCTTATGTTACCTGTACTTTACTGCCCACCCCCTCCTGTGCCTTATGTTACCTGTACTTTACTGCCCACCCCCCTCCTGTGCCTTATGTTACCTGTACCTGTACTTTACTACCCACCTCACTCCTGTGTCTTATGTTACCTGTACTTTACTGCCCATCCCCCTCCTGTGCCTTGTGTTACCTGTACTTTACTGCCCACCCCCCTCCTGTGCCTTATGTTACCTGTACCTGTACTTTACTACCCACCTCACTCCTGTGTCTTATGTTACCTGTACTTTACTGCCCATCCCCCTCCTGTGCCTTATGTTACTTGTACTTTACTGCCCACCCCCTCCTGTGCCTTATGTTACATGTACTTTACTGCCCACCCCCCTCCTGTGCCTTATGTTACCTGTACTTTACTGCCCACCCCCCTACTGTGCCTTATGTTACCTGTACTTTACTTTCCACCACCCTCCTGTGCCTTATGTTACCTGTACGTTACTGCCTACCCCCTCCTGTGCCTTATGTTACCTGTACCTGTTCTTTACTACCCACCCCCCTCCTATGCCTTATGTTACCTGTACTTTACTACCCTCCCCCTCCTGTGCCTTATGTTACTTGTACTTTACTGCCCACCCCCTCCTGTGCCTTATGTTACCTGTACTTTACTACCCACCCCCTCCTGTGCCTTATGTTACCTGTGCTTTACTGCCCACCCTCCTCTTGTGCCTTATGTTGCCTATGCTTTACTGCCCACCCTCCTCCTGTGCCTTATGTTACCTGTACTTTACTGCCCACCCCCCTCCTGTGCCTTATGTTACCTGTACTTTACTACCCACCTCACTCCTGTGTCTTATGTTACCTGTACTTTACTGCCCATCCCCCTCCTGTGCCTTGTGTTACCTGTACTTTACTGCCCACCCCCCTCCTGTGCCTTATGTTACCTGTACCTGTACTTTACTACCCACCTCACTCCTGTGTCTTATGTTACCTGTACTTTACTGCCCATCCCCCTCCCGTGCCTTATGTTACTTGTACTTTACTGCCCACCCCCTCCTGTGCCTTATGTTACATGTACTTTACTGCCCACCCCCCTCCTGTGCCTTATGTTACCTGTACTTTACTGCCCACCCCCCTACTGTGCCTTATGTTACCTGTACTTTACTTTCCCCCCCCTCCTGTGCCTTATGTTACCTGTACGTTACTGCCTACCCCCTCCTGTGCCTTATGTTACCTGTACCTGTTCTTTACTACCCACCCCCCTCCTATGCCTTATGTTACCTGTACTTTACTACCCACCCCCTCCTGTGCCTTATGTTACTTGTACTTTACTGCCCACCCCCTCCTGTGCCTTATGTTACCTGTACTTTACTACCCACCCCCTTCCTGTGCCTTATGTTACCTGTGCTTTACTGCCCACCCTCCTCTTATGCCTTATGTTGCCTATGCTTTACTGCCCACCCTCCTCCTGTGCCTTATGTTGCCTATGCTTTGCAGCCCACCCTCCTCCTGTGCCTTATGTTACCTGTGCTTTACTGCCCACTCTCCTCCTGTGCCTTATGTTGCCTATGCTTTACTGCCACCCTCCTCCTGTGCCTTATGTTGCCTATGCTTTACTGCCCACCCCCTCCTGTGCCTTATGTTACCTGTACTTTACTGCCCACCCCCCTCCTGTGCTTTATGTTACCTGTAACTGTACTTTACTACCCAACCTCCTCCTGTGCATTATGTTACCTGTGCTGTACTGCCCATCCCCCCTGTGCCTTATGTTACCTGTACTTCACTGCCCACCCCCCTCCTGTGCCTTATGTTACCTGTCCTTTACTGTCCACCCCCCTGCTGTGCCTTATGTTACCTGTACCTGTACTTTACTGCCCACCCCCCTCCTGTGCCTTATGTTACCTGTACTTTACTGCCCATCCCCCTCCTGTGCCTTATGTTACCTGTGCTTTGCTGCCTACCCCCTCCTGTGCCTTATGTTACCTGTACCTGTTATTTACTACCCACCCCCCTCCTATGCCTTATGTTACCTGTACTTTACTACCCACCCCCTCCTGTGCCTTATGTTACTTGTACTTTACTGCCCACCCCCTCCTGTGCCTTATGTTACCTGTACTTTACTACCCACCCCCTCCTGTGCCTTATGTTACCTGTGCTTTACTGCCCACCCTCCTCTTGTGCCTTATGTTGCCTATGCTTTACTGCCCACCCTCCTCCTGTGCCTTATGTTACCTGTACTTTACTGCCCACCCCCCTCCTGTGCCTTATGTTACCTGTACCTGTACTTAACTACCCACCTCACTCCTGTGTCTTATGTTACCTGTACTTTACTGCCCATCCCCCTCCTGTGCCTTGTGTTACCTGTACTTTACTGCCCACCCCCCTCCTGTGCCTTATGTTACCTGTACCTGTACTTTACTACCCACCTCACTCCTGTGTCTTATGTTACCTGTACTTTACTGCCCATCCCCCTCCTGTGCCTTATGTTACTTGTACTTTACTGCCCACCCCCTCCTGTGCCTTATGTTACATGTACTTTACTGCCCACCCCCTCCTGTGCCTTATGTTACCTGTACTTTACTGCCCACCCCCTACTGTGCCTTATGTTACCTGTACTTTACTATCCACCCCTCCTGTGCCTTATGTTACCTGTACGTTACTGCCTACCCCCTCCTGTGCCTTATGTTACCTGTACCTGTTCTTTACTACCCACCCCCCTCCTATGCCTTATGTTACCTGTACTTTACTACCCACCCCCTCCTGTGCCTTATGTTACTTGTACTTTACTGCCCACACCCTCCTGTGCCTTATGTTACCTGTACTTTACTACCCACCCCCCTCCTGTGCCTTATGTTACCTGTGCTTTACTGCCCACCCTCCTCTTGTGCCTTATGTTGCCTATGCTTTACTGCCCACCCTCCTCCTGTGCCTTATGTTGCCTATGCTTTGCAGCCCACCCTCCTCCTGTGCCTTATGTTACCTGTGCTTTACTTCCCACTCTCCTCCTGTGCCTTGTGTTGCCTATGCTTTACTGCCACCCTCCTCCTGTGCCTTATGTTGCCTATGCTTTACTGCCCACCCCCTCCTGTGCCTTATGTTACCTGTACTTTACTGCCCACCCCCCTCCTGTGCTTTATGTTACCTGTAACTGTACTTTACTACCCAACCTCCTCCTGTGCCTTATGTTACCTGTGCTGTACTGCCCATCCCCCCTGTGCCTTATGTTACCTGTACTTCACTGCCCACCCCCCTCCTGTGCCTCATGTTACCTGTACTTTACTGTCCACCCCCCTGCTGTGCCTTATGTTACCTGTACCTGTACTTTACTGCCCACCCCCCTCCTGTGCCTTATGTTACCTGTGCTTTGCTGCCCACCCCCCTCCTGTGCCTTATGTTACCTGTACTTTACTGCCCACCCCCTCCTGTGCCTTATGTTACCTGTACTTTACTGCCCACCCCCTCCTGTGCCTTATGTTACCTGTACTTTACTGCCCATCCCCCTCCTGTGTCTTATGTTACCTGTACTTTACTGCCCATCCCCCTCCTGTGCCTTACGATACCTGTACTTTACTGCTCATCTCCCTCCTGTGCCTTACGTTACCAGCACTTTACTGCCCATCCCCCTCCTGTGCCTTATGTTACCTGTACTTTACTGTCCACCCCCCTCCTGTGCCTTATGTTACCTGTACTTTACTACCCACCCCCTCCTGTGCCTTATGTTACCTGTACTTTACTGCCCATCCCCCTCCTGTGCCTTATGTTACCTGTACTTTACTGCCCACCCCCCTCCTGTGCCTTATGTTACCTGTACCTGTACTTTACTACCCACCCCCCTCCTGTGCCTTATGTTACCTGTACTTTACTGCCCATCCCCCTCCTGTGCCTTATGTTACCTATACTTTACTGCCCACCCCCTCCTATGCCTTATGTTACCTGTACCTGTACTTTACTACCCACCCCCCTCCTGTGCCTTATGTTACCTGTACTTTACTGCCCATCCCCCTCCTGTGCCTTATGTTACCTGTACTTTACTGTCCACCCCCTCCTGTGCCTTATGGTACCTGTACCTGTACTTTACTACCACCCCCCTCCTGTGCCTTATGTTACCTGTTTTTACTGCCCATCCCCCTCCTGTGCCTTATGTTACCTGTACTTTACTGCCCACCCCCCTCCTGTGCCTTATGTTACCTGTACCTGTACTTTACTACCCACCCCCCTCCTGTGCCTTATGTTACCTGTACTTTACTGCCCACCCCCTCCTGTGCCTTACGTTACCTGTACCTGTACCTTACTACCCACCCCCTCCTGTGCCTTATGTTACCTGTACTTTACTGCCCATCCCCCTCCTGTGCCTTATGTTACCTGTACTTTACTGCCCACCCCCCTACTGTGCCTTATGTTACCTGTACTTTACTACCCACCCCCCTCCTGTGCCTTATGTTACCTGTACTTTACTGCCCATCCCCCTCCTGTCCCTTATGTTACCTGTACCTTACTGCCCACCCCCCTACTGTGCCTTATGTTACCTGTACTTTACTACCCACCCCCCTCCTGTGCCTTATGTTACCTGTACTTTACTGCCCACCCTCCTCCTGTGCCTTATGTCACCTGTACCTGTACTTTACTGCCCATCCCCCTCCTGTGCCTCATGTTACCTGTACTTTACTGCCCACCCCCCTCCTGTGCCTTATGTTACCTGTACTTTACTGCCCACCCCCTCCTGTGCCTTATGTTACCTGTACCTGTACTTTACTACCCACCCTCCTCCTGTGCCTTATGTTACCTATGCTTTACTGCCCACCCCCTCCTGTGCTTTATGTTACCTGTACTTTACTACCCAACCTCCTCCTGTGCCTTATGTTACCTGTGCTGTACTGCCCATCCCCCCTGTGCCTTATGTTACCTGTACTTCACTGCCCACCCCCCTCCTGTGCCTTATGTTACCTGTACTTTATTTTCCACCCCCTGCTGTGCCTTATGTTACCTGTACCTGTACTTTACTGCCCACCCCCCTCCTGTGCCTTATGTTACCTGTACTTTACTGCCCATCCCCCTCCTGTGCCTTATGTTACCTGTGCTTTACTGCTCACCCCCCTCCTGTGCCTTATGTTACCTGTACTTTACTGCCCACCCCCTCATGTGACTTATGTTACCTGTACTTTACTGCCCATCCCCCTCCTGTGCCTTATGTTACCTGTACTTTACTGCCCATCCCCCTCCTGTGCCTTATGGTACCTGTACCTGTACTTTACTACCACCCCCTCCTGTGCCTTATGTTACCTGTACTTTACTGCCCATCCCCCTCCTGTGCCTTATGTTACCTGTACTTTACTGCCCACCCCCCTCCTGTGCCTTATGTTACCTGTACTTTACTACCCACCCCCCTCCTGTGCCTTATGTTACCTGTACTTTACTGCCCATCCCCCTCCTGTGCCTTATGTTACCTGTACTTTACTGCCCACCCCCCTCCTGTGCCTTACATTACCTGTACCTGTACCTTACTACCCACCCCCTCCTGTGCCTTATGTTACCTGTACTTTACTGCCCATCCCCCTCCTGTGCCTTATGTTACCTGTACTTTACTACCCACCCCCCTCCTGTGCCTTATGTTACCTGGACTTTACTGCCCATCCCCCTCCTGTGCCTTATGTTACCTGTACTTTACTGCCCACCCTCCTCCTGTGCCTTATGTCACCTGTACCTGTACTTTACTGCCCATCCCCCTCCAATGCCTCATGTTACCTGTACTTTGCTGCCCATCCCCCTCCTGTGCCTTATGTTACCTGTACTTTACTGTCCACCCCCCCCTGTGCCTCATGTTACCTGTACTTTACTGCCCATCCCCCTCCTGTGCCTTATGTTACCTGTACTTTACTGTCCACCCCCTCCTGTGCCTTATGTTACCTGTACTTTACTGCCCACCCTCCTCCTGTGCCTTATGTCACCTGTACCTGTACTTTACTGCCCACCCCCTCCAATGCCTCATGTTACCTGTACTTTACTGTCCACCCCCCTCCTGTGCCTTATGTTACCTGTACTTTACTACCCACCCCCCTCCTGTGCCTTATGTTACCTGTACTTTACTGCCCATCCCCCTCCTGTGCCTTATGTTACCTATACTTTACTGCCCACCCCCTCCTATGCCTTATGTTACCTGTACCTGTACTTTACTACCCACCCCCCTCCTGTGCCTTATGTTACCTGTACTTTACTGCCCATCCCCCTCCTGTGCCTTATGTTACCTGTACTTTACTGTCCACCCCCTCCTGTGCCTTATGGTACCTGTACCTGTACTTTACTACCACCCCCCTCCTGTGCCTTATGTTACCTGTTTTTACTGCCCATCCCCCTCCTGTGCCTTATGTTACCTGTACTTTACTGCCCACCCCCCTCCTGTGCCTTATGTTACCTGTACCTGTACTTTACTACCCACCCCCCTCCTGTGCCTTATGTTACCTGTACTTTACTGCCCACCCCCTCCTGTGCCTTACGTTACCTGTACCTGTACCTTACTACCCACCCCCTCCTGTGCCTTATGTTACCTGTACTTTACTGCCCATCCCCCTCCTGTGCCTTATGTTACCTGTACTTTACTGCCCACCCCCCTACTGTGCCTTATGTTACCTGTACTTTACTACCCACCCCCCTCCTGTGCTTTATGTTACCTGTACTTTACTGCCCATCCCCCTCCTGTCCCTTATGTTACCTGTACCTTACTGCCCACCCCCCTACTGTGCCTTATGTTACCTGTACTTTACTACCCACCCCCCTCCTGTGCCTTATGTTACCTTTACTGCCCACCCTCCTCCTGTGCCTTATGTCACCTGTACCTGTACTTTACTGCCCATCCCCCTCCTGTGCCTCATGTTACCTGTACTTTACTGCCCACCCCCCTCCTGTGCCTTATGTTACCTGTACTTTACTGCCCATCCCCTCCTGTGCCTTATGTTACCTGTACCTGTACTTTACTACCCACCCTCCTCCTGTGCCTTATGTTACCTATGCTTTACTGCCCACCCCCTCCTGTGCTTTATGTTACCTGTACTTTACTACCCAACCTCCTCCTGTGCCTTATGTTACCTGTGCTGTACTGCCCATCCCCCCTGTGCCTTATGTTACCTGTACTTCACTGCCCACCCCCCTCCTGTGCCTTATGTTACCTGTACTTTATTTTCCACCCCCTGCTGTGCCTTATGTTACCTGTACCTGTACTTTACTGCCCACCCCCCTCCTGTGCCTTATGTTACCTGTACTTTACTGCCCATCCCCCTCCTGTGCCTTATGTTACCTGTGCTTTACTGCTCACCCCCCTCCTGTGCCTTATGTTACCTGTACTTTACTGCCCACCCCCTCATGTGACTTATGTTACCTGTACTTTACTGCCCATCCCCCTCCTGTGCCTTATGTTACCTGTACTTTACTGCCCATCCCCCTCCTGTGCCTTATGGTACCTGTACCTGTACTTTACTACCACCCCCTCCTGTGCCTTATGTTACCTGTACTTTACTGCCCATCCCCCTCCTGTGCCTTATGTTACCTGTACTTTACTGCCCACCCCCCTCCTGTGCCTTATGTTACCTGTACTTTACTACCCACCCCCCTCCTGTGCCTTATGTTACCTGTACTTTACTGCCCATCCCCCTCCTGTGCCTTATGTTACCTGTACTTTACTGCCCACCCCCCTCCTGTGCCTTACATTACCTGTACCTGTACCTTACTACCCACCCCCTCCTGTGCCTTATGTTACCTGTACTTTACTGCCCATCCCCCTCCTGTGCCTTATGTTACCTGTACTTTACTGCCCACCCCCCTACTGTGCCTTATGTTACCTGTACTTTACTACCCACCCCCCTCCTGTGCCTTATGTTACCTGTACTTTACTGCCCATCCCCCTCCTGTCCCTTATGTTACCTGTACCTTACTGCCCACCCCCCTACTGTGCCTTATGTTACCTGTACTTTACTACCCACCCCCCTCCTGTGCCTTATGTTACCTGTACTTTACTGCCCACCCTCCTCCTGTGCCTTATGTCACCTGTACCTGTACTTTACTGCCCATCCCCCTCCTGTGCCTCATGTTACCTGTACTTTACTGCCCACCCCCCTCCTGTGCCTTATGTTACCTGTACTTTACTGCCCACCCCCTCCTGTGCCTTATGTTACCTGTACCTGTACTTTACTACCCACCCTCCTCCTGTGCCTTATGTTACCTATGCTTTACTGCCCACCCCCTCCTGTGCTTTATGTTACCTGTACTTTACTACCCAACCTCCTCCTGTGCCTTATGTTACCTGTGCTGTACTGCCCATCCCCCCTGTGCCTTATGTTACCTGTACTTCACTGCCCACCCCCCTCCTGTGCCTTATGTTACCTGTACTTTATTTTCCACCCCCTGCTGTGCCTTATGTTACCTGTACCTGTACTTTACTGCCCACCCCCCTCCTGTGCCTTATGTTACCTGTACTTTACTGCCCATCCCCCTCCTGTGCCTTATGTTACCTGTGCTTTACTGCTCACCCCCCTCCTGTGCCTTATGTTACCTGTACTTTACTGCCCACCCCCTCATGTGACTTATGTTACCTGTACTTTACTGCCCATCCCCCTCCTGTGCCTTATGTTACCTGTACTTTACTGCCCATCCCCCTCCTGTGCCTTATGGTACCTGTACCTGTACTTTACTACCACCCCCTCCTGTGCCTTATGTTACCTGTACTTTACTGCCCATCCCCCTCCTGTGCCTTATGTTACCTGTACTTTACTGCCCACCCCCCTCCTGTGCCTTATGTTACCTGTACTTTACTACCCACCCCCCTCCTGTGCCTTATGTTACCTGTACTTTACTGCCCATCCCCCTCCTGTGCCTTATGTTACCTGTACTTTACTGCCCACCCCCCTCCTGTGCCTTACATTACCTGTACCTGTACCTTACTACCCACCCCCTCCTGTGCCTTATGTTACCTGTACTTTACTGCCCATCCCCCTCCTGTGCCTTATGTTACCTGTACTTTACTACCCACCCCCCTCCTGTGCCTTATGTTACCTGGACTTTACTGCCCATCCCCCTCCTGTGCCTTATGTTACCTGTACTTTACTGCCCACCCTCCTCCTGTGCCTTATGTCACCTGTACCTGTACTTTACTGCCCATCCCCCTCCAATGCCTCATGTTACCTGTACTTTGCTGCCCATCCCCCTCCTGTGCCTTATGTTACCTGTACTTTACTGTCCACCCCCCCCTGTGCCTCATGTTACCTGTACTTTACTGCCCATCCCCCTCCTGTGCCTTATGTTACCTGTACTTTACTGTCCACCCCCTCCTGTGCCTTATGTTACCTGTACTTTACTGCCCACCCTCCTCCTGTGCCTTATGTCACCTGTACCTGTACTTTACTGCCCACCCCCTCCAATGCCTCATGTTACCTGTACTTTACTGTCCACCCCCCTCCTGTGCCTTATGTTACCTGTACTTTACTACCCACCCCCCTCCTGTGCCTTATGTTACCTGTACTTTACTGCCCATCCCCCTCCTGTGCCTTATGTTACCTATACTTTACTGCCCACCCCCTCCTATGCCTTATGTTACCTGTACCTGTACTTTACTACCCACCCCCCTCCTGTGCCTTATGTTACCTGTACTTTACTGCCCATCCCCCTCCTGTGCCTTATGTTACCTGTACTTTACTGTCCACCCCCTCCTGTGCCTTATGGTACCTGTACCTGTACTTTACTACCACCCCCCTCCTGTGCCTTATGTTACCTGTTTTTACTGCCCATCCCCCTCCTGTGCCTTATGTTACCTGTACTTTACTGCCCACCCCCCTCCTGTGCCTTATGTTACCTGTACCTGTACTTTACTACCCACCCCCCTCCTGTGCCTTATGTTACCTGTACTTTACTGCCCACCCCCTCCTGTGCCTTACGTTACCTGTACCTGTACCTTACTACCCACCCCCTCCTGTGCCTTATGTTACCTGTACTTTACTGCCCATCCCCCTCCTGTGCCTTATGTTACCTGTACTTTACTGCCCACCCCCCTACTGTGCCTTATGTTACCTGTACTTTACTACCCACCCCCCTCCTGTGCTTTATGTTACCTGTACTTTACTGCCCATCCCCCTCCTGTCCCTTATGTTACCTGTACCTTACTGCCCACCCCCCTACTGTGCCTTATGTTACCTGTACTTTACTACCCACCCCCCTCCTGTGCCTTATGTTACCTTTACTGCCCACCCTCCTCCTGTGCCTTATGTCACCTGTACCTGTACTTTACTGCCCATCCCCCTCCTGTGCCTCATGTTACCTGTACTTTACTGCCCACCCCCCTCCTGTGCCTTATGTTACCTGTACTTTACTGCCCATCCCCTCCTGTGCCTTATGTTACCTGTACCTGTACTTTACTACCCACCCTCCTCCTGTGCCTTATGTTACCTATGCTTTACTGCCCACCCCCTCCTGTGCTTTATGTTACCTGTACTTTACTACCCAACCTCCTCCTGTGCCTTATGTTACCTGTGCTGTACTGCCCATCCCCCCTGTGCCTTATGTTACCTGTACTTCACTGCCCACCCCCCTCCTGTGCCTTATGTTACCTGTACTTTATTTTCCACCCCCTGCTGTGCCTTATGTTACCTGTACCTGTACTTTACTGCCCACCCCCCTCCTGTGCCTTATGTTACCTGTACTTTACTGCCCATCCCCCTCCTGTGCCTTATGTTACCTGTGCTTTACTGCTCACCCCCCTCCTGTGCCTTATGTTACCTGTACTTTACTGCCCACCCCCTCATGTGACTTATGTTACCTGTACTTTACTGCCCATCCCCCTCCTGTGCCTTATGTTACCTGTACTTTACTGCCCATCCCCCTCCTGTGCCTTATGGTACCTGTACCTGTACTTTACTACCACCCCCTCCTGTGCCTTATGTTACCTGTACTTTACTGCCCATCCCCCTCCTGTGCCTTATGTTACCTGTACTTTACTGCCCACCCCCCTCCTGTGCCTTATGTTACCTGTACTTTACTACCCACCCCCCTCCTGTGCCTTATGTTACCTGTACTTTACTGCCCATCCCCCTCCTGTGCCTTATGTTACCTGTACTTCACTGCCCACCCCCCTCCTGTGCCTTATGTTACCTGTACTTTACTGTCCACCCCCCTGCTGTGCCTTATGTTACCTGTACCTGTACTTTACTGCCCACCCCCCTCCTGTGCCTTATGTTACCTGTACTTTACTGCCCATCCCCCTCCTGTGCCTTATGTTACCTGTGCTTTACTGCTCACCCCCCTCCTGTGCCTTATGTTACCTGTACTTTACTGCCCACCCCCTCCTGTGACTTATGTTACCTGTACTTTACTGCCCATCCCCCTCCTGTGCCTTATGTTACCTGTACTTTACTGCCCATCCCCCTCCTGTGCCTTATGGTACCTGTACTTTACTACCACCCCCTCCTGTGCCTTATGTTACCTGTACTTTACTGCCCATCCCCCTCCTGTGCCTTATGTTACCTGTACTTTACTGCCCACCCCCCTCCTGTGCCTTATGTTACCTGTACTTTACTACCCACCCCCCTCCTGTGCCTTATGTTACCTGTACTTTACTGCCCATCCCCCTCCTGTACCTTATGTTACCTGTACTTTACTGCCAACCCCCCTCCTGTGCCTTACGTTACCTGTACTTGTACCTTACTACCCACCCCCTCCTGTGCCTTATGTTACCTGTACTTTACTGCCCATCCCCCTCCTGTGCCTTATGTTACCTGTACTTTACTACCCACCCCCCTCCTGTGCCTTATGTTACCTGGACTTTACTGCCCATCCCCCTCCTGTGCCTTATGTTACCTGTACTTTACTGCCCACCCTCCTCCTGTGCCTTATGTTACCTGTACCTGTACTTTACTACCCACCCCCCTCCTGTGCCTTATGTTACCTGTACTTTACTGCCCACCCCCTCCTGTGCCTTATGTTACCTGTACTTTACTGCCCACCCCCTCCTGTGCCTTATGTTACCTGTATCCGTACTTTACTGCCCACCCCTCTCCTGTGCCTTATGTTACCTGTACTTTACTGCCCACCCCCTCCTGTGCCTTATGTTACCTGTACCTGTACTTTACTACCCACCCCCCTCCTGTGCCTTATGTTACCTGTACTTTACTGCCCACCCCCTCCTGTGCCTTATGTTACCTGTACCTGTACTTTACTACCCACCCCCCTCCTGTGACTTATGTTACCTGTACTTTACTGCCCACCCCCTCCTGTGCCTTATGTTGCCTATGCTTTACTGCCCACCCTCCTCCTGTACCTTATGTTACCTGTACTTTACTGCTCATCCCCCTCCTGTGTCTTATGTTGCCTATGCTTTACTGCCCACCCTCCTCCTGTGCCTTATGTTGCCTATGCTTTATTGCCCACCCTCCTCCTGTGCCTTATGTTACCTGTACTTTACTGCCCACCCCCACCTGTGCCTTATGTTACCTGTACTTTACTGCCCACCCCCCTCCTGTGCCTTATGTTACCTGTACCTGTACTTTACTACCCACCTCACTCCTGTGTCTTATGTTACCTGTACTTTACTGCCCATCCCCCTCCTGTGCCTTGTGTTACCTGTACTTTACTGCCCACCCCCCTCCTGTGCCTTATGTTACCTGTACCTGTACTTTACTACCCACCTCACTCCTGTGTCTTATGTTACCTGTACTTTACTGCCCATCCCCCTCCTGTGCCTTATGTTACTTGTACTTTACTGCCCACCCCCTCCTGTGCCTTATGTTACATGTACTTTACTGCCCACCCCCCTCCTGTGCCTTATGTTACCTGTACTTTACTGCCCACCCCCCTACTGTGCCTTATGTTACCTGTACTTTACTGTCCACCCCCCTCCTGTGCCTTATGTTACCTATACGTTACTGCCTACCCCCTCCTGTGCCTTATGTTACCTGTACCTGTTCTTTACTACCCACCCCCCCTCCTATGCCTTATGTTACCTGTACTTTACTACCCACCCCCTCCTGTGCCTTATGTTACTTGTACTTTACTGCCCACCCCCTCCTGTGCCTTATGTTACCTGTACTTTACTACCCACCCCCCTCCTGTGCCTTATGTTATGTGTGCTTTACTGCCCACCCTCCTCTTGTGCCTTATGTTGCCTATGCTTTACTGCCCACCCTCCTCCTGTGCCTTATGTTGCCTATGCTTTGCTGCCCACCCTCCTCCTGTGCCTTATGTTACCTGTGCTTTACTGCCCACTCTCCTCCTGTGCCTTATGTTGCCTATGCTTTACTGCCACCCTCCTCCTGTGCCTTATGTTGCCTATGCTTTACTGCCCACCCCCCTCCTGTGCCTTATGTTACCTGTACTTTACTGCCCACCCCCCTCCTGTGCCTTATGTTACCGGTACCTGTACTTTACTACCCACCCCCCTCCTGTGCCTTATGTTACCTGTGGTTTACTGCCCACCCTCCGCCTGTGCCTTATGTTGCCTATGCTTTACTGCCCACCCTCCTCCCGTGCCTTATGTTGCCTATGCTTTACTGCCCACCCTCCTCCTGTGCCTTATGTTACCTGTGCTTTACTGCCCACCCTCCTCCTGTGCCTTATGTTGCCTATGCTTTACTGCCCACCCTCCTCCTGTGCCTTATGTTACCTGTACTTTACTGCCCACCCTCCTCCTGTGCCTTATGTTGCCTGTGCTTTACTGCCGACCCTCCTCCTGTGCCTTATGTTGCCTATGCTTTACTGCCCACCCTCCTCCTGTGCCTTATGTTGCCTATGCTTTACTGCCCACCCTCCTCCTGTGCCTTATGTTACCTGTACTTTACTGCCCACCCCTCCTGTGCCTTATGTTACCTGTACTTTACTGCCCACCCCCCTCCTGTGCCTTATGTTACCTGTGCTTTACTGCCCACCTCCCTCCTGTGCCTTATGTTACCTGTGCTTTTCTGCCCACCCTCCTCCTGTGCCTTATGTTGCCTATGCTTTACTGCCCACCCCCTCCTGTGCCTTGTTACCTGTACCTGTACTTTACTGCCCAACCCCCTCCTGTGCCGTATGTTACCTGTACTTTACTGCCCACCCCCTCCTGTGCCTTATGTTACTTGTACTTTACTGCCCATCCCCCTCCTGTGCCTTATGTTGCCTATGCTTTCCTGCCCACCCCCCTCCTGTGCCTTATGTTACCTGTACTTTACTACCCACCCCCCTCCTGTGCCTTATGTTACCTGTACTTTACTGCCCATCCCCCTCCTGTGCCTTATGTTACCTGTACTTTACTGCCCACCCCCCTCCTGTGCCTTATGTTACCTGTACTTTACTGTCCACCCCCTGCTGTGCCTTATGATACCTGTACCTGTACTTTACTGCCCATCCCCCTCCTGTGCCTTATGTTACCTGTACTTTACTGCCCATCCCCCTCCTGTGCCTTATGTTACCTGTGCTTTACTGCCCATCCCCCGCCTGTGCCTTATGTTACCTGTACTTTACTGCCCACCCCCCGCCTGTACCTTATGTTATCTGTACTTTACTGCCCACCCCCCTCCTGTGCCTTATGTAACCTGTACTTTACTGCCCACCTCCCTCCTGTGCTTATGTTACCTGTACTTTACTGCCCACCCCCTCCTGTGCCTTATGTTACCTGTACCTGTACTTTACTACCCACCCCCCTCCTGTGCCTTATGTTACCTGTACTTTACTGCCCATCCCCCTCCTGTGCCTTATGTTACCTGTACTTTACTGCCCACCCCCCTCCTGTGCCTTACGTTACCTGTACCTGTACTTTACTACCCACCCCCCTCCTGTGCCTTATGTTACCTGTACTTTACTGCCCACCCCCTCCTGTGCCTTATGTTACCTGTACCTGTACTTTACTACCCACCCCCCTCCTGTGCCTTATGTTACCTGTACTTTACTGCCCATCCCCCTCCTGTGCCTTATGTTACCTGTACTTTACTGCCCACCCCCTCCTGTGCCTTATGTTACCTGTACCGGTACTTTACTACCCACCCCCCTCCTGTGCCTTATGTTACCTGTACTTTACTGCCCATCCCCCTCCTGTGCCTTATGTTACCTGTACTTTACTGCCCATCCCCCTCCTATGCCTTATGTTACCTGTACTTTACTGCCCACCCCCCTCCTGTGCTTTATGTTACCTCTGCTTTACTGCCCACCCTCCTCATGTGCCTTATGTTGACTATGCTTTACTGCCCACCCTCCTCCTGTGCCTTATGTTACCGGTACTTTACTGGCCACGCCCCTCCTGTGCCTTATGTTACCTGTAACTGTACTTTACTACCCACCCCCCTCCTGTGCCTTATGTTACCTGTGCTTTACTGCCCACCCTCCTCCTGTGCCTTATGTTGCCTATGCTTTACTGCCCACCCTCCTCCTGTGCCTTATGTTACCTGTACTTTACTGCCCACTCCCCTCCTGTGCCTTATGTTACCTGTACTTTACTGCCCACCCCCCTCCTGTGCCTTATGTTACCTGTACTTTACTGCCCACCCCCTCCTGTGCCTTATGTTACTTGTACTTTACTGCCCATCCCCCTCCTGTGCCTTATGTTGCCTATGCTTTCCTGCCCACCCCCCTCCTGTGCCTTATGTTACCTGTACTTTACTACCCACCCCCCTCCTGTGCCTTATGTTACCTGTACTTTACTGCCCACCCCCCTCCTGTGCCTTATGTTACCTGTACTTTACTGCCCACCCCCCTCCTGTGCCTTATGTTACCTGTACTTTACTGTCCACCCCCTGCTGTGCCTTATGATACCTGTACCTGTACTTTACTGCCCATCCCCCTCCTGTGCCATATGTTACCTGTACTTTACTTCCCATCCCCCTCCTGTGCCTTATGTTACCTGTGCTTTACTGCCCATCCCCCGCCTGTGCCTTATGTTACCTGTACTTTACTGCCCACCCCCCGCCTGTACCTTATGTTATCTGTACTTTACTGCCCACCCCCCTCCTGTGCCTTATGTTACCTGTACTTTACTGCCCACCCCCCTCTGTGCTTATGTTACCTGTACTTTACTGCCGACCCCCCTCCTGTGCCTTATGTTACCTGTACCTGTACTTTACTACCCACCCCCCTCCTGTGCCTTATGTTACCTGTACTTTACTGCCCATCCCCCTCCTGTGCCTTATGTTACCTGTACTTTACTGCCCACCCCCCTCCTGTGCCTTACGTTACCTGTACTTTACTGCCCACCCCCTCCTATGCCTTATGTTACCTGTACTTTACTGCCCACCCCCCTCCTGTGCTTTATGTTACCTCTGCTTTACTGCCCACCCTCCTCATGTGCCTTATGTTGACTATGCTTTACTGCCCACCCTCCTCCTGTGCCTTATGTTACCGGTACTTTACTGGCCACGCCCCTCCTGTGCCTTATGTTACCTGTACCTGTACTTTACTACCCACCCCCCTCCTGTGCCTTATGTTACCTGTGCTTTACTGCCCACCCTCCTCCTGTGCCTTATGTTGCCTATGCTTTACTGCCCACCGTCCTCCTGTGCCTTATGTTACCTGTACTTTACTGCCCACTCCCCTCCTGTGCCTTATGTTACCTGTACTTTACTGCCCACCCCCTCCTGTGCCTTATGTTACCTGTACTTTACTGCCCACCCCCTCCTGTGCCTTATGTTACCTGTACCTGCACTTTACTACCCACCCCCCTCCTGTGCCTTATGTTACCTGTGCTTTACTGCCCACCCTCCTCCTGTGCCTTATGTTGCCTATGCTTTACTGCCCACCCTCCTCCTGTGACTTATGTTGCCTATGCTTTACTGCCCACCCTCCTCCTGTGCCTTGTTACCTGTGCTTTGCTGCCCACCCTCCTCCTGTGCCTTATGTTGCCTATGCTTTACTGCCCACCCTCCTCCTGTGCCTTATGTTACCTATGCTTTACTGCCCACCCCCCTCCTGTGCTTTATGTTACCTGTAACTGTAATTTACTACCCAACCTCCTCCTGTGCCTTATGTTACCTGTGCTGTACTGCCCTTCCCCCCTGTGCCTTATGTTACCTGTACTTCACTGCCCACCCCCCTCCTGTGCCTTATGTTACCTGTGCTTTACTGTCCACCCCCCTGCTGTGCCTTATGTTACCATTACCTGTACTTTACTGCCCACCCCCCTCCTGTGCCTTATGTTACCTGTACTTTACTGCCCATCCCCCTCCTGTGCCTTATGTTACCTGTACTTTACTGCCCACCCCCTCCTGTGCCTTATGTTACCTGTACTTTACTGCCCACCCCCTCCTGTGCCTTATGTTACCTGTACTTTACTGCCCACCCCCTCCTGTGCCTTATGTTACCTGTACTTTACTGCCCATCCCCCTCCTGTGCCTTATGTTACCTGTACTTTACTGTCCATCCCCCTCCTGTGCCTTACGATACCTGTACTTTACTGCTCATCTCCCTCCTGTGCCTTACGTTACCAGCACTTTACTGCCCATCCCCCTCCTGTGCCTTATGTTACCTGGACTTTACTGTCCACCCCCCTCCTGTGCCTTATGTTACCTGTACTTTACTACCCACCCGCCTCCTGTGCCTTATGTTACCTGTACTTTACTGCCCATCCCCCTCCTGTGCCTTATGTTACCTGTACTTTACTGCCCACCCCCCTCCTGTGCCTTATGTTACCTGTACTTTACTACCCACCCCCCTCCTGTGCCTTATGTTACCTGTACTTTACTGCCCATCCCCCTCCTGTGCCTTATGTTACCTATACTTTCCTGCCCACCCCCCTCCTGTGCCTTATGTTACCTGTACCTGTACTTTACTACCCACCCCCCTCCTGTGCCTTATGTTACCTGTACTTTACTGCCCATCCCCCTCCTGTGCCTTATGTTACCTGTACCTGTACTTTACTACCCACCCCCCTCCTGTGCCTTATGTTACCTGTATTTTACTGCCCATCCCCCTCCTGTGCCTTTGGTTACCTGTACTTTACTGCCCACCCCCCTCCTGTGCCTTATGTTACCTGTACCTGTACTTTACTACCCACCCCCCTCCTGTGCCTTATGTTACCTATACTTTACTGCCCATCCCCCTCCTGTGCCTTATGTTACCTGTACTTTACTGCCCACCCCCCTCCTGTGCCTTACGTTACCTGTACCTGTACCTTACTACCCACCCCCTCCTGTGCCTTATGTTACCTGTACTTTACTGCCCATCCCCCTCCTGTGCCTTATGTTACCTGTACTTTACTGCCCACCCCCCTACTGTGCCTTATGTTACCTGTACCTGTACTTTACTACCCACCCCCCTCCTGTGCCTTATGTTACCTGTACTTTACTACCCACCCCCCCTCCTGTGCCTTATGTTACCTGTACTTTACTGCCCACCCCCCTCCTGTGCCTTATGTTACCTGTACCTGTACTTTACTACCCACCCCCCTCCTGTGCCTTATGTTACCTGTACTTTACTGCCCACCCTCCTCCTGTGCCTTATGTTGGCTATGCTTTACTGCCCACCCTCCTCCTGTGCCTTATGTTACCGGTACTTTACTGGCCACGCCCCTCCTGTGCCTTATGTTACCTGTACCTGTACTTTACTACCCACCCCCCTCCTGTGCCTTATGTTACCTGTGCTTTACTGCCCACCCTCCTCCTGTTCCTTATGTTGCCTATGCTTTACTGCCCACCCTCCTCCTGTGCCTTATGTTACCTGTACTTTACTGCCCATGCCCCTCCTGTGCCTTATGTTACCTGTACTTTACTGTCCACCCCCCTCCTGTGCCTTATGTTACCTGTACTTTACTGCCCACCCCCTCCTGTGCCTTATGTTACCTGTACCTGTACTTTACTACCCACCCCCCTCCTGTGCCTTATGTTACCTGTGCTTTACTGCCCACCCACCTCCTGTGCCTTATGTTGCCTATGCTTTACTGCCCACCATCCTCCTGTGACTTATGTTGCCTATGCTTTACTGCCCACCCCCCTCCTGTGCTTTATGTTACCTGTAACTGTACTTTACTACCCAACCTCCTCCTGTGCCTTATGTTACCTGTGCTGTACTGCCCAACCCCCTGTGCCTTATGTTACCTGTACTTCACTGCCCACCCCCCTCCTGTGCCTTATGTTACCTGTACTTTACTGTCCACCCCCCTGCTGTGCCTTATGTTAACTGTACCTGTACTTTACTGCCCACCCCCTCCTGTGCCTTATGTTACCTGTACTTTACTGCCCATCCCCCTCCTGTGCCTTATGTTACCTGTGCTTTACTGCCCACCCCCCTCCTGTGCCTTATGTTACCTGTACTTTACTGCCCACCCCCTCCTGTGCCTTATGTTACCTGTACTTTACTGCCCACCCCCTCCTGTGCCTTATGTTACCTGTACTTTACTGCCCATCCCCCTCCTGTGCCTTATGTTACCTGTACTTTACTGCCCATCCCCCTCCTGTGCCTTACGATACCTGTACTTTACTGCTCATCTCCCTCCTGTGACTTACGTTACCAGCACTTTACTGCCCATCCCCCTCCTGTGCCTTATGTTACCTGTACTTTACTGTCCACCCCCCTCCTGTGCCTTATGTTACCTGTACTTTACTACCCACCCCCTCCTGTGCCTTATGTTACCTGTACTTTACTGCCCATCCCCCTCCTGTGCCTTATGTTACCTGTACTTTACTGCCCACCCCCCTCCTGTGCCTTATGTTACCTGTACCTGTACTTTACTACCCACCCCCCTCCTGTGCCTTATGTTACCTGTACTTTACTGCCCATCCCCCTCCTGTGCCTTATGTTACCTATACTTTACTGCCCACCCCCTCCTATGCCTTATGTTACCTGTACCTGTACTTTACTACCCACCCCCCTCCTGTGCCTTATGTTACCTGTACTTTACTGCCCATCCCCCTCCTGTGCCTTATGTTACCTGTACTTTACTGTCCACCCCCTCCTGTGCCTTATGGTACCTGTACCTGTACTTTACTACCACCCCCCTCCTGTGCCTTATGTTACCTGTTTTTACTGCCCATCCCCCTCCTGTGCCTTATGTTACCTGTACTTTACTGCCCACCCCCCTCCTGTGCCTTATGTTACCTGTACCTGTACTTTACTACCCACCCCCCTCCTGTGCCTTATGTTACCTGTACTTTACTGCCCATCCCCCTCCTGTGCCTTATGTTACCTGTACTTTACTGCCCACCCCCTCCTGTGCCATACGTTACCTGTACCTGTACCTTACTACCCACCCCCTCCTGTGCCTTATGTTACCTGTACTTTACTGCCCATCCCCCTCCTGTGCCTTATGTTACCTGTACTTTACTGCCCACCCCCCTACTGTGCCTTATGTTACCTGTACTTTACTACCTTCCCCCCTCTTGTGCCTTATGTTACCTGTACTTTACTGCCCATCCCCCTCCTGTCCCTTATGTTACCTGTACTTTACTGCCCACCCCCCTACTATGCCTTATGTTACCTGTACTTTACTGCCCACCCTCCTCCTGTGCCTTATGTCACCTGTACCTGTACTTTACTGCCCATCCCCCTCCTGTGCCTCATGTTACCTGTACTTTACTGCCCACCCCCCTCCTGTGCCTTATGTTACCTGTACTTTACTGCCCACCCCCCTACTGTGCCTTATGTTACCTGTACTTTACTACCCACCCCCCTCCTGTGCCTTATGTTACCTGTACTTTACTGCCCATCCCCCTCCTGTCCCTTTTGTTACCTGTACTTTACTACCCACCCCCCTCCTGTGCCTTATGTTACCTGTACTTTACTGCCCACCCTCCTCCTGTGCCTTATGTCACCTGTACCTGTACTTTACTGCCCATCCCCCTCCTGTGCCTCATGTTACCTGTACTTTACTGCCCACCCCCCTCCTGTGCTTTATGTTACCTGTACTTTACTACCCAACCTCCTCCTGTGCCTTATGTTACCTGTGCTGTACTGCCCATCCCCCCTGTGCCTTATGTTACCTGTACTTCACTACCCACCCCCCTCCTGTGCCTTATGTTACCTGTACTTTACTGCCCACCCTCCTCCTGTGCCTTATGTCACCTGTACCTGTACTTTACTGCCCATCCCCCTCCTGTGCCTCATGTTACCTGTACTTTACTGCCCACCCCCCTCCTGTGCCTTATGTTACCTGTACTTTACTGTCCACCCCCTCCTGTGCCTTATGTTACCTGTACTTTACTGCCCACCCCCTCCTGTGCCTTATGTTACCTGTACCTGTACTTTACTGCCCACCCCCCTCCTGTGCCTTATGTTACCTGTACTTTACTGCCCATCCCCCTCCTGTGCCTTATGTTACATGTGCTTTACTGCCCACCCCTCTCCTGTGCCTTATGTTACCTGTACTTTACTGCCCACCCCCTCCTGTGCCTTATGTTACCTGTACTTTACTGCCCACCCCCTCCTGTGACTTATGTTACCTGTACTTTACTGCCCATCCCCCTCCTGTGCCTTATGTTACCTGTACTTTACTGCCCATCCCCCTCCTGTGCCTTATGGTACCTGTACCTGTACTTTACTACCACCCTCTCCTGTGCCTTATGTTACCTGTACTTTACTGCCCATCCCCCTCCTGTGCCTTATGTTACCTGTACTTTACTGCCCACCCCCTCCTGTGCCTTATGTTACCTGTACCTGTACTTTACTACCCACCCCCCTCCTGTGCCTTATGTTACCTGTACTTTACTGCCCATCCCCCTCCTGTGCCTTATGTTACCTGTACTTTACTGCCCACCCCCCTCCTGTGCCTTACGTTACCTGTACCTGTACCTTACTACCCACCCCCTCCTGTGCCTTATGTTACCTGTACTTTACTGCCCATCCCCCTCCTGTGCCTTATGTTACCTGTACTTTACTACCCACCCCCCTCCTGTGCCTTATGTTACCTGGACTTTACTGCCCATGCCCCTCCTGTGCCTTATGTTACCTGTACTTTACTGCCCACCCTCCTCCTGTGCCTTATGTCACCTGTACCTGTACTTTACTGCCCATCCCACTCCTGTGCCTCATGTTACCTGTACTTTACTGCCCATCCCCCTCCCGTGCCTTATGTTACCTGTATCCGTATTTTACTGCCCACCCCCCTCCTGTGC
This sequence comes from Ambystoma mexicanum, assembly GCF_040938575.1. Taxonomy (NCBI): domain Eukaryota; kingdom Metazoa; phylum Chordata; class Amphibia; order Caudata; family Ambystomatidae; genus Ambystoma; species Ambystoma mexicanum. The sequence continues at coordinate 20,662,181 of NC_090935.1, forward strand.
CTTATGTTACCTGTACTTTACTGCCCACCCCCTCCTTTGCCTTATGTTACCTGTACCTGTACTTTACTACCCACCCCCCTCCTGTGCCTTATGTTACCTGTACTTTACTGCCCACCCCCTCCTGTGCCTTATGTTACCTGTACCTGTACTTTACTACCCACCCCCCTCCTGTGCCTTATGTTGCCTATGCTTTACTGCCCACCCTCCTCCTGTACCTTATGTTACCTGTACTTTACTGCTCGTCCCCCTCCTGTGTCTTATGTTGCCTATGCTTTACTGCCCACCCTCCTCCTGTGCCTTATGTTGCCTATGCTTTATTGCCCACCCTCCTCCTGTGCCTTATGTTACCTGTACTTTACTGCCCACCCCCTCCTGTGCCTTATGTTACCTGTACTTTACTGCCCACCCCCCTCCTGTGCCTTATGTTACCTGTACCTGTACTTTACTACCCACCTCACTCCTGTGTCTTATGTTACCTGTACTTTACTGCCCATCCCCCTCCTGTGCCTTGTGTTACCTGTACTTTACTGCCCACCCCCCTCCTGTGCCTTATGTTACCTGTACCTGTACTTTACTACCCACCTCACTCCTGTGTCTTATGTTACCTGTACTTTACTGCCCATCCCCCTCCTGTGCCTTATGTTACTTGTACTTTACTGCCCACCCCCTCCTGTGCCTTATGTTACATGTACTTTACTGCCCACCCCCCTCCTGTGCCTTATGTTACCTGTACTTTACTGCCCACCCCCCTACTGTGCCTTATGTTACCTGTACTTTACTTTCCACCACCCTCCTGTGCCTTATGTTACCTGTACGTTACTGCCTACCCCCTCCTGTGCCTTATGTTACCTGTACCTGTTCTTTACTACCCACCCCCCTCCTATGCCTTATGTTACCTGTACTTTACTACCCTCCCCCTCCTGTGCCTTATGTTACTTGTACTTTACTGCCCACCCCCTCCTGTGCCTTATGTTACCTGTACTTTACTACCCACCCCCTCCTGTGCCTTATGTTACCTGTGCTTTACTGCCCACCCTCCTCTTGTGCCTTATGTTGCCTATGCTTTACTGCCCACCCTCCTCCTGTGCCTTATGTTACCTGTACTTTACTGCCCACCCCCCTCCTGTGCCTTATGTTACCTGTACTTTACTACCCACCTCACTCCTGTGTCTTATGTTACCTGTACTTTACTGCCCATCCCCCTCCTGTGCCTTGTGTTACCTGTACTTTACTGCCCACCCCCCTCCTGTGCCTTATGTTACCTGTACCTGTACTTTACTACCCACCTCACTCCTGTGTCTTATGTTACCTGTACTTTACTGCCCATCCCCCTCCCGTGCCTTATGTTACTTGTACTTTACTGCCCACCCCCTCCTGTGCCTTATGTTACATGTACTTTACTGCCCACCCCCCTCCTGTGCCTTATGTTACCTGTACTTTACTGCCCACCCCCCTACTGTGCCTTATGTTACCTGTACTTTACTTTCCCCCCCCTCCTGTGCCTTATGTTACCTGTACGTTACTGCCTACCCCCTCCTGTGCCTTATGTTACCTGTACCTGTTCTTTACTACCCACCCCCCTCCTATGCCTTATGTTACCTGTACTTTACTACCCACCCCCTCCTGTGCCTTATGTTACTTGTACTTTACTGCCCACCCCCTCCTGTGCCTTATGTTACCTGTACTTTACTACCCACCCCCTTCCTGTGCCTTATGTTACCTGTGCTTTACTGCCCACCCTCCTCTTATGCCTTATGTTGCCTATGCTTTACTGCCCACCCTCCTCCTGTGCCTTATGTTGCCTATGCTTTGCAGCCCACCCTCCTCCTGTGCCTTATGTTACCTGTGCTTTACTGCCCACTCTCCTCCTGTGCCTTATGTTGCCTATGCTTTACTGCCACCCTCCTCCTGTGCCTTATGTTGCCTATGCTTTACTGCCCACCCCCTCCTGTGCCTTATGTTACCTGTACTTTACTGCCCACCCCCCTCCTGTGCTTTATGTTACCTGTAACTGTACTTTACTACCCAACCTCCTCCTGTGCATTATGTTACCTGTGCTGTACTGCCCATCCCCCCTGTGCCTTATGTTACCTGTACTTCACTGCCCACCCCCCTCCTGTGCCTTATGTTACCTGTCCTTTACTGTCCACCCCCCTGCTGTGCCTTATGTTACCTGTACCTGTACTTTACTGCCCACCCCCCTCCTGTGCCTTATGTTACCTGTACTTTACTGCCCATCCCCCTCCTGTGCCTTATGTTACCTGTGCTTTGCTGCCTACCCCCTCCTGTGCCTTATGTTACCTGTACCTGTTATTTACTACCCACCCCCCTCCTATGCCTTATGTTACCTGTACTTTACTACCCACCCCCTCCTGTGCCTTATGTTACTTGTACTTTACTGCCCACCCCCTCCTGTGCCTTATGTTACCTGTACTTTACTACCCACCCCCTCCTGTGCCTTATGTTACCTGTGCTTTACTGCCCACCCTCCTCTTGTGCCTTATGTTGCCTATGCTTTACTGCCCACCCTCCTCCTGTGCCTTATGTTACCTGTACTTTACTGCCCACCCCCCTCCTGTGCCTTATGTTACCTGTACCTGTACTTAACTACCCACCTCACTCCTGTGTCTTATGTTACCTGTACTTTACTGCCCATCCCCCTCCTGTGCCTTGTGTTACCTGTACTTTACTGCCCACCCCCCTCCTGTGCCTTATGTTACCTGTACCTGTACTTTACTACCCACCTCACTCCTGTGTCTTATGTTACCTGTACTTTACTGCCCATCCCCCTCCTGTGCCTTATGTTACTTGTACTTTACTGCCCACCCCCTCCTGTGCCTTATGTTACATGTACTTTACTGCCCACCCCCTCCTGTGCCTTATGTTACCTGTACTTTACTGCCCACCCCCTACTGTGCCTTATGTTACCTGTACTTTACTATCCACCCCTCCTGTGCCTTATGTTACCTGTACGTTACTGCCTACCCCCTCCTGTGCCTTATGTTACCTGTACCTGTTCTTTACTACCCACCCCCCTCCTATGCCTTATGTTACCTGTACTTTACTACCCACCCCCTCCTGTGCCTTATGTTACTTGTACTTTACTGCCCACACCCTCCTGTGCCTTATGTTACCTGTACTTTACTACCCACCCCCCTCCTGTGCCTTATGTTACCTGTGCTTTACTGCCCACCCTCCTCTTGTGCCTTATGTTGCCTATGCTTTACTGCCCACCCTCCTCCTGTGCCTTATGTTGCCTATGCTTTGCAGCCCACCCTCCTCCTGTGCCTTATGTTACCTGTGCTTTACTTCCCACTCTCCTCCTGTGCCTTGTGTTGCCTATGCTTTACTGCCACCCTCCTCCTGTGCCTTATGTTGCCTATGCTTTACTGCCCACCCCCTCCTGTGCCTTATGTTACCTGTACTTTACTGCCCACCCCCCTCCTGTGCTTTATGTTACCTGTAACTGTACTTTACTACCCAACCTCCTCCTGTGCCTTATGTTACCTGTGCTGTACTGCCCATCCCCCCTGTGCCTTATGTTACCTGTACTTCACTGCCCACCCCCCTCCTGTGCCTCATGTTACCTGTACTTTACTGTCCACCCCCCTGCTGTGCCTTATGTTACCTGTACCTGTACTTTACTGCCCACCCCCCTCCTGTGCCTTATGTTACCTGTGCTTTGCTGCCCACCCCCCTCCTGTGCCTTATGTTACCTGTACTTTACTGCCCACCCCCTCCTGTGCCTTATGTTACCTGTACTTTACTGCCCACCCCCTCCTGTGCCTTATGTTACCTGTACTTTACTGCCCATCCCCCTCCTGTGTCTTATGTTACCTGTACTTTACTGCCCATCCCCCTCCTGTGCCTTACGATACCTGTACTTTACTGCTCATCTCCCTCCTGTGCCTTACGTTACCAGCACTTTACTGCCCATCCCCCTCCTGTGCCTTATGTTACCTGTACTTTACTGTCCACCCCCCTCCTGTGCCTTATGTTACCTGTACTTTACTACCCACCCCCTCCTGTGCCTTATGTTACCTGTACTTTACTGCCCATCCCCCTCCTGTGCCTTATGTTACCTGTACTTTACTGCCCACCCCCCTCCTGTGCCTTATGTTACCTGTACCTGTACTTTACTACCCACCCCCCTCCTGTGCCTTATGTTACCTGTACTTTACTGCCCATCCCCCTCCTGTGCCTTATGTTACCTATACTTTACTGCCCACCCCCTCCTATGCCTTATGTTACCTGTACCTGTACTTTACTACCCACCCCCCTCCTGTGCCTTATGTTACCTGTACTTTACTGCCCATCCCCCTCCTGTGCCTTATGTTACCTGTACTTTACTGTCCACCCCCTCCTGTGCCTTATGGTACCTGTACCTGTACTTTACTACCACCCCCCTCCTGTGCCTTATGTTACCTGTTTTTACTGCCCATCCCCCTCCTGTGCCTTATGTTACCTGTACTTTACTGCCCACCCCCCTCCTGTGCCTTATGTTACCTGTACCTGTACTTTACTACCCACCCCCCTCCTGTGCCTTATGTTACCTGTACTTTACTGCCCACCCCCTCCTGTGCCTTACGTTACCTGTACCTGTACCTTACTACCCACCCCCTCCTGTGCCTTATGTTACCTGTACTTTACTGCCCATCCCCCTCCTGTGCCTTATGTTACCTGTACTTTACTGCCCACCCCCCTACTGTGCCTTATGTTACCTGTACTTTACTACCCACCCCCCTCCTGTGCCTTATGTTACCTGTACTTTACTGCCCATCCCCCTCCTGTCCCTTATGTTACCTGTACCTTACTGCCCACCCCCCTACTGTGCCTTATGTTACCTGTACTTTACTACCCACCCCCCTCCTGTGCCTTATGTTACCTGTACTTTACTGCCCACCCTCCTCCTGTGCCTTATGTCACCTGTACCTGTACTTTACTGCCCATCCCCCTCCTGTGCCTCATGTTACCTGTACTTTACTGCCCACCCCCCTCCTGTGCCTTATGTTACCTGTACTTTACTGCCCACCCCCTCCTGTGCCTTATGTTACCTGTACCTGTACTTTACTACCCACCCTCCTCCTGTGCCTTATGTTACCTATGCTTTACTGCCCACCCCCTCCTGTGCTTTATGTTACCTGTACTTTACTACCCAACCTCCTCCTGTGCCTTATGTTACCTGTGCTGTACTGCCCATCCCCCCTGTGCCTTATGTTACCTGTACTTCACTGCCCACCCCCCTCCTGTGCCTTATGTTACCTGTACTTTATTTTCCACCCCCTGCTGTGCCTTATGTTACCTGTACCTGTACTTTACTGCCCACCCCCCTCCTGTGCCTTATGTTACCTGTACTTTACTGCCCATCCCCCTCCTGTGCCTTATGTTACCTGTGCTTTACTGCTCACCCCCCTCCTGTGCCTTATGTTACCTGTACTTTACTGCCCACCCCCTCATGTGACTTATGTTACCTGTACTTTACTGCCCATCCCCCTCCTGTGCCTTATGTTACCTGTACTTTACTGCCCATCCCCCTCCTGTGCCTTATGGTACCTGTACCTGTACTTTACTACCACCCCCTCCTGTGCCTTATGTTACCTGTACTTTACTGCCCATCCCCCTCCTGTGCCTTATGTTACCTGTACTTTACTGCCCACCCCCCTCCTGTGCCTTATGTTACCTGTACTTTACTACCCACCCCCCTCCTGTGCCTTATGTTACCTGTACTTTACTGCCCATCCCCCTCCTGTGCCTTATGTTACCTGTACTTTACTGCCCACCCCCCTCCTGTGCCTTACATTACCTGTACCTGTACCTTACTACCCACCCCCTCCTGTGCCTTATGTTACCTGTACTTTACTGCCCATCCCCCTCCTGTGCCTTATGTTACCTGTACTTTACTACCCACCCCCCTCCTGTGCCTTATGTTACCTGGACTTTACTGCCCATCCCCCTCCTGTGCCTTATGTTACCTGTACTTTACTGCCCACCCTCCTCCTGTGCCTTATGTCACCTGTACCTGTACTTTACTGCCCATCCCCCTCCAATGCCTCATGTTACCTGTACTTTGCTGCCCATCCCCCTCCTGTGCCTTATGTTACCTGTACTTTACTGTCCACCCCCCCCTGTGCCTCATGTTACCTGTACTTTACTGCCCATCCCCCTCCTGTGCCTTATGTTACCTGTACTTTACTGTCCACCCCCTCCTGTGCCTTATGTTACCTGTACTTTACTGCCCACCCTCCTCCTGTGCCTTATGTCACCTGTACCTGTACTTTACTGCCCACCCCCTCCAATGCCTCATGTTACCTGTACTTTACTGTCCACCCCCCTCCTGTGCCTTATGTTACCTGTACTTTACTACCCACCCCCCTCCTGTGCCTTATGTTACCTGTACTTTACTGCCCATCCCCCTCCTGTGCCTTATGTTACCTATACTTTACTGCCCACCCCCTCCTATGCCTTATGTTACCTGTACCTGTACTTTACTACCCACCCCCCTCCTGTGCCTTATGTTACCTGTACTTTACTGCCCATCCCCCTCCTGTGCCTTATGTTACCTGTACTTTACTGTCCACCCCCTCCTGTGCCTTATGGTACCTGTACCTGTACTTTACTACCACCCCCCTCCTGTGCCTTATGTTACCTGTTTTTACTGCCCATCCCCCTCCTGTGCCTTATGTTACCTGTACTTTACTGCCCACCCCCCTCCTGTGCCTTATGTTACCTGTACCTGTACTTTACTACCCACCCCCCTCCTGTGCCTTATGTTACCTGTACTTTACTGCCCACCCCCTCCTGTGCCTTACGTTACCTGTACCTGTACCTTACTACCCACCCCCTCCTGTGCCTTATGTTACCTGTACTTTACTGCCCATCCCCCTCCTGTGCCTTATGTTACCTGTACTTTACTGCCCACCCCCCTACTGTGCCTTATGTTACCTGTACTTTACTACCCACCCCCCTCCTGTGCTTTATGTTACCTGTACTTTACTGCCCATCCCCCTCCTGTCCCTTATGTTACCTGTACCTTACTGCCCACCCCCCTACTGTGCCTTATGTTACCTGTACTTTACTACCCACCCCCCTCCTGTGCCTTATGTTACCTTTACTGCCCACCCTCCTCCTGTGCCTTATGTCACCTGTACCTGTACTTTACTGCCCATCCCCCTCCTGTGCCTCATGTTACCTGTACTTTACTGCCCACCCCCCTCCTGTGCCTTATGTTACCTGTACTTTACTGCCCATCCCCTCCTGTGCCTTATGTTACCTGTACCTGTACTTTACTACCCACCCTCCTCCTGTGCCTTATGTTACCTATGCTTTACTGCCCACCCCCTCCTGTGCTTTATGTTACCTGTACTTTACTACCCAACCTCCTCCTGTGCCTTATGTTACCTGTGCTGTACTGCCCATCCCCCCTGTGCCTTATGTTACCTGTACTTCACTGCCCACCCCCCTCCTGTGCCTTATGTTACCTGTACTTTATTTTCCACCCCCTGCTGTGCCTTATGTTACCTGTACCTGTACTTTACTGCCCACCCCCCTCCTGTGCCTTATGTTACCTGTACTTTACTGCCCATCCCCCTCCTGTGCCTTATGTTACCTGTGCTTTACTGCTCACCCCCCTCCTGTGCCTTATGTTACCTGTACTTTACTGCCCACCCCCTCATGTGACTTATGTTACCTGTACTTTACTGCCCATCCCCCTCCTGTGCCTTATGTTACCTGTACTTTACTGCCCATCCCCCTCCTGTGCCTTATGGTACCTGTACCTGTACTTTACTACCACCCCCTCCTGTGCCTTATGTTACCTGTACTTTACTGCCCATCCCCCTCCTGTGCCTTATGTTACCTGTACTTTACTGCCCACCCCCCTCCTGTGCCTTATGTTACCTGTACTTTACTACCCACCCCCCTCCTGTGCCTTATGTTACCTGTACTTTACTGCCCATCCCCCTCCTGTGCCTTATGTTACCTGTACTTTACTGCCCACCCCCCTCCTGTGCCTTACATTACCTGTACCTGTACCTTACTACCCACCCCCTCCTGTGCCTTATGTTACCTGTACTTTACTGCCCATCCCCCTCCTGTGCCTTATGTTACCTGTACTTTACTACCCACCCCCCTCCTGTGCCTTATGTTACCTGGACTTTACTGCCCATCCCCCTCCTGTGCCTTATGTTACCTGTACTTTACTGCCCACCCTCCTCCTGTGCCTTATGTCACCTGTACCTGTACTTTACTGCCCATCCCCCTCCAATGCCTCATGTTACCTGTACTTTACTGCCCATCCCCCTCCTGTGCCTTATGTTACCTGTACTTTACTGTCCACCCCCCCCTGTGCCTCATGTTACCTGTACTTTACTGCCCATCCCCCTCCTGTGCCTTATGTTACCTGTACTTTACTGTCCACCCCCTCCTGTGCCTTATGTTACCTGTACTTTACTGCCCACCCTCCTCCTGTGCCTTATGTCACCTGTACCTGTACTTTACTGCCCACCCCCTCCAATGCCTCATGTTACCTGTACTTTACTGTCCACCCCCCTCCTGTGCCTTATGTTACCTGTACTTTACTGCCCACCCCCTCCTGTGCCTTATGTTACCTGTACTTTACTGCCCACCCCCCTCCTGTGCCTTATGTTACCTGTACTTTACTACCACCCCCCTCCTGTGCCTTATGTTACCAGCACTCCCCTCTCACACCCGCTTTTCTTGCATTAGGACACCTTCCTAGTTGACTTGCCAGCCACAGGTGTATTATTTGGGAATGTACCAGCCATGCCATACACTGCCACGCCCACTACCTTAGGCCGACAGATCTACCAGCGTTGCCCGAGCACCCAACACTGTGCCATCACTGTTAGGCAAGCACGCAACAAGGTCCTATGCTAAAACACCCCACGGAAAATGCCCCATAGAAAAACAGAAAAGGACACGGCGGGAAACATGTAGAGGTGAACACAAAATGTACATTCAAATTAATGTGATCATTTGCAATAATATATATGGAAATTAGCCTTGGTACTTCAATTATAAACATGTATACTTCTTCAAAGCATTAGGTTTAAAAAAAAAAAGGTGGAAATGGCTTTTTTTAAATCGACATGTTAAAACGGACAGGGAGAAACACCCAACACCCGAAGGCTGTGCCAGAAAATTCATGTTTGTGTATGTGTGTTTTGCCCCTGGTATATGTCCACATTTATTTACACCATCATCCACTGGATCCCTCCTGGTGCTCATACACCCTCGTCCACTGGCTCCCTCCTGGTTCTCATTACACCCCCATCCACTGGCTCGCTCCTGGTTCTCATTACACCCTCGTCCACTGGCTCCCTCCTGGTTCTCATTACACCCTCATCTACTGGCTCTCTGCTAGTTCTCATTACACCCTCGTCCACTGGCTCCCTCCTGGTTCTCATACACCCTCGTCCACTGGCTCCCTCCTGGTTCTCATTACACCCCCATCCACTGGCTCGCTCCTGGTTCTCATTACACCCTCGTCCACTGGCTCCCTCCTGGTTCTCATACACCCTCGTCCACTGGCTCCCTCCTGGTTCTCATTACACCCCCATCCACTGCCTCGCTCCTGGTTCTCATTACACCCTCGTCCACTGGCTCCCTCCTGGTTCTCATTACACCCTCATCTACTGGCTCTCTGCTAGTTCTCATTACACCCTCGTCCACTGGCTCCCTCCTGGTTCTCATACACCCTCGTCCACTGGCTCCCTCCTGGTTCTCATTACACCCCCATCCACTGGCTCGCTCCTGGTTCTCATTACACCCTCGTCCACTGGCTCCCTCCTGGTTCTCATACACCCTCGTCCACTGGCTCCCTCCTGGTTCTCATTACACCCCCATCCACTGCCTCGCTCCTGGTTCTCATTACACCCTCGTCCACTGGCTCCCTCCTGGTTCTCATTACACCCTCATCTACTGGCTCTCTGCTAGTTCTCATTACACCCTCGTCCATTGGCTCCCTCCTGGTTCTCATTACACCCTCGTCCACTGGCTCCCTACTGGTTCTCATTACACCCTCGTCCACTGGTCCCTCCTGGTTCTCATTACACCCTCGTCCACGGGCTCCCTACTGATTCTCATTACAACCTCGTCCCCTGGCCCCCTCCTGGTTCTCATTACACCCTCGTCCACCGGCTCTCTACTGGTTCTCATTACACTCTCATCAACTGGCTCCCTACTGGTTCTCATTACACCCTCATCCACTGACTCCCTACTGGTTCTCATTACACCCTCATCCACTGGCTCCCTCCTGGCTCTCATTACACCCTCATTCACCGGCTCCCTACTGGTTCTCCCAACACCCTCATCCACTGGATCCCTACAGGTTCTCATTACACCCTCATCCACTGGCTCCCTACAGGGTCTCATTACACCCTCATCCACTGCCTCCCTACTGGTTCTCATTACACCCTCATTCACTGACTCCCTACTGGTTCTCATTACAACCTCATCCATTGGGTCCCTCCTGGTTCTCATACACCCTCGTCTACCAGCTCCCTTCTGGTTCTCATTACACCCTCATCCACTGGCTCCCTCCTGGTTCTCATTACACCCTCACCCACTGGCTCCCTCCTGGTTCTCATTACACCCCCATTCACTGGCTCACTGCTGGTTCTCATTACACCCTCACCCACTGGCACCCTACTGGTTCTCATTACACCCTCATTCACCGGCTCCCTACTGGTTCTCATTACACCCTCATTCACCGGCTCCCTACTGGTTCTCACAACACCCTCATCCACTGGCTCCCTCCTGGTTCTCATTACACCCTCATCCACTGGATCCCTACAGGTTCTCATTACACCCTCATCCACTGGCTCCCTAAAGGTTCTCATTACACCCTCATCCACTGGATCCCTACTGGTTCTCATTGCACCCTCATCCACTGGCTCCCTCCTGGTTCTCATTACACCCTCATCCACTGACTCCCTACTGGTTCTCATTACACCCTCATCCAGTGGCTCCCTCTTGGTTATCATTACACCCTCATTCACCGGCTCCCTACTGGTTCTCCCAACACCCTCATCCACTGGCTCCCTCCTGGTTCTCATTACACCCTCATCCACTGGATCCTTACAGGTTCTCATTACACCCTCATCCACTGGCTCCCTACAGGTTCTCATTACACCCTCATCCACTGGCTCCCTACTGGTTCTCATTACAACCTCATCCATTGGGTCACTCCTGGTTCACATACACCCTCGTCCACTGGCTCCCTCCTGGCTCTCATTACACCCTCATCCACTGGCTCCCTCCTGGTTCTCATTACACCCTCATCCACTGGCTCCCTCCTGGTTCTCATTACACCCCCATCCACTGGCTCACTGCTGGTTATCATTACACCCTCACCCACTGGCTCCCTACTGGTTCTCATTACACCCTAATTCACCGGCTCCCTACTGGTTCTCATTACACCCTCATTCACCGGCTCCCTACTGGTTCTCACAACACCCTCATCCACTGGCTCCCTCCTGGTTCTCATTACACCCTCATCCACTGGATCCCTACAGGTTCTCATTACACCCTCATCCACTGGCTCCCTAAAGGTTCTCATTACACCCTCATCCACTGGCTCCCTACTGGTTCTAATTACACCCTCATTCACTGACTCCCTACTGGTTCTCATTACAACCTCATCCATTGGGTCCCTCCTGGTTCTCATACACCCTCGTCCACTGGCTCCCTCCTTGTTCTCATTACACCCTCATCCACTGGCTCCCTCCTGGTTCTCATTACACCCTCATCCACTGGCTCCCTCCTGGTTCTCATTACACCCCCATCCACTGGCTCCCTACAGGTTCTCATTACACCCTCATCCACTGACTCCCTAAAGGTTCTCATTACACCCTCATCCACTGGCTCCCTACTGGTTCTCATTGCACCCTCATCCACTGGCTCCCTCCTGGTTCTCATTACACCCTCATCCACTGACTCCCTACTGGTTCTCATTACACCCTCATCCACTGGCTCCCTCTTGGTTCTCATTACACCCTCATTCACCGGCTCCCTACTGGTTCTCCCAACACCCTCATCCACTGACTCCCTCCTGGTTCTCATTACACCCTCATCCACTGGAACCCTACAGGTTCTCATTACACCCTCATCCACTGGCTCCCTACTGGTTCTCATTACACCCTCATTCACTGACTCCCTACTGGTTCTCATTACAACCTCATCCATTGGGTCACTCCTGGTTCTCATACACCCTCGTCCACTGGCTCCCTCCTGGGTCTCATTACACCCTCATCCACTGGCTCCCTCCTGGTTCTCATTACAACCTCATCCATTGGGTCACTCCTGGTTCTCATACACCCTCATCCACTGGCTCACTCCTGGTTCTCATTACACCCTCATCCACTGGCTCCCTCCTGGTTCTCATTACACCCCCATCCACTGGCTCACTGCTGGTTCTCATTACACCCTCACCCACTGGCTCCCTACTGGTTCTCATTACACCCTAATTCACCGGCTCCCTACTGGTTCTCATTACACCCTCATTCACCGGCTCCCTACTGGTTCTCACAACACCCTCATCCACTGGCTCCCTCCTGGTTCTCATTACACCCTCATCCACTGGATCCCTACAGGTTCTCATTACACCCTCATCCACTGGCTCCCTAAAGGTTCTCATTACACCCTCATCCACTGGCTCCCTACTGGTTCTCCTTACACCCTCATTCACTGACTCCCTACTGGTTCTCATCACAACCTCATCCATTGGGTCCCTCCTGGCTCTCATACACCCTCGTCCACTGGCTCCCTCCTTGTTCTCATTACACCCTCATCCACTGGCTCCCTCCTGGTTCTCATTACACCCTCATCCACTGGCTCCCTCCTGGTTCTCATTACACCCCCATCCACTGGCTCACTGCTGGTTCTCATTACACCCTCGCCCACTGGCTCCCTACTGGTTCTCACTACACCCTCATTCACCGGCTCCCTACTGGTTCTCATTACACCCTCATTCACCGGCTCCCTACTGGTTCTCACAACACCCTCATCCACTGGCTCCCTCCTGGTTCTCATTACACCCTCATCCACTGGATCCCTACAGGTTCTCATTACACCCTCATTCACTGGCTCCCTAAAGGTTCTCATTACACCCTCATCCACTGGCTCCCTACTGGTTCTCATTACACCCTCATTCACTGACCCCTACTGGTTCTCATTACAACCTCATCCATTGGGTCCCTCCTGGTTCTCATACACCCTCGTCCACTGGCTCCCTCCTGGTTCCCATTACACCCTCATTCACCGGCTCCCTACTGGTTCTCCCAACACCCTCATCCACTGGCTCCCTCCTGGTTCTCATTACACCCTCATCCACTGGATCCTTACAGGTTCTCATTACACCCTCATTCACTGACTCCCTACTGGTTCTCATTAAAACCTCATCCATTGGGTGCCTCCTGGTTCTCATACACCCTCGTCTACCAGCTCCCTTCTGGTTCTCATTACACCCTCATCCACTGGCTCCCTCCTGGTTCTCATTACACCCTCATCCACTGGCTCCCTCCTGGTTCTCATTACACCCCCATTCACTGGCTCACTGCTGGTTCTCATTACACCCTCACCCACTGGCACCCTACTGGTTCTCATTACACCCTCATTCACCGGCTCCCTACTGGTTCTCATTACACCCTCATTCACCGGCTCCCTACTGGTTCTCACAACACCCTCATCCACTGGCTCCCTCCTGGTTCTCATTACACCCTCATCCACTGGATCCCTACAGGTTCTCATTACACCCTCATCCACTGGCTCCCTAAAGGTTCTCATTACACCCTCATCCACTGGCTCCCTACTGGTTCTCATTGCACCCTCATCCACTGGCTCCCTCCTGGTTCTCATTACACCCTCATCCACTGACTCCCTACTGGTTCTCATTATACCCTCATCCACTGGCTCCCTCTTGGTTCTCATTACACCCTCATTCACCGGCTCCCTACTGGTTCTCCGAACACCCTCATCCACTGGCTCCCTCCTGGTTCTCATTACACCCTCATCCACTGGATCCTTACAGGTTCTCATTACACCCTCATCCACTGGCTCCCTACAGGTTCTCATTACACCCTCATCCACTGGCTCCCTACTGGTTCTCATTACAACCTCATCCATTGGGTCACTCCTGGTTCACATACACCCTCGTCCACTGGCTCCCTCCTGGCTCTCATTACACCCTCATTCACTGGCTCCCTCCTGGTTCTCATTACACCCTCATCCACTGGCTCCCTCCTGGTTCTCATTACACCCCCATCCACTGGCTCACTGCTGTTTATCATTACACCCTCACCCACTGGCTCCCTACTGGTTCTCATTACACCCTAATTCACCGGCTCCCTACTGGTTCTCATAACACCCTCATTCACCGGCTCCCTACTGGTTCTCACAACACCCTCATCCACTGGCTCCCTCCTGGTTCTCATTACACCCTCATCCACTGGATCCCTACATGTTCTCATTACACCCTCATCCACTGGCTCCCTAAAGGTTCTCATTACACCGTCATCCACTGGCTCCCTACTGGTTCTCATTACACCCTCATTCACTGACTCCCTACTGGTTCTCATTACAACCTCATCCATTGGGTCCCTCCTGGTTCTCATACACCCTCGTCCACTGGCTCCCTCCTTGTTCTCATTACACCCTCATCCACTGGCTCCCTCCTGGTTCTCATTACACCCTCATCCACTGGCTCCCTCCTGGTTCTCATTACACCCCCATCCACTGGCTCACTGCTTTTTCTTATTACACCCTCGCCCACTGGCTCCCTACTGGTTCTCACTACACCCTCATTCACCGGCTCCCTCTTGGTTCTCATTACACCCTCATTCACCGGCTCCCTACTGGTTCTCCCAACACCCTCATCCACTGGCTCCCTCCTGGTGCACATTACACCTTCATCCACTGGATCCCTACAGGTTCTCATTACACCCTCATCCACTGGCTCCCTAAAGGTTCTCATTACACCCTCATCCACTGGCTCCCTACTGGTTCTCATTGCACCCTCATCCACTGGCTCCCTCCTGGTTCTCATTACACCCTCATCCACTGACTCCCTACTGGTTCTCATTACACCCTCATCCACTGGCTCCCTCTTGGTTCTCATTACACCCTCATTCACCGGCTCCCTACTGGTTCTCCCAACACCCTCATCCACTGACTCCCTCCTGGTTCTCATTACACCCTCATCCACTGGAACCCTACAGGTTCTCATTACACCCTCATCCACTGGCTCCCTACTGGTTCTCATTACACCCTCATTCACTGACTCCCTACTGGTTCTCATTACAACCTCATCCATTGGGTCACTCCTGGTTCTCATACACCCTCGTCCACTGGCTCCCTCCTGGGTCTCATTACACCCTCATCCACTGGCTCCCTCCTGGTTCTCATTACAACCTCATCCATTGGGTCACTCCTGGTTCTCATACACCCTCATCCACTGGCTCACTCCTGGTTCTCATTACACCCTCATCCACTGGCTACCTCCTGGTTCTCATTACACCCCCATCCACTGGCTCACTGCTGGTTCTCATTACACCCTCACCCACTGGCTCCCTACTGGTTCTCATTACACCCTAATTCACCGGCTCCCTACTGGTTCTCATTACACCCTCATTCACCGGCTCCCTACTGGTTCTCACAACACCCTCATCCACTGGCTCCCTCCTGGTTGTCATTACACCCTCATCCACTGGATCCCTACAGGTTCTCATTACACCCTCATCCACTGGCTCCCTAAAGGTTCTCATTACACCCTCATCCACTGGCTCCCTACTGGTTCTCCTTACACCCTCATTCACTGACTCCCTACTGGTTCTCATTACAACCTCATCCATTGGGTCCCTCCTGGCTCTCATACACCCTCGTCCACTGGCTCCCTCCTGGTTCTCATTACACCCTCATCCACTGGCTCCCTCCTGGTTCTCATTACACCCCCATCCACTGGCTCACTGCTGGTTCTCATTACACCCTCGCCCACTGGCTCCCTACTGGTTCTCACTACACCCTCATTCACCGGCTCCCTACTGGTTCTCATTACACCCTCATTCACCGGCTCCCTACTGGTTCTCACAACACCCTCATCCACTGGCTCCCTCTTGGTTCTCATTACACCCTCATCCACTGGATCCCTACAGGTTCTCATTACACCCTCATTCACTGGCTCCCTAAAGGTTCTCATTACACCCTCATTCACTGACCCCTACTGGTTCTCATTACAACCTCATCCATTGGGTCCCTCCTGGTTCTCATACACCCTCGTCCACTGGCTCCCTCCTGGTTCCCATTACACCCTCATTCACCGGCTCCCTACTGGTTCTCCCAACACCCTCATCCACTGGCTCCCTCCTGGTTCTCATTACACCCTCATCCACTGGATCCTTACAGGTTCTCATTACACCCTCATTCACTGACTCCCTACTGGTTCTCATTGCAACCTCATCCATTGGGTCCCTCCTGGTTCTCATACACCCTCGTCTACCAGCTCCCTTCTGGTTCTCATTACACCCTCATCCACTGGCTCCCTCCTGGTTCTCATTACACCCTCATCCACTGGCTCCCTCCTGGTTCTCATTACACCCCCATTCACTGGCTCACTGCTGGTTCTCATTACACCCTCACCCACTGGCACCCTACTGGTTCTCATTACACCCTCATTCACCGGCTCCCTACTGGTTCTCATTACACCCTCATTCACCGGCTCCCTACTGGTTCTCACAACACCCTCATCCACTGGCTCCCTCCTGGTTCTCATTACACCCTCATCCACTGGATCCCTACAGGTTCTCATTACAACCTCATCCACTGGCTCCCTAAAGGTTCTCATTACACCCTCATCCACTGGCTCCCTACTGGTTCTCATTGCACCCTCATCCACTGGCTCCCTCCTGGTTCTCATTACACCCTCATCCACTGACTCCCTACTGGTTCTCATTACACCCTCATCCACTGGCTCCCTCTTGGTTCTCATTACACCCTCATTCACCGGCTCCCTACTGGTTCTCCCAACACCCCCATCCACTGGCTCCCTCCTGGTTCTCATTACACCCTCATCCACTGGATCCTTACAGGTTCTCATTACACCCTCATCCACTGGCTCCCTACAGGTTCTCATTACACCCTAATTCACCGGCTCCCTACTGGTTCTCATTACACCCTCATTCACCGGCTTCCTACTGGTTCTCACAACACCCTCATCCACTGGCTCCCTCCTGGTTCTCATTACACCCTCATCCACTGGATCCCTACAGGTTATCATTACACCCTCATCCACTGGCTCCCTAAAGGTTCTCATTACACCCTCATCCACTGGCTCCCTACTGGTTCTCATTACACCCTCATTCACTGACTCCCTACTGGTTCTCATTACAACCTCATCCATTGGGTCCCTCCTGGTTCTCATACACCCTCGTCCACTGGCTCCCTCCTTGTTCTCATTACACCCTCATCCACTGGCTCCCTCCTGGTTCTCATTACACCCTCATCCACTGGCTCCCTCCTGGTTCTCATTACACCCCCATCCACTGGCTCACTGCTTTTTCTTATTACACCCTCGCCCACTGGCTCCCTACTGGTTCTCACTACACCCTCATTCACCGGCTCCCTCTTGGTTCTCATTACACCCTCATTCACCGGCTCCCTACTGGTTCTCCCAACACCCTCATCCACTGGCTCCCTCCTGGTGCTCATTACACCCTCATCCACTGGATCCCTACAGGTTCTCATTACACCCTCATCCACTGGCTCCCTAAAGGTTCTCATTACACCCTCATCCACTGGCTCCCTCCTGGTTCTCATTACACCCTCATCCATTGACTCCCTACTGGTTCTCATTACACCCTCATCCACTGGCTCCCTCTTGGTTCTCATTACACCCTCATTCACCGGCTCCCTACTGGTTCTCCCAACACCCTCATCCACTGACTCCCTCCTGGTTCTCATTACACCCTCATCCACTGGAACCCTACAGGTTCTCATTACACCCTCATCCACTGGCTCCCTACTGGTTCTCATTACACCCTCATTCACTGACTCCCTACTGGTTCTCATTACAACCTCATCCATTGGGTCACTCCTGGTTCTCATACACCCTCGTCCACTGGCTCCCTCCTTGTTCTCATTACACCCTCATCCACTGGCTCCCTCCTGGTTCTCATTACACCCTCATCCACTGGCTCCCTCCTGGTTCTCATTACACCCCCATCCACTGGCTCACTGCTTTTTCTTATTACACCCTCGCCCACTGGCTCCCTACTGGTTCTCACTACACCCTCATTCACCGGCTCCCTCTTGGTTCTCATTACACCCTCATTCACCGGCTCCCTACTGGTTCTCCCAACACCCTCATCCACTGGCTCCCTCCTGGTGCTCATTACACCCTCATCCACTGGATCCCTACAGGTTCTCATTACACCCTCATCCACTGGCTCCCTAAAGGTTCTCATTACACCCTCATCCACTGGCTCCCTACTGGTTCTCATTGCACCCTCATCCACTGGCTCCCTCCTGGTTCTCATTACACCCTCATCCACTGACTCCCTACTGGTTCTCATTACACCCTCATCCACTGGCTCCCTCTTGGTTCTCATTACACCCTCATTCACCGGCTCCCTACTGGTTCTCCCAACACCCTCATCCACTGACTCCCTCCTGGTTCTCATTACACCCTCATTCACTGACTCCCTACTGGTTCTCATTACAACCTCATCCATTGGGTCCCTCCTGGTTCTCATACACACTCGTCCACTGGCTCCATCCTTGTTCTCATTACACCCTCATCCACTGGCTCCCTCCTGGTTCTCATTACACCCTCATCCACTGGCTCCCTCCTGGTTCTCATTACACCCCCATCCACTGGCTCACTGCTTTTTCTTATTACACCCTCGCCCACTGGCTCCCTACTGGTTCTCACTACACCCTCATTCACCGGCTCCCTCTTGGTTCTCATTACACCCTCATTCACCGGCTCCCTACTGGTTCTCCCAACACCCTCATCCACTGGCTCCCTCCTGGTGCTCATTACACCCTCATCCACTGGACCCCTACAGGTTCTCATTACACCCTCATCCACTGGCTCCCTAAAGGTTCTCATTACACCCTCATCCACTGGCTCCCTCCTGGTTCTCATTACACCCTCATCCAATGACTCCCTACTGGTTCTCATTACACCCTCATCCACTGGCTCCCTCTTGGTTCTCATTACACCCTCATTCACCGGCTCCCTACTGGTTCTCCCAACACCCTCATCCACTGACTCCCTCCTGGTTCTCATTGCACCCTCATCCACTGGAACCCTACAGGTTCTCATTACACCCTCATCCACTGGCTCCCTACTGGTTCTCATTACACCCTCATTCACTGACTCCCTACTGGTTCTCATTACAACCTCATCCATTGGGTCCCTCCTGGTTCTCATACACCCTCGTCCACTGGCTCCCTCCTTGTTCTCATTACACCCTCATCCACTGGCTCCCTCCTGGTTCTCATTACACCCTCATCCACTGGCTCCCTCCTGGTTCTCATTACACCCCCATCCACTGGCTCACTGCTTTTTCTTATTACACCCTCGCCCACTGGCTCCCTACTGGTTCTCACTACACCCTCATTCACCGGGTCCCTACTGGTTCTCCCAACACCCTCATCCACTGGCTCCCTCCTGGTGCTCATTACACCCTCATCCACTGGATCCCTACAGGTTCTCATTACACCCTCATCCACTGGCTCCCTAAAGGTTCTCATTACACCCTCATCCACTGGCTCCCTCCTGGTTCTCATTACACCCTCATCCATTGACTCCCTACTGGTTCTCATTACACCCTCATCCACTGGCTCCCTCTTGGTTCTCATTACACCCTCATTCACCGGCTCCCTACTGGTTCTCCCAACACCCTCATCCACTGACTCCCTCCTGGTTCTCATTACACCCTCATCCACTGGAACCCTACAGGTTCTCATTACACCCTCATCCACTGGCTCCCTACTGGTTCTCATTACACCCTCATTCACTGACTCCCTACTGGTGCTCATTACAACCTCATCCATTGGGTCCCTCCTGGTTCTCATACACCCTCGTCCACTGGCTCCCTCCTTGTTCTCATTACACCCTCATCCACTGGCTCCCTCCTGGTTCTCATTACACCCTCATCCACTGGCTCCCTCCTGGTTCTCATTACACCCCCATCCACTGGCTCACTGCTTTTTCTTATTACACCCTCGCCCACTGGCTCCCTACTGGTTCTCACTACACCCTCATTCACCGGCTCCCTCTTGGTTCTCATTACACCCTCATTCACCGGCTCCCTACTGGTTCTCCCAACACCCTCATCCACTGGCTCCCTCCTGGTGCTCATTACACCCTCATCCACTGGATCCCTACAGGTTCTCATTACACCCTCATCCACTGGCTCCCTAAAGGTTCTCATTACACCCTCATCCACTGGCTCCCTCCTGGTTCTCATTACACCCTCATCCATTGACTCCCTACTGGTTCTCATTACACCCTCATCCACTGGCTCCCTCTTGGTTCTCATTACACCCTCATTCACCGGCTCCCTACTGGTTCTCCCAACACCCTCATCCACTGACTCCCTCCTGGTTCTCATTACACCCTCATCCACTGGAACCCTACAGGTTCTCATTACACCCTCATCCACTGGCTCCCTACTGGTTCTCATTACACCCTCATTCACTGACTCCCTACTGGTTCTCATTACAACCTCATCCATTGGGTCACTCCTGGTTCTCATACACCCTCGTCCACTGGCTCCCTCCTTGTTCTCATTACACCCTCATCCACTGGCTCCCTCCTGGTTCTCATTACACCCTCATCCACTGGCTCCCTCCTGGTTCTCATTACACCCCCATCCACTGGCTCACTGCTTTTTCTTATTACACCCTCGCCCACTGGCTCCCTACTGGTTCTCACTACACCCTCATTCACCGGCTCCCTCTTGGTTCTCATTACACCCTCATTCACCGGCTCCCTACTGGTTCTCCCAACACCCTCATCCACTGGCTCCCTCCTGGTGCTCATTACACCCTCATCCACTGGATCCCTACAGGTTCTCATTACACCCTCATCCACTGGCTCCCTAAAGGTTCTCATTACACCCTCATCCACTGGCTCCCTACTGGTTCTCATTGCACCCTCATCCACTGGCTCCCTCCTGGTTCTCATTACACCCTCATCCACTGACTCCCTACTGGTTCTCATTACACCCTCATCCACTGGCTCCCTCTTGGTTCTCATTACACCCTCATTCACCGGCTCCCTACTGGTTCTCCCAACACCCTCATCCACTGACTCCCTCCTGGTTCTCATTACACCCTCATTCACTGACTCCCTACTGGTTCTCATTACAACCTCATCCATTGGGTCCCTCCTGGTTCTCATACACACTCGTCCACTGGCTCCATCCTTGTTCTCATTACACCCTCATCCACTGGCTCCCTCCTGGTTCTCATTACACCCTCATCCACTGGCTCCCTCCTGGTTCTCATTACACCCCCATCCACTGGCTCACTGCTTTTTCTTATTACACCCTCGCCCACTGGCTCCCTACTGGTTCTCACTACACCCTCATTCACCGGCTCCCTCTTGGTTCTCATTACACCCTCATTCACCGGCTCCCTACTGGTTCTCCCAACACCCTCATCCACTGGCTCCCTCCTGGTGCTCATTACACCCTCATCCACTGGACCCCTACAGGTTCTCATTACACCCTCATCCACTGGCTCCCTAAAGGTTCTCATTACACCCTCATCCACTGGCTCCCTCCTGGTTCTCATTACACCCTCATCCACTGACTCCCTACTGGTTCTCATTACACCCTCATCCACTGGCTCCCTCTTGGTTCTCATTACACCCTCATTCACCGGCTCCCTACTGGTTCTCCCAACACCCTCATCCACTGACTCCCTCCTGGTTCTCATTACACCCTCATCCACTGGAACCCTACAGGTTCTCATTACACCCTCATCCACTGGCTCCCTACTGGTTCTCATTACACCCTCATTCACTGACTCCCTACTGGTTCTCATTACAACCTCATCCATTGGGTCACTCCTGGTTCTCATACACCCTCGTCCACTGGCTCCCTCCTTGTTCTCATTACACCCTCATCCACTGGCTCCCTCCTGGTTCTCATTACACCCTCATCCACTGGCTCCCTCCTGGTTCTCATTACACCCCCATCCACTGGCTCACTGCTTTTTCTTATTACACCCTCGCCCACTGGCTCCCTACTCGTTCTCACTACACCCTCATTCACCGGCTCCCTCTTGGTTCTCATTACACCCTCATTCACCGGCTCCCTACTGGTTCTCCCAACACCCTCATCCACTGGCTCCCTCCTGGTGCTCATTACACCCTCATCCACTGGATCCCTACAGGTTCTCATTACACCCTCATCCACTGGCTCCCTAAAGGTTCTCATTACACCCTCATCCACTGGCTCCCTACTGGTTCTCATTGCACCCTCATCCACTGGCTCCCTCCTGGTTCTCATTACACCCTCATCCACTGACTCCCTACTGGTTCTCATTACACCCTCATCCACTGGCTCCCTCTTGGTTCTCATTACACCCTCATTCACCGGCTCCCTACTGGTTCTCCCAACACCCTCATCCACTGACTCCCTCCTGGTTCTCATTACACCCTCATCCACTGGAACCCTACAGGTTCTCATTACACCCTCATCCACTGGCTCCCTACTGGTTCTCATTACACCCTCATTCACTGACTCCCTACTGGTTCTCATTACAACCTCATCCATTGGGTCACTCCTGGTTCTCATACACCCTCGTCCACTGGCTCCCTCCTGGGTCTCATTACACCCTCATCCACTGGCTCCCTCCTGGTTCTCATTACAACCTCATCCATTGGGTCACTCCTGGTTCTCATACACCCTCATCCACTGGCTCACTCCTGGTTCTCATTACACCCTCATCCACTGGCTACCTCCTGGTTCTCATTACACCCCCATCCACTGGCTCACTGCTGGTTCTCATTACACCCTCACCCACTGGCTCCCTACTGGTTCTCATTACACCCTAATTCACCGGCTCCCTACTGGTTCTCATTACACCCTCATTCACCGGCTCCCTACTGGTTCTCACAACACCCTCATCCACTGGCTCCCTCCTGGTTCTCATTACACCCTCATCCACTGGATCCCTACAGGTTCTCATTACACCCTCATCCACTGGCTCCCTAAAGGTTCTCATTACACCCTCATCCACTGGCTCCCTACTGGTTCTCCTTACACCCTCATTCACTGACTCCCTACTGGTTCTCATTACAACCTCATCCATTGGGTCCCTCCTGGCTCTCATACACCCTCGTCCACTGGCTCCCTCCTGGTTCTCATTACACCCTCATCCACTGGCTCCCTCCTGGTTCTCATTACACCCCAATCCACTGGCTCACTGCTGGTTCTCATTACACCCTCGCCCACTGGCTCCCTACTGGTTCTCACTACACCCTCATTCACCGGCTCCCTACTGGTTCTCATTACACCCTCATTCACCGGCTCCCTACTGGTTCTCACAACACCCTCATCCACTGGCTCCCTCTTGGTTCTCATTACACCCTCATCCACTGGATCCCTACAGGTTCTCATTACACCCTCATTCACTGGCTCCCTAAAGGTTCTCATTACACCCTCATTCACTGACCCCTACTGGTTCTCATTACAACCTCATCCATTGGGTCCCTCCTGGTTCTCATACACCCTCGTCCACTGGCTCCCTCCTCTTCCCATTACACCCTCATTCACCGGCTCCCTACTGGTTCTCCCAACACCCTCATCCACTGGCTCCCTCCTGGTTCTCATTACACCCTCATCCACTGGATCCTTACAGGTTCTCATTACACCCTCATTCACTGACTCCCTACTGGTTCTCATTACAACCTCATCCATTGGGTCCCTCCTGGTTCTCATACACCCTCGTCTACAAGCTCCCTTCTGGTTCTCATTACACCCTCATCCACTGGCTCCCTCCTGGTTCTCATTACACCCTCATCCACTGGCTCCCTCCTGGTTCTCATTACACCCCCATTCACTGGCTCACTGCTGGTTCTCATTACACCCTCACCCACTGGCACCCTACTGGTTCTCATTACACCCTCATTCACCGGCTCCCTACTGGTTCTCATTACACCCTCATTCACCGGCTCCCTACTGGTTCTCACAACACCCTCATCCACTGGCTCCCTCCTGGTTCTCATTACACCCTCATCCACTGGATCCCTACAGGTTCTCATTACAACCTCATCCACTGGCTCCCTAAAGGTTCTCATTACACCCTCATCCACTGGCTCCCTACTGGTTCTCATTGCACCCTCATCCACTGGCTCCCTCCTGGTTCTCATTACACCCTCATCCACTGACTCCCTACTGGTTCTCATTACACCCTCATCCACTGGCTCCCTCTTGGTTCTCATTACACCCTCATTCACCGGCTCCCTACTGGTTCTCCCAACACCCTCATCCACTGGCTCCCTCCTGGTTCTCATTACACCCTCATCCACTGGATCCTTACAGGTTCTCATTACACCCTCATCCACTGGCTCCCTACAGGTTCTCATTACACCCTAATTCACCGGCTCCCTACTGGTTCTCATTACACCCTCATTCACCGGCTTCCTACTGGTTCTCACAACACCCTCATCCACTGGCTCCCTCCTGGTTCTCATTACACCCTCATCCACTGGATCCCTACAGGTTCTCATTACACCCTCATCCACTGGCTCCCTAAAGGTTCTCATTATACCCTCATCCACTGGCTCCCTACTGGTTCTCATTACACCCTCATTCACTGACTCCCTACTGGTTCTCATTACAACCTCATCCATTGGGTCCCTCCTGGTTCTCATACACCCTCGTCCACTGGCTCCCTCCTTGTTCTCATTACACCCTCATCCACTGGCTCCCTCCTGGTTCTCATTACACCCTCATCCACTGGCTCCCTCCTGGTTCTCATTACACCCCCATCCACTGGCTCACTGCTTTTTCTTATTACACCCTCGCCCACTGGCTCCCTACTGGTTCTCACTACACCCTCATTCACCGGCTCCCTCTTGGTTCTCATTACACCCTCATTCACCGGCTCCCTACTGGTTCTCCCAACACCCTCATCCACTGGCTCCCTCCTGGTGCTCATTACACCCTCATCCACTGGATCCCTACAGGTTCTCATTACACCCTCATCCACTGGCTCCCTAAAGGTTCTCATTACACCCTCATCCACTGGCTCCCTCCTGGTTCTCATTACACCCTCATCCATTGACTCCCTACTGGTTCTCATTACACCCTCATCCACTGGCTCCCTCTTGGTTCTCATTACACCCTCATTCACCGGCTCCCTACTGGTTCTCCCAACACCCTCATCCACTGACTCCCTCCTGGTTCTCATTACACCCTCATCCACTGGAACCCTACAGGTTCTCATTACACCCTCATCCACTGGCTCCCTACTGGTTCTCATTACACCCTCATTCACTGACTCCCTACTGGTTCTCATTACAACCTCATCCATTGGGTCACTCCTGGTTCTCATACACCCTCGTCCACTGGCTCCCTCCTTGTTCTCATTACACCCTCATCCACTGGCTCCCTCCTGGTTCTCATTACACCCTCATCCACTGGCTCCCTCCTGGTTCTCATTACACCCCCATCCACTGGCTCACTGCTTTTTCTTATTACACCCTCGCCCACTGGCTCCCTACTGGTTCTCACTACACCCTCATTCACCGGCTCCCTCTTGGTTCTCATTACACCCTCATTCACCGGCTCCCTACTGGTTCTCCCAACACCCTCATCCACTGGCTCCCTCCTGGTGCTCATTACACCCTCATCCACTGGATCCCTACAGGTTCTCATTACACCCTCATCCACTGGCTCCCTAAAGGTTCTCATTACACCCTCATCCACTGGCTCCCTACTGGTTCTCATTGCACCCTCATCCACTGGCTCCCTCCTGGTTCTCATTACACCCTCATCCACTGACTCCCTACTGGTTCTCATTACACCCTCATCCACTGGCTCCCTCTTGGTTCTCATTACACCCTCATTCACCGGCTCCCTACTGGTTCTCCCAACACCCTCATCCACTGACTCCCTCCTGGTTCTCATTACACCCTCATTCACTGACTCCCTACTGGTTCTCATTACAACCTCATCCATTGGGTCCCTCCTGGTTCTCATACACACTCGTCCACTGGCTCCATCCTTGTTCTCATTACACCCTCATCCACTGGCTCCCTCCTGGTTCTCATTACACCCTCATCCACTGGCTCCCTCCTGGTTCTCATTACACCCCCATCCACTGGCTCACTGCTTTTTCTTATTACACCCTCGCCCACTGGCTCCCTACTGGTTCTCACTACACCCTCATTCACCGGCTCCCTCTTGGTTCTCATTACACCCTCATTCACCGGCTCCCTACTGGTTCTCCCAACACCCTCATCCACTGGCTCCCTCCTGGTGCTCATTACACCCTCATCCACTGGACCCCTACAGGTTCTCATTACACCCTCATCCACTGGCTCCCTAAAGGTTCTCATTACACCCTCATCCACTGGCTCCCTCCTGGTTCTCATTACACCCTCATCCACTGACTCCCTACTGGTTCTCATTACACCCTCATCCACTGGCTCCCTCTTGGTTCTCATTACACCCTCATTCACCGGCTCCCTACTGGTTCTCCCAACACCCTCATCCACTGACTCCCTCCTGGTTCTCATTACACCCTCATCCACTGGAACCCTACAGGTTCTCATTACACCCTCATCCACTGGCTCCCTACTGGTTCTCATTACACCCTCATTCACTGACTCCCTACTGGTTCTCATTACAACCTCATCCATTGGGTCACTCCTGGTTCTCATACACCCTCGTCCACTGGCTCCCTCCTTGTTCTCATTACACCCTCATCCACTGGCTCCCTCCTGGTTCTCATTACACCCTCATCCACTGGCTCCCTCCTGGTTCTCATTACACCCCCATCCACTGGCTCACTGCTTTTTCTTATTACACCCTCGCCCACTGGCTCCCTACTCGTTCTCACTACACCCTCATTCACCGGCTCCCTCTTGGTTCTCATTACACCCTCATTCACCGGCTCCCTACTGGTTCTCCCAACACCCTCATCCACTGGCTCCCTCCTGGTGCTCATTACACCCTCATCCACTGGATCCCTACAGGTTCTCATTACACCCTCATCCACTGGCTCCCTAAAGGTTCTCATTACACCCTCATCCACTGGCTCCCTACTGGTTCTCATTGCACCCTCATCCACTGGCTCCCTCCTGGTTCTCATTACACCCTCATCCACTGACTCCCTACTGGTTCTCATTACACCCTCATCCACTGGCTCCCTCTTGGTTCTCATTACACCCTCATTCACCGGCTCCCTACTGGTTCTCCCAACACCCTCATCCACTGACTCCCTCCTGGTTCTCATTACACCCTCATCCACTGGAACCCTACAGGTTCTCATTACACCCTCATCCACTGGCTCCCTACTGGTTCTCATTACACCCTCATTCACTGACTCCCTACTGGTTCTCATTACAACCTCATCCATTGGGTCACTCCTGGTTCTCATACACCCTCGTCCACTGGCTCCCTCCTGGGTCTCATTACACCCTCATCCACTGGCTCCCTCCTGGTTCTCATTACAACCTCATCCATTGGGTCACTCCTGGTTCTCATACACCCTCATCCACTGGCTCACTCCTGGTTCTCATTACACCCTCATCCACTGGCTACCTCCTGGTTCTCATTACACCCCCATCCACTGGCTCACTGCTGGTTCTCATTACACCCTCACCCACTGGCTCCCTACTGGTTCTCATTACACCCTAATTCACCGGCTCCCTACTGGTTCTCATTACACCCTCATTCACCGGCTCCCTACTGGTTCTCACAACACCCTCATCCACTGGCTCCCTCCTGGTTCTCATTACACCCTCATCCACTGGATCCCTACAGGTTCTCATTACACCCTCATCCACTGGCTCCCTAAAGGTTCTCATTACACCCTCATCCACTGGCTCCCTACTGGTTCTCCTTACACCCTCATTCACTGACTCCCTACTGGTTCTCATTACAACCTCATCCATTGGGTCCCTCCTGGCTCTCATACACCCTCGTCCACTGGCTCCCTCCTGGTTCTCATTACACCCTCATCCACTGGCTCCCTCCTGGTTCTCATTACACCCCAATCCACTGGCTCACTGCTGGTTCTCATTACACCCTCGCCCACTGGCTCCCTACTGGTTCTCACTACACCCTCATTCACCGGCTCCCTACTGGTTCTCATTACACCCTCATTCACCGGCTCCCTACTGGTTCTCACAACACCCTCATCCACTGGCTCCCTCTTGGTTCTCATTACACCCTCATCCACTGGATCCCTACAGGTTCTCATTACACCCTCATTCACTGGCTCCCTAAAGGTTCTCATTACACCCTCATTCACTGACCCCTACTGGTTCTCATTACAACCTCATCCATTGGGTCCCTCCTGGTTCTCATACACCCTCGTCCACTGGCTCCCTCCTCTTCCCATTACACCCTCATTCACCGGCTCCCTACTGGTTCTCCCAACACCCTCATCCACTGGCTCCCTCCTGGTTCTCATTACACCCTCATCCACTGGATCCTTACAGGTTCTCATTACACCCTCATTCACTGACTCCCTACTGGTTCTCATTACAACCTCATCCATTGGGTCCCTCCTGGTTCTCATACACCCTCGTCTACAAGCTCCCTTCTGGTTCTCATTACACCCTCATCCACTGGCTCCCTCCTGGTTCTCATTACACCCTCATCCACTGGCTCCCTCCTGGTTCTCATTACACCCCCATTCACTGGCTCACTGCTGGTTCTCATTACACCCTCACCCACTGGCACCCTACTGGTTCTCATTACACCCTCATTCACCGGCTCCCTACTGGTTCTCATTACACCCTCATTCACCGGCTCCCTACTGGTTCTCACAACACCCTCATCCACTGGCTCCCTCCTGGTTCTCATTACACCCTCATCCACTGGATCCCTACAGGTTCTCATTACAACCTCATCCACTGGCTCCCTAAAGGTTCTCATTACACCCTCATCCACTGGCTCCCTACTGGTTCTCATTGCACCCTCATCCACTGGCTCCCTCCTGGTTCTCATTACACCCTCATCCACTGACTCCCTACTGGTTCTCATTACACCCTCATCCACTGGCTCCCTCTTGGTTCTCATTACACCCTCATTCACCGGCTCCCTACTGGTTCTCCCAACACCCTCATCCACTGGCTCCCTCCTGGTTCTCATTACACCCTCATCCACTGGATCCTTACAGGTTCTCATTACACCCTCATCCACTGGCTCCCTACAGGTTCTCATTACACCCTAATTCACCGGCTCCCTACTGGTTCTCATTACACCCTCATTCACCGGCTTCCTACTGGTTCTCACAACACCCTCATCCACTGGCTCCCTCCTGGTTCTCATTACACCCTCATCCACTGGATCCCTACAGGTTCTCATTACACCCTCATCCACTGGCTCCCTAAAGGTT
This sequence comes from Ambystoma mexicanum, assembly GCF_040938575.1. Taxonomy (NCBI): domain Eukaryota; kingdom Metazoa; phylum Chordata; class Amphibia; order Caudata; family Ambystomatidae; genus Ambystoma; species Ambystoma mexicanum. The sequence continues at coordinate 20,691,785 of NC_090935.1, forward strand.
CTCATTATACCCTCATCCACTGGCTCCCTACTGGTTCTCATTACACCCTCATTCACTGACTCCCTACTGGTTCTCATTACAACCTCATCCATTGGGTCCCTCCTGGTTCTCATACACCCTCGTCCACTGGCTCCCTCCTTGTTCTCATTACACCCTCATCCACTGGCTCCCTCCTGGTTCTCATTACACCCTCATCCACTGGCTCCCTCCTGGTTCTCATTACACCCCCATCCACTGGCTCACTGCTTTTTCTTATTACACCCTCGCCCACTGGCTCCCTACTGGTTCTCACTACACCCTCATTCACCGGCTCCCTCTTGGTTCTCATTACACCCTCATTCACCGGCTCCCTACTGGTTCTCCCAACACCCTCATCCACTGGCTCCCTCCTGGTGCTCATTACACCCTCATCCACTGGATCCCTACAGGTTCTCATTACACCCTCATCCACTGGCTCCCTAAAGGTTCTCATTACACCCTCATCCACTGGCTCCCTCCTGGTTCTCATTACACCCTCATCCATTGACTCCCTACTGGTTCTCATTACACCCTCATCCACTGGCTCCCTCTTGGTTCTCATTACACCCTCATTCACCGGCTCCCTACTGGTTCTCCCAACACCCTCATCCACTGACTCCCTCCTGGTTCTCATTACACCCTCATCCACTGGAACCCTACAGGTTCTCATTACACCCTCATCCACTGGCTCCCTACTGGTTCTCATTACACCCTCATTCACTGACTCCCTACTGGTTCTCATTACAACCTCATCCATTGGGTCACTCCTGGTTCTCATACACCCTCGTCCACTGGCTCCCTCCTTGTTCTCATTACACCCTCATCCACTGGCTCCCTCCTGGTTCTCATTACACCCTCATCCACTGGCTCCCTCCTGGTTCTCATTACACCCCCATCCACTGGCTCACTGCTTTTTCTTATTACACCCTCGCCCACTGGCTCCCTACTGGTTCTCACTACACCCTCATTCACCGGCTCCCTCTTGGTTCTCATTACACCCTCATTCACCGGCTCCCTACTGGTTCTCCCAACACCCTCATCCACTGGCTCCCTCCTGGTGCTCATTACACCCTCATCCACTGGATCCCTACAGGTTCTCATTACACCCTCATCCACTGGCTCCCTAAAGGTTCTCATTACACCCTCATCCACTGGCTCCCTACTGGTTCTCATTGCACCCTCATCCACTGGCTCCCTCCTGGTTCTCATTACACCCTCATCCACTGACTCCCTACTGGTTCTCATTACACCCTCATCCACTGGCTCCCTCTTGGTTCTCATTACACCCTCATTCACCGGCTCCCTACTGGTTCTCCCAACACCCTCATCCACTGACTCCCTCCTGGTTCTCATTACACCCTCATTCACTGACTCCCTACTGGTTCTCATTACAACCTCATCCATTGGGTCCCTCCTGGTTCTCATACACACTCGTCCACTGGCTCCATCCTTGTTCTCATTACACCCTCATCCACTGGCTCCCTCCTGGTTCTCATTACACCCTCATCCACTGGCTCCCTCCTGGTTCTCATTACACCCCCATCCACTGGCTCACTGCTTTTTCTTATTACACCCTCGCCCACTGGCTCCCTACTGGTTCTCACTACACCCTCATTCACCGGCTCCCTCTTGGTTCTCATTACACCCTCATTCACCGGCTCCCTACTGGTTCTCCCAACACCCTCATCCACTGGCTCCCTCCTGGTGCTCATTACACCCTCATCCACTGGACCCCTACAGGTTCTCATTACACCCTCATCCACTGGCTCCCTAAAGGTTCTCATTACACCCTCATCCACTGGCTCCCTCCTGGTTCTCATTACACCCTCATCCAATGACTCCCTACTGGTTCTCATTACACCCTCATCCACTGGCTCCCTCTTGGTTCTCATTACACCCTCATTCACCGGCTCCCTACTGGTTCTCCCAACACCCTCATCCACTGACTCCCTCCTGGTTCTCATTGCACCCTCATCCACTGGAACCCTACAGGTTCTCATTACACCCTCATCCACTGGCTCCCTACTGGTTCTCATTACACCCTCATTCACTGACTCCCTACTGGTTCTCATTACAACCTCATCCATTGGGTCCCTCCTGGTTCTCATACACCCTCGTCCACTGGCTCCCTCCTTGTTCTCATTACACCCTCATCCACTGGCTCCCTCCTGGTTCTCATTACACCCTCATCCACTGGCTCCCTCCTGGTTCTCATTACACCCCCATCCACTGGCTCACTGCTTTTTCTTATTACACCCTCGCCCACTGGCTCCCTACTGGTTCTCACTACACCCTCATTCACCGGGTCCCTACTGGTTCTCCCAACACCCTCATCCACTGGCTCCCTCCTGGTGCTCATTACACCCTCATCCACTGGATCCCTACAGGTTCTCATTACACCCTCATCCACTGGCTCCCTAAAGGTTCTCATTACACCCTCATCCACTGGCTCCCTCCTGGTTCTCATTACACCCTCATCCATTGACTCCCTACTGGTTCTCATTACACCCTCATCCACTGGCTCCCTCTTGGTTCTCATTACACCCTCATTCACCGGCTCCCTACTGGTTCTCCCAACACCCTCATCCACTGACTCCCTCCTGGTTCTCATTACACCCTCATCCACTGGAACCCTACAGGTTCTCATTACACCCTCATCCACTGGCTCCCTACTGGTTCTCATTACACCCTCATTCACTGACTCCCTACTGGTTCTCATTACAACCTCATCCATTGGGTCCCTCCTGGTTCTCATACACCCTCGTCCACTGGCTCCCTCCTTGTTCTCATTACACCCTCATCCACTGGCTCCCTCCTGGTTCTCATTACACCCTCATCCACTGGCTCCCTCCTGGTTCTCATTACACCCCCATCCACTGGCTCACTGCTTTTTCTTATTACACCCTCGCCCACTGGCTCCCTACTGGTTCTCACTACACCCTCATTCACCGGCTCCCTCTTGGTTCTCATTACACCCTCATTCACCGGCTCCCTACTGGTTCTCCCAACACCCTCATCCACTGGCTCCCTCCTGGTGCTCATTACACCCTCATCCACTGGATCCCTACAGGTTCTCATTACACCCTCATCCACTGGCTCCCTAAAGGTTCTCATTACACCCTCATCCACTGGCTCCCTCCTGGTTCTCATTACACCCTCATCCATTGACTCCCTACTGGTTCTCATTACACCCTCATCCACTGGCTCCCTCTTGGTTCTCATTACACCCTCATTCACCGGCTCCCTACTGGTTCTCCCAACACCCTCATCCACTGACTCCCTCCTGGTTCTCATTACACCCTCATCCACTGGAACCCTACAGGTTCTCATTACACCCTCATCCACTGGCTCCCTACTGGTTCTCATTACACCCTCATTCACTGACTCCCTACTGGTTCTCATTACAACCTCATCCATTGGGTCACTCCTGGTTCTCATACACCCTCGTCCACTGGCTCCCTCCTTGTTCTCATTACACCCTCATCCACTGGCTCCCTCCTGGTTCTCATTACACCCTCATCCACTGGCTCCCTCCTGGTTCTCATTACACCCCCATCCACTGGCTCACTGCTTTTTCTTATTACACCCTCGCCCACTGGCTCCCTACTGGTTCTCACTACACCCTCATTCACCGGCTCCCTCTTGGTTCTCATTACACCCTCATTCACCGGCTCCCTACTGGTTCTCCCAACACCCTCATCCACTGGCTCCCTCCTGGTGCTCATTACACCCTCATCCACTGGATCCCTACAGGTTCTCATTACACCCTCATCCACTGGCTCCCTAAAGGTTCTCATTACACCCTCATCCACTGGCTCCCTACTGGTTCTCATTGCACCCTCATCCACTGGCTCCCTCCTGGTTCTCATTACACCCTCATCCACTGACTCCCTACTGGTTCTCATTACACCCTCATCCACTGGCTCCCTCTTGGTTCTCATTACACCCTCATTCACCGGCTCCCTACTGGTTCTCCCAACACCCTCATCCAATGACTCCCTCCTGGTTCTCATTACACCCTCATTCACTGACTCCCTACTGGTTCTCATTACAACCTCATCCATTGGGTCCCTCCTGGTTCTCATACACACTCGTCCACTGGCTCCATCCTTGTTCTCATTACACCCTCATCCACTGGCTCCCTCCTGGTTCTCATTACACCCTCATCCACTGGCTCCCTCCTGGTTCTCATTACACCCCCATCCACTGGCTCACTGCTTTTTCTTATTACACCCTCGCCCACTGGCTCCCTACTGGTTCTCACTACACCCTCATTCACCGGCTCCCTCTTGGTTCTCATTACACCCTCATTCACCGGCTCCCTACTGGTTCTCCCAACACCCTCATCCACTGGCTCCCTCCTGGTGCTCATTACACCCTCATCCACTGGACCCCTACAGGTTCTCATTACACCCTCATCCACTGGCTCCCTAAAGGTTCTCATTACACCCTCATCCACTGGCTCCCTCCTGGTTCTCATTACACCCTCATCCACTGACTCCCTACTGGTTCTCATTACACCCTCATCCACTGGCTCCCTCTTGGTTCTCATTACACCCTCATTCACCGGCTCCCTACTGGTTCTCCCAACACCCTCATCCACTGACTCCCTCCTGGTTCTCATTACACCCTCATCCACTGGAACCCTACAGGTTCTCATTACACCCTCATCCACTGGCTCCCTACTGGTTCTCATTACACCCTCATTCACTGACTCCCTACTGGTTCTCATTACAACCTCATCCATTGGGTCACTCCTGGTTCTCATACACCCTCGTCCACTGGCTCCCTCCTTGTTCTCATTACACCCTCATCCACTGGCTCCCTCCTGGTTCTCATTACACCCTCATCCACTGGCTCCCTCCTGGTTCTCATTACACCCCCATCCACTGGCTCACTGCTTTTTCTTATTACACCCTCGCCCACTGGCTCCCTACTCGTTCTCACTACACCCTCATTCACCGGCTCCCTCTTGGTTCTCATTACACCCTCATTCACCGGCTCCCTACTGGTTCTCCCAACACCCTCATCCACTGGCTCCCTCCTGGTGCTCATTACACCCTCATCCACTGGATCCCTACAGGTTCTCATTACACCCTCATCCACTGGCTCCCTAAAGGTTCTCATTACACCCTCATCCACTGGCTCCCTACTGGTTCTCATTGCACCCTCATCCACTGGCTCCCTCCTGGTTCTCATTACACCCTCATCCACTGACTCCCTACTGGTTCTCATTACACCCTCATCCACTGGCTCCCTCTTGGTTCTCATTACACCCTCATTCACCGGCTCCCTACTGGTTCTCCCAACACCCTCATCCACTGACTCCCTCCTGGTTCTCATTACACCCTCATCCACTGGAACCCTACAGGTTCTCATTACACCCTCATCCACTGGCTCCCTACTGGTTCTCATTACACCCTCATTCACTGACTCCCTACTGGTTCTCATTACAACCTCATCCATTGGGTCACTCCTGGTTCTCATACACCCTCGTCCACTGGCTCCCTCCTGGGTCTCATTACACCCTCATCCACTGGCTCCCTCCTGGTTCTCATTACAACCTCATCCATTGGGTCACTCCTGGTTCTCATACACCCTCATCCACTGGCTCACTCCTGGTTCTCATTACACCCTCATCCACTGGCTACCTCCTGGTTCTCATTACACCCCCATCCACTGGCTCACTGCTGGTTCTCATTACACCCTCACCCACTGGCTCCCTACTGGTTCTCATTACACCCTAATTCACCGGCTCCCTACTGGTTCTCATTACACCCTCATTCACCGGCTCCCTACTGGTTCTCACAACACCCTCATCCACTGGCTCCCTCCTGGTTCTCATTACACCCTCATCCACTGGATCCCTACAGGTTCTCATTACACCCTCATCCACTGGCTCCCTAAAGGTTCTCATTACACCCTCATCCACTGGCTCCCTACTGGTTCTCCTTACACCCTCATTCACTGACTCCCTACTGGTTCTCATTACAACCTCATCCATTGGGTCCCTCCTGGCTCTCATACACCCTCGTCCACTGGCTCCCTCCTGGTTCTCATTACACCCTCATCCACTGACTCCCTCCTGGTTCTCATTACACCCCCATCCACTGGCTCACTGCTGGTTCTCATTACACCCTCGCCCACTGGCTCCCTACTGGTTCTCACTACACCCTCATTCACCGGCTCCCTACTGGTTCTCATTACACCCTCATTCACCGGCTCCCTACTGGTTCTCACAACACCCTCATCCACTGGCTCCCTCTTGGTTCTCATTACACCCTCATCCACTGGATCCCTACAGGTTCTCATTACACCCTCATTCACTGGCTCCCTAAAGGTTCTCATTACACCCTCATTCACTGACCCCTACTGGTTCTCATTACAACCTCATCCATTGGGTCCCTCCTGGTTCTCATACACCCTCGTCCACTGGCTCCCTCCTCTTCCCATTACACCCTCATTCACCGGCTCCCTACTGGTTCTCCCAACACCCTCATCCACTGGCCCCCTCCTGGTTCTCATTACACCCTCATCCACTGGATCCTTACAGGTTCTCATTACACCCTCATTCACTGACTCCCTACTGGTTCTCATTACAACCTCATCCATTGGGTCCCTCCTGGTTCTCATACACCCTCGTCTACCAGCTCCCTTCTGGTTCTCATTACACCCTCATCCACTGGCTCCCTCCTGGTTCTCATTACACCCTCATCCACTGGCTCCCTCCTGGTTCTCATTACACCCCCATTCACTGGCTCACTGCTGGTTCTCATTACACCCTCACCCACTGGCACCCTACTGGTTCTCATTACACCCTCATTCACCGGCTCCCTACTGGTTCTCATTACACCCTCATTCACCGGCTCCCTACTGGTTCTCACAACACCCTCATCCACTGGCTCCCTCCTGGTTCTCATTACACCCTCATCCACTGGATCCCTACAGGTTCTCATTACAACCTCATCCACTGGCTCCCTAAAGGTTCTCATTACACCCTCATCCACTGGCTCCCTACTGGTTCTCATTGCACCCTCATCCACTGGCTCCCTCCTGGTTCTCATTACACCCTCATCCACTGACTCCCTACTGGTTCTCATTACACCCTCATCCACTGGCTCCCTCTTGGTTCTCATTACACCCTCATTCACCGGCTCCCTACTGGTTCTCCCAACACCCTCATCCACTGGCTCCCTCCTGGTTCTCATTACACCCTCATCCACTGGATCCTTACAGGTTCTCATTACACCCTCATCCACTGGCTCCCTACAGGTTCTCATTACACCCTAATTCACCGGCTCCCTACTGGTTCTCATTACACCCTCATTCACCGGCTTCCTACTGGTTCTCACAACACCCTCATCCACTGGCTCCCTCCTGGTTCTCATTACACCCTCATCCACTGGATCCCTACAGGTTCTCATTACACCCTCATCCACTGGCTCCCTAAAGGTTCTCATTACACCCTCATCCACTGGCTCCCTACTGGTTCTCATTACACCCTCATTCACTGACTCCCTACTGGTTCTCATTACAACCTCATCCATTGGGTCCCTCCTGGTTCTCATACACCCTCGTCCACTGGCTCCCTCATTGTTCTCATTACACCCTCATCCACTGGCTCCCTCCTGGTTCTCATTACACCCTCATCCACTGGCTCCCTCCTGGTTCTCATTACACCCCCATCCACTGGCTCACTGCTTTTTCTTATTACACCCTCGCCCACTGGCTCCCTACTGGTTCTCACTACACCCTCATTCACCGGCTCCCTCTTGGTTCTCATTACACCCTCATTCACCGGCTCCCTACTGGTTCTCCCAACACCCTCATCCACTGGCTCCCTCCTGGTGCTCATTACACCCTCATCCACTGGATCCCTACAGGTTCTCATTACACCCTCATCCACTGGCTCCCTAAAGGTTCTCATTACACCCTCATCCACTGGCTCCCTCCTGGTTCTCATTACACCCTCATCCACTGACTCCCTACTGGTTCTCATTACACCCTCATCCACTGGCTCCCTCTTGGTTCTCATTACACCCTCATTCACCGGCTCCCTACTGGTTCTCCCAACACCCTCATCCACTGACTCCCTCCTGGTTCTCATTACACCCTCATCCACTGGAACCCTACAGGTTCTCATTACACCCTCATCCACTGGCTCCCTACTGGTTCTCATTACACCCTCATTCACTGACTCCCTACTGGTTCTCATTACAACCTCATCCATTGGGTCACTCCTGGTTCTCATACACCCTCGTCCACTGGCTCCCTCCTGGGTCTCATTACACCCTCATCCACTGGCTCCCTCCTGGTTCTCATTACAACCTCATCCATTGGGTCACTCCTGGTTCTCACACACCCTCATCCACTGGCTCACTCCTGGTTCTCATTACACCCTCATCCACTGGCTCCCTCCTGGTTCTCAATACACCCCCATCCACTGGCTCACTGCTGGTTCTCATTACACCCTCACCCACTGGCTCCCTACTGGTTCTCACTACACCCTCATTCACCGGCTCCCTCTTGGTTCTCATTACACCCTCATTCACCGGCTCCCTACTGGTTCTCCCAACACCCTCATCCACTGGCTCCCTCCTGGTGCTCATTACACCCTCATCCACTGGATCCCTACAGGTTCTCATTACACCCTCATCCACTGGCTCCCTAAAGGTTCTCATTACACCCTCATCCACTGGCTCCCTCCTGGTTCTCATTACACCCTCATCCACTGACTCCCTACTGGTTCTCATTACACCCTCATCCACTGGCTCCCTCTTGGTTCTCATTACACCATCATTCACCGGCTCCCTACTGGTTCTCCCAACACCCTCATCCACTGACTCCCTCCTGGTTCTCATTACACCCTCATCCACTGGAACCCTACAGGTTCTCATTACACCCTCATCCACTGGCTCCCTACTGGTTCTCATTACACCCTCATTCACTGACTCCCTACTGGTTCTCATTACAACCTCATCCATTGGGTCACTCCTGGTTCTCATACACCCTCGTCCACTGGCTCCCTCCTGGGTCTCATTACACCCTCATCCACTGGCTCCCTCCTGGTTCTCATTACAACCTCATCCATTGGGTCACTCCTGGTTCTCACACACCCTCATCCACTGGCTCACTCCTGGTTCTCATTACACCCTCATCCACTGGCTCCCTCCTGGTTCTCAATACACCCCCATCCACTGGCTCACTGCTGGTTCTCATTACACCCTCACCCACTGGCTCCCTACTGGTTCTCATTACACCCTAATTCACCGGCTCCCTACTGGTTCTCATTACACCCTCATCCACCGGCTCCCTACTGGTTCTCACAACACCCTCATCCACTGGCTCCCTCCTGGTTCTCATTACACCCTCATCCACTGGCTCCCTCCTGGTTCTCATTACAACCTCATCCATTGGGTCACTCCTGGTTCTCACACACCCTCATCCACTGGCTCACTCCTGGTTCTCATTACACCCTCATCCACTGGCTCCCTCCTGGTTCTCATTACACCCCCATCCACTGGCTCACTGCTGGTTCTCATTACACCCTCACCCACTGGCTCCCTACTGGTTCTCATTACACCCTAATTCACCGGCTCCCTACTGGTTCTCATTACACCCTCATCCACCGGCTCCCTACTGGTTCTCACAACACCCTCATCCACTGGCTCCCTTCTGGTTCTCCTTACACCCTCATTCACTGACTCCCTACTGGTTCTCATTACAACCTCATCCATTGGGTCCCTCCTGGCTCTCATACACCCTCGTCCACTGGCTCCCTCCTTGTTCTCATTACACCCTCATCCACTGGCTCCCTCCTGGTTCTCATTACACCCTCATCCACTGGCTCCCTCCTGGTTCTCATTACACCCCCATCCACTGGCTCACTGCTGGTTCTCATTACACCCTCGCCCACTGGCTCCCTACTGGTTCTCACTACACCCTCATTCACCGGCTCCCTACTGGTTCTCATTACACCCTCATTCACCGGCTCCCTACTGGTTCTCACAACACCCTCATCCACTGGCTCCCTCCTGGTTCTCATTACACCCTCATCCACTGGATCCCTACAGGTTCTCATTACACCCTCATTCACTGGCTCCCTAAAGGTTCTCATTACACCCTCATCCACTGGCTCCCTACTGGTTCTCATTACACCCTCATTCATTGACCCCTACTGGTTGTCATTACAACCACATCCATTGGGTCCCTCCCGGTTCTCATACACCCTCGTCCACTGGCTCCCTCCAGGTTCCCATTAAACCCTCATCAACTGGCTCCCTCCTGGTTCTCATTACAGCCCCATCCACTGGCTCACTGCTGGTTCTCATTACACCCTCACCCACTGGCTCCCTCCTGGTTCTCATCCTTATACCACTGTACAGGCAGCCTTGGTGGGAACACTTTCCATCTGTAAATGTGTTCTCTTGCAAGTCATGTCTGATCGACATTCACATCCCTGTTCTTCAAATACATACTAAACACATGTCCACTGTTCCACTGTATGTGCACTGGTCTCCTTCCGTGGTCTCGGGTAAATTACACAGACGCCTTTACAATGTTTGCTGGGGATTAAATTCCTTACACCTTTGCGAAGTAAATACCATCTCATACCATAACATCTCATGGGAGTAGGCTCTGAGCTGCGAGCCGAGGGGAGAGCAGTCTGCAGCAGTCCTGTAGTCCGACCACATCGTTGTGCCAGGAAGTGGTTAATTAGCCCAGTACACCGCGGAGCGGTGAGCGGAGCTGCGAGCCGAGGTGAGAGCAGTCTGCAGCAGTCCGCTGCAGACGCGGAGTAAAAGCGCGATGGAGCCTGAAGTGCATCCTCCCACACCCCCAGTAGGAAAGGCCAAGACGACCTACCGGGAGTCGGAGGAACGCGGAGAATCAACGTCTAAACCAACACAGAAAATGAGAGCACCGGAGGCCGACGCCGCGGACGCGGGGGCTGTGGCCAAGAGAGCGGAAAAAGCAAGAACCCCCAGAGGTAAGCTTATAATGAAAACGCATCAGAGGCAAGCACAAACGAGCTTACCAGCTTTGTGGGCTGCGGCTGCGGTCTCGACGCCGGCGAGCGCAAACGCGCCTGAAACTGTGAGTCCGAGTTCTCCCGTCAGGTCTGCCCACAGCCCCACCGGCGCAGCCCCGGCAGAGTGCGGAGTGCGAAGAAACCAGCCCGTGGAGACAGAGACGGAGACGGAGGTGGAAGAAGTAGAGAGCCCCTGCCACGCCGGGCTGGGTGGGAGAGAGAAAAAGAGCATACCTGACCCAGTTGCCGTCCCAATCGTCCGCGACGCAGCGGGAGCCCTAGCAACTGTCCTAGAGACGAGTGGTGGTGGCGTCAGGGTTGTCGGAGGATGACCGGCGTCACCACCTTCGCAGGGCTCCTGCTGTGGGGCGGGCGGAGAAGGGCGGATGAGGAGGTGGACGACGTCTGGAAGACCCCGAGTTTGGAGGTGCCAGTGGGTAACCTGATCCACAACAACGTCCATGTAGCAGCCAGCGGGTGGACTCCCCTTACATGTAACATTCCCTGTGAGAAACGCTTCAACCCACCCCCACCCCCGGCAGCCAAGCCCCAGTGGATGCAAATGTGCAGATCCAAAATAATGTGGAGAAAGGAACAAAAAAGACATCGCTTTCCCCCGTGGGAACAGCAAAAAATATGGACTGCCCTAAGAAAACATTGAACATCAAGGCAATGATCCACTCAGACCATAAGAGCAAAGAGACAGACCAGAGAAACACAACAGTTGTGTACAAAAATCAGGTATAGGAGCACAAGGAACCAGTTGAAATCAGTTCCGGTGAATCGTCCTCAGACAGAGATAGTGACGAAGTCTTTGAAGAAGATAACAAACGAGGGGACGCATACAGAGTAAGCGACCAGGAGGACTCAACCAAGGAAACAGAGGACGAGAGTGCAAAAACCGGTGTAAATCAACAAAAAAGGAAAAAACTCAAATGTAAAAGAAACCAAACACCTCGGAAGGCACCCTCAACTCAAGAAAAAAAAGGGGTACAAAAGACTTGACCACAAAAAGTAGAGAAGAAGGAAAGTTGTCTAAAAGAAAAAGACCATCAAAACTTCCGGCGCTGCTACTATCCTGCCCCCTAAAAACATTCTTTACCCAACAGTACAAACGCAAACTAACAGTGGACTCAGAGGTATCAGGTGCAGAGATGCTCGAAATAGCGAAAGAAATCATGCCAGGATCAAAACTAAGAAAAACAGACGATACCCAATCCATAATCGCCACACAGATGGGAAAAAAACCAAACGTTGCAGCATGCACAGAAAATAGCAATGAAAGAGAAACCAAAGCCCAGTCCAAGAGCGGGGAAGAGGATCAGCGTCGGGAAAGACAAATGGAATCCTCCAATCCCAAGATCTCGTCGGACACTGAAACTTCAAACTCGGAGCCCAAAAAGAAGCAAAAAACCCCAATAACAAACAAGGGCGAAAGGACAAAGGCAACCGTAGAAGATCATATAGCAAGCCTGTCCTCGGAGGAAACCCAAAGACCCGTGGACCTAACAGATGACAGTGAACAACAGCCTGTATGGACGAAGCCGCACTTGGTCACGGAACTACAAACAGCGGCCTTACCATCCACAAGGAACTGGGAACTCCAACGGACACCTCGGAAGCTACAGGCGGGGAGAACGTCAACAAGCCAGAACCCTACTTCACAAACAGAACACCGGGGCCCACACAGTATAGGTATGTCAAAAAGAGCTGAGAAAACCCAAATCTCTCCTAAAAATCGCCGGCTAAGCGATATTGCCGCAGCCATTCACAAAGACACCTCAAACCAGAAACCGGACATGATAGCAACCATGTCGGCAATGTCAATTGTACTAGCGCCTTTCTGCAAACTATATGAAGCACTAAAAAATGAAATACAGGACAATACAGCAATCCTCGGAAATATGAGCGCAAAAATGGCCCATGTAGAAAGCTATATAACGGCCATAGAAACACAGAAAAATATCCAGGAAATAAACTGGGAAAGAAAAATCGAGGCGCTTGAGCAAAAAATTGAGCGTCTAGAACAACAAACTAGAAACCATACACCACCTCAGGGTTCAAACCTGGGAAATCCTCTAGAACTCCAAACACAGAAGCTGCACAGTGGAACAACAGGCCGGAAGCCCAAATCCAGAAAGTGCTCAGTGGGATAAAAGGCCCGGAAGACAGAACAGAAAAGACTCAGACAAACCTCTGTATAAACAAAAAAAAAGAAATAAGAGCGAGCACATCCGGCAAACTCCCTGGAGTTACTAAACTACTACCAGGACAATTGGTCATAACTCTAAAAAAAGGAGAGGGGAAAACAGATGAGATCGTAATCCTGGATGATCCCTGCTCCCCGAAGAACACCGCCCAAAGATCTCCACGAACAGTGGAAGAATTTATGACAGACTCGCCGCTAATGAATGTATCACAGCACCGGGAATCTACTGACCCGGATAACAGAAAACAAGACGTAACTTCCAACGTAACAGCCAAAAAAACGAGGGAGTAGAAATCATTAGTGAAGAAAAAGGTGCCTCGAGTGAGGAAAAGGCCAAATGGGAAGAAACGAAACAAAAGGACAAATCCGGAAAGAAAGGCGACGCAATCATGTCCACCGGCACGTATTTGAAAGCAAACATATCATCGAGACGGAAAGAGAGTGCGAGAGATAGAAGTAATCCGAGACTCCAATCTCCCGTGGGAGAAAAGAGGAAAACGGAAACGACAAACAAGAGTCACACCGCTTATTTAAACTCGAACAACAAGTTATCACAAAGGAGTACTCAATCTTAAACCGACCAACCATCCTTCAGATCATGAAAAAATCAAAAACCCTTAGGGACGTGAGGTCAAGTGACATCGAGTTGGTAGAGCCTTATCACAAGGGCAGGACGGCGAAAGCCTATTTACATGTAAAGGCTGAGAGCATCATCCACATGGACAAAGCAGTTTTTGAGGAAATGGCATCAATGGGACTCCAGCTGACTGAAATGACAAAGACCAAACGAGAGGAGCAAGACTGGAAAATAACAAAACTCAAAAATTACAAAGCGCACTATCACTCAAAAACAGAAGATCTATACGCTAACAACCAATGGAACAAGACGAAGGATAAAGGAAATGCGCATGAAGAAATCAAACAATACCGTAGAGACGGTTCACGAGACCAGAGAGGGGCCTTGAACCACGCAGACCCAAACTCGCGCAAAAGAAGTAACGTGGATGACAATCGTCATCAACACGAAATGGACCAAACGGAAGGAGTGGAAAAGAAAATCGAACACCACAGCCAACTAGACATTCCATCGCAAAAGTGAACGACCAGAAGAGCCCCCAAAAAACACGGAACTTCAGACCTTCAAGAGGCCCGTGGGACTGGTTTACATCTACCTGGTCTAAGAAAACTATGAAATAGCAGCTAGAAGGGCCGGGCCTCGAAATAGTGGGAACAACGTCGACCATCGAGAAACGGCCCGTCAAGGATCTTTTTATCCTCGGATCCTGGAACACCAGAGGATACAATCACCTAACTACGCCGGGAGATGTGAACTTGGGTTTTTTCGACATTCTATGTCTACAAGAGACATGGCTGCTTGAGAAACCCACCTTGGACGGATTCTGCTTGGAAATCGCAGCAGCAACGAGGGGACCCCTAGGAAGACCATCATCTGGGCTGCTAACGGCGATAAAAAACGGCCTGGGTCTCAAAGCGCCGAAGAAATGGAGAGAATCATATGAAATGTTAGTGACCCTTACCACATGGTCCCCATCCACCCAGAACGCCAAGAGGATAAAACGCAACATTTTGGCAATTATAAATTGCTACTGGAATCCCCAACGAACAACCGTAAAAGAGTTCTGCTCAACGATGAGTTTGACCATCGATCAACTATATGAAGAGTTTGACGAAATAGAGATAATGGTATGTGGGGACCTCAACGCAAAATGCAACAAAGAAAATCAGGGAACGTGGACAGACGCAGCTTTGGAACGTGGGAAAGCCTGGATGGAAATAATCAGCTCGAGAAACCTACAAAATACAGCCGCCCTATTCCCCAGCCAATTGAACATTCCAACTTGGGAACGAGGTGCCTCTAAAGCGACGTTAGATTACATCTTCATCTCCGCGGCCATAGCAACAAACATAACAAGATTTGAAGTCATAAAAACGACTAATAGCGACCACAACCTACTCACATGCACTTGGCATGGGTGGAAACCAAGGAAACCGGTCTACACGGCCACAGTGGGAACGAACGCCCAGCAAACACGGCTATGACTAACGGAAGCAAACCTCAAACAAATAAAATCGGTCTGGGAGGAAAAAACATCTGCTAACCAACTAAGCAAGAATAAAGAGAGACCAAATTATCTCGCTCTGCTGCCGCCATACAAGAAACCGGCAGGAGCCACAAGGACGCCCCAACCACACACTGCCCACACATATAACAAAGAGCTGGTAGAACAAAGAAAACTAGGGCGCAAACTAAAAAGAAGGGCAAAAAACTCAAAAAAAGAACAAGACTGGCGGGAGTGAAAACTGAAGTAAAAAGATCCGTAAATTGGCGGAAAGAAACTAGAGCAGCGCAATACCAACTAGACACTGAAGAAATGTTGAGAACACTGGCAACAAACAAATCTAGCAACTTCTGGTCATTAATCAAAAAAAGCAGCCTTACATCGAACTCAGCTCCGATAAATGCTGTCCCAGAAGCGAAATGGATCGAGCACCTATCAAGGGAGTTTGAAGAGCCCAAGGAATCAGTAGAACAGACTAAAACAACTGCAATCACGACCTGGGTATCCACCTCAAACCCGGAAGTTATCGAATTAAAAATCAGAAAATTGAAATCATCTAGAGCTCCAGGTCCAGATGGATTAACAAACACCGCCTTCAAGCAATTTCCAAAAGAATGGGCAGAACTGATTGGAAGTATCTTCGAGGAATGCGAAAGAACGCAACAAATCCCAGAGTCCTGGCTAAAAGCAGTTATCGTACCGATTCATAAGAAGGGTTGTCGGGAAGACTCAGTAAACTATAGACCAATCGCATTACTAGACATTATGGGAAAGATCTTCTCTTCGATCATTCTGGACCAGTGGAGGATTTGGGAAAAATCAGCAAAGTGTAAAGACACTCTGCAAACCGGCTTCCAAAAAAATGGATCAACAGCTATTAACACCTTGATAATTAACATCTTAAAAGCCAAAGTAAAAGAAGGAGCACCCAAGAACTATCTGGCGTTTGTTGACCTGTCAAAAGCTTTTGACAAAATAGATAGAAACCTGTTATGGAAAAAATTGGAAGCCTGGGATTGTCCCAAATCAGTGCTCGACCCTCTAATCGCACTACACTCGCACACAACTGTAAGAGTGAAGCTTAATCAAGAGGGCACCTTATCGGAGGAAATCCAGGTAAAAAGAGGAGTAAAACAGGGCTGCCCGTTTGCGCCGGCGCTCTTTATCGCCTTTCTTGGTGTCCTGCAATATGCTGAAGAAAACATCAGAACATTTCCGCCAAAAATAGGGAAAACCACCATCCCCCGCCTACTATACGCTGATGACGTAATTTTGATCGACCAGACTAAAGTGGGACTGCAAAGGAAACTAACAAATCTTACAGAATACATCGCGACAAATCATCTAGAGATTAACAAAAATAAAACAAAAATTAGGACACTTGAGAAAAAAATCGAAAAAACCAACAAGAGCAGAGTCATGGCACTTAGATGACATCCAAATTGAAAAAGTCAAAGAGATCAGATATCTAGGGTTCGAACTAGACAACTCAAAAACTGATCAGGCAATGCAAGCAGCAATCTGGGACAAAGCGAAGAGACTGGCAGCGCAAATGAGAACACTGGATAGGAAATTTGGCAAATTTTCGCTAAGCCCAGCAATTAATTTTTACAAATCGAAAGTTTGTGCCGACGCTAATCTTTGGAACAGAGGCCTCACTTAGCATGCCTCAGACGATATGGAACAAAATAGAAGGTATGATCTGGAAAGCCGCTTTAGGGCTACCAAAATCAACAGCAATTGCGGCTATCAGAAGAGAGCTGGGACTGCTATCATTGGCATCGATAGCTGAGTTCAGTGCAATGAGACTATTCAGAAAAATCATCTTAGCCGACTACCTGCCAGTATACGCTTCGATCAAAGAAGAACTGGAGTATGGTAACTGCGCCGCCTTCAAAAAATGGGCCAAAATCAGAGAAGAAAGTCTATCGGATATATCATGCACAGAAACAGATCTAAAAGAAAATCCGGATAAAATCAAACGCAAACTCGAAGAAAGGGACTGGATCCTGTCGTTGCAGGCAGCAGCTGACAACAAACTATTACAACACCTTCCGCCCACGTTCAACAAACTGAAAGTGCCAATCAAGTATGTCAGCAAATTTCCAGAAAAGAAAAAAAGACTGCTGTTCATGAAAGCGAGACTCAACATACTGCAGACAAAAGAAATACTCGCCATTCGAGGCATGGTGGAAAACCAAACCTGCCGACTATGTAAACACACGGAGAGCGTGGAAACACTCAGGCACCTGGTGCTAACGTGTCCCTGCACCAAACAAAACAGAATCATTTATCTGCTACCACCGATTATGAACCCCCTGTTGGCCCAGGAAGACAATATGTGGAAAAGACTAATCTCCGGAGAATCCACACGGTGGACGGTGGCCATGGCGACCCTTGTCGAACTGGCTTTCACACAGATCAACGAGACCACCCTTTAAATGAGGCAACTTTCATGCAGCAAGCTTATTGGACAAATTGCGCAACAACCTCTTTTGTGGCTGTCGCATCCCGCACTACACACCTAGCTTTTGATCTGTGGAAAGCCTTTTTAGAAAGAACCTGGAAAACCTTTTTAGAAGAACCTGAAAAGAAAAACTATTCAAAAACAAATTCTCAAGACTTCCTTTGATAAAATTACAGGTTCACCTGAAATATAAATCAAATAAAAAAATAATAATAAAATACCATTTTTTAAATGGCTCTTTTCGCTTCCTTAACATTTTTCAGAAAATAACACCATGTGAAAACGACATTCTTTACAATTGTTCACTTAATTTTAAGAGGCTGTTTGCAGGTGTGTTTTTACTGTGGGCTATTTTTCATGTGTTATTGTGTAATGAAACACAGCTCATCCGTGTTCAGTCTGTAGGTCACAGTTTGAATCCTAGCAGGGCCACCTCATGCTTCTCAAATCATCATTCCCATGAATACAGCGCATAGAAGAAGAAGAAGGAGAAATCAGGCGCGAAGAGCGATAGGCAAATGTGGCACTATTCTGTTCTGGCATGGACTGGCCCGAAGGACAATGCTCAAAGTGCACACCCCAAATCCTAGTGTGGCCCAACTTCTGGGGCCAAAGTGGGCCTGTTTGATGAGTTGCTTCATTCTCCAGCGACCAGTTTTATCAATTGTTACTGAACAAATATTCATTAAATGCATTTTACCCCAAAACTCCACCTTGGGTACTACCCAAATGCACCGGTTGGCCACTATTCGATTGGTGCGCATGCCAACTGTATGCCCCTGTCTGAACCTGCATTAGAGCAGCAAGACCAGTGGAGCCACCCCCTCCCCCCCCCCTTTTGCAGCAGGGGCTGTCACTGTAGTACAGCAGGTGTGCAGTCATTCCACACTGCAGAAGGGTGTGCCAGTGTAGTGCAGCTAGAGCTGTGCAGCCCCTCCCCCGTGCCGCAGGTCCTGTGCTGCCCATCCCCTGTGCAGCAGGGGCTGTCACTGTAGTACAGAAGGTGTGCAGTCATTCCACACTGCAGAAGGGTGTGCCAGTGTAGCGCAGCTAATATCACCCGTGCAGCAGGGGATGTCACTGTAGTACAGCAGGTGTGCAGTCATTCCACACTGCAGAAGGGTGTGCCAGTGTAGTGCAGCTAGAGCTGTGCAGCCCCTCCCCCGTGCCGCAGGTCCTGTGCTGCCCATCCCCTGTGCAGCAGGGGCTGTCACTGTAGTACAGAAGGTGTGCAGTCATTCCACACTGCAGAAGGGTGTGCCAGTGTAGCGCAGCTAATATCACCCGTGCAGCAGGGGCTGTCACTGTGCTGCTGCAGGTGCTGAGCTGCCCCTCCCCCGTGCAGCAGGGGCTGTCACTCTTGTGCAGCCCCTCCCCTCTGCAACAGGAGCTTTCTTTACCTTGGTGGAGCCGGAGGAGCTGTCCTTTCAGTGCAGGGGGAGCGGTGCAGCCTGGTTCAGGCAGTTCAGCCCGAGGTTGCTTCACAGACGGCCGTTCAGTCTCCAGTGACCCATTCGGGGCTGGGGAAATGCGCAAGCAATGAGAGCAGCCATGTCTGTGAGGGTCAGGATTTAGAGAGCGTGTGTGTACTATGGCAGAATTACAACACATGCATGTGTATGATGGAAAGAGACGTTCTGAAGCAGGGTGATCATGCCAGCTAGGGAAAAGGGCAGGGTGCAGAAGCCCTGGCTGTCAGGAGTAGTGGTCACATGCAGAGGCAGGGCTGCAGCAGCCATATCTTATCTGTGAGGGGCTGGGGAGGCAGGGCTGCAGCAGCCATATCTGTGAGGGGCAAGGGAGGCAGGGCTGCAGCAGCCATATCTGTGAGGGGCAGGGAGGCAGGGCTGCAGCATCCATATCTGTGAGGGGCAAAGGAGGCAGGGTTGCAGCAACCATATCTGTGAAGGGCAGAGGAGGCAGGGCTGCAGCATCCATATCTGTGAGGGGCAAGGGAGGCCGGACTGCAGCAGCCATATCAGTGAGGGGCAGGGGAGGCAGGGCTGCAGCAGCCATATCTATGAGGGGAAGGGAGGCAGAGCTGCAGCAGCCATATCTGTGAGGGGCCGGGGAGGCAGGGCTGTAGCAGCCATATCTGTGAGGGGCAGGGAGGCAGGGCTACAGCATCCATATCTGTGAGGGACAGGGGAGGCAGGGCTCCAGCATCCATATCTGTGAGGGGCAGGGGAGGCAGGGCTGCAGCAGCCATATCTGAGGGGCAGGGGAGGCATGGAGAGGCAGAGCTGCAACAGCCATATCTGTGAGGGGCAGGGGAGGCAGGGCTGCAACAGCCATATCTGTGAGGGGCAGGGGAGGCAGGGCTGCAGCAGGAATATCTGTGAGGGGCAGGGGAGGCATGCAGAGACGGGGCTGCAGCAGCCATATCTGTGAGGAGCAAGGGAGGCATACAGAGGCAGGGCTACAGCAGCCCTATCTGTGAGGGGCAAGGGAGGCAAGGCTACAGCAGCCATATCTGTGAGGGACAAAGGAGACAGGGCTGCAGCAGCCATATCTCATAATTGCCAACCCTCCCGATTTAGGCAGGAGACTCCCGATTTTTCCCTGAAAAATATAGCTCATTTTCACGGTCTCCCGCCTAAAGTTACTGTAGCCCAATCCATTCCTATGGGGAAATGCTCTGATTACTTACCGGTAATCTTCATTACTCCTAGTCCTACTCTTCCTCGTCACAGTACTTACTTCATGAGGCACCCGCCTCCGACACAGGACCTTCTTCTATTTCTTTAAATCCCTATAACTCCTCCCCCACATCCATGTCACTCAGTTTCATATTACCAAGCCGGAGCATGGGACCTTCCCCGCAGGGAGGGTGAGGAGGGTCGTCAGTACTGTGACGAGGAAGAGTAGGACTAGGAGTAATGAAGATTACTGGTAAGTAATCAGAGCATTACCTCCACGTCCACTCTTCCTCGTCCCAGTACTTACTTCATGAGGTATACCAAAGCATCAACGGGGAAAAGGTCCCAATGAGACAGAGCCAAAAACAGTGCAGCAAAACACACCCACAATAACTCTTAAATCACATCCCCACAGACAAAAACTCCAACCACGAAGGAACCAACCCCCGAGTGGGAGAAACTCAACCCATAGCGGTTGATGAAAATGCCTAGACCAGCCAAGGCGGCAGCCATACAAATCTCTTGCAGAGAAAAACCCTCCTTACATCGGGCCAGGAAGCCGCGAAACCCCTGGTAGACCGCCCCTGATTGTGCGCAGGCACAGGCAGGCCAGAAGCCACATAGGCCCTAGAGATCACAACCCGGAACCACCGGAAAATGGAAACCACAGATGCGTTATGCCCAGCCCCAGCCAGACCACAAGCAATCAGAAGACTATCAGATTGGTGGAAAAGGCAAACCAAGCCAAATACTCCAACGCGTCCCGCCGGACATCAATGTTAAGCCGAGCCACCTCCTCAGGCGTTCTTGGATCATGAAAGAAGTCAGGGAGAACCAGACCCTGAGAGGTGTGAAACCCGAGAGACAACTGAAGGGAGAAACTTCGGACCACACTCCGGCACCACCGAGTCTGGCAGCACCCTCAGGAAAGGAGCGTGACATAAGAGAGCCCCAATCTCCCCAAGCCTACGGGCAGAAGTGAGGGCAATAAGAAAAGCAGATTTCAGTGTAAGATGTTTGATATCAATCTCGGAAATGGGCTCAAAAGGAGGCCCATGAAGGAACCGTAATACAAGAGGGAGATCCCAAAAGGAAAGCCCTTTATCAGCACAAGGAAGGGAAGAAGAAAAACCCTGGATCAACTTCCCCACCAACACCTCCCCATCCAAGTAACCGTCAGAGTCCCCCAAAAGGAATTTCATGGAGGCCCGCTGAGAGCGAAGCCTGGAAAAACTGCCAGGCCCCTGTCAAAACCCCTCCTGGAGGAACCGAAGGATAGCAGAGGCCAGAACGCAGGGGAGGGATCCCAGACTGCCCATACCAGTCTCGGAAATGGCCCCAATGTCTGCCTAACACCTTCAGAGTGGAGGGTCTAAGAGCATCCATTTGGACTCAACTACAGGATCTGAGAACCCCTGAGATATCAACCTAGACTGAGCAATAGCCACACCGCCCATTGCATCCGGTGGAATTCTAACCGCAGATCCCCTTGAAGGGGACACGGCCACCTCAGAACCAGCCAAGGTTCCTAGGAACGAAGCTCCAACAGAGAGGGGAGCCAACTCCGGCGGCACCAGAACAGAGCTAACAACAACACAGTCACCCTGGACACTCAGATGCGCCAAACCACCCGGGGCAGAAGGGGAATAGGCGGAAAGGCATAAAGGAAAACCCCAAGGCCACTGTACAGAGAGGGCGTCCATCCCCCAATCCCCTCAACCTGAAATTGAGAGCAGAAGAGGGGAACTTCTGCTGAGGCCGGGGATGCAAACAGGTCTAGAACCAAGGACCCTAATCTGACACAGGTCACCGCAAAAACCTGGGCCAACAGGACCAGTTCTGCAGAGGAGTGAAAACCGGCGTCTGAGAAGATCCGCTTGAACATTGTCCACCCTTCTGATCCGTGAGGCCAGCAGATACACCAGATGAGATTCCTCCCAGGTGCCTATCAGCGCTGCCAGAGCATTCAAGGAACAGCCGGAACCCCTTTTGCAGTTCACATATGCCAAGGCCGTCGTATTGTCCGATCGGACCAAAAACCGCCGACCGTCCAGCAACTCCTCGAAGTACACCAGAGCTAGCACAATGGCACAACTCTTGCCAATTGGATGATCACCGGCTCTCCCCAGATCTCACAACCCTTGAGCTGAGAGGACCCCCAATGTATACCCTTTCTGCTGGTGTTGGTAGTAGGAGAGGTCACAGGAGGAAGGACCATGCACACCTCAGCCTGTAGACCTGAAACCCCCCGCCACCATAGCAGGGACACTCGCAGCGCTGGGGACACTGAAAACAAAACTACGAAAGCCGAGATGTCGGGAGCCAGTGGGAGAGAGTATAAGACACCAGGAGACGTAACCGAAGACAGGCTCAAGGAACTGGAAAACATGCAAGACGCCACGTGCCCCGTAACTTCAGCAACAGGTGAGTCGAGACATACTGCCTTCTGAGAACCCAGCCCAGAACAGCCAGCAAGCGCCCCCCCTGCACAACATCCAGAGTACGCTCTCCCCAGACGTCCGGACAAGCAGTGGAGGGTCTTGAGACCCATAAGCAGGTGACACATCCTAGAAGGCATTGGGACCAGGAACATCCGCAAGTAGAAAACTTGACCCTGAACAGGGAGAGGAACGGGCAAGACAGTAACCCACAACAACCGTTCGGAGAGAACGGATCCCATGGCCAACTACTTGGACCGTGAGCTGGGTACCAAAGTCCTAACCATGCAAACCTGGACAGGAGGAGACAGGAACAGCAACTGATACCCCCTCCAGACGGATCCCATTACCCAGGAAGCCGAACCCCACCGGTCCCATACACCTCCGAGAAGATAGAAACGAGGAGCCAGGGAAAACCGCCAGTCACTGCACTTGCACCAGAGGGAAATCACAGGACGTTGAAACAGGCCTGCGCCACAATATAACAGCATGCTTGTCAGCCCACAAAAAGATTTGACCTATCAAAAGGAAGATACTGGACAGCCCAGAAGTCCAGCAGACTATGGCCCCCTCAGCCGACAGAGGAGCCACCAGGCTGGCGTCAAAAGGGCAGAGTACTGTCACAAAGCGGGGCAAAGCAATCCATCCCGGATAGCCGACATCAAAGGCAACCCCCTACCTGAGGTATGCCTATACTGGAAAACCCACTGAAGTGACATCCCCCTCCACCGGCACCAGGGGCTCTGAGAACCCCTCTAAGCACAGACATGTGCCACCATGTGCCCTATCACTTCCCACAAGTCTGAGAGGAGGCGTGAAAGCAACACGTCAGCACCGGAGGACCTAGGGCCTAAAAGAAGAGACACTGGGAACCCCCTGCATGGCCGTTACTTCCATGATCATTTTCCATAATCCCATGCCGGACAAGGGAAAAGCAAATCAACTCCTTTGACTTTCCCTTGCGCAGTTTAGAGGAAGAGGACAAGACAAGGAGTCTGCGTCCATAGCTAGCACAGACCCAAACACACCACTAACACACCACATGACTGAGAGGTGGCTTGAGCCCTGTATCCAGTAGCTGGTAGCCCCCTGCTCTAAATCGTTCCAATGCATCGGTCTAGGAAGGATGAAGGACCGAGTCAGCACCGCTGAGACTCGAACCCGAAGTGTAGACTATGCCAGGCCGGTACCCTTCCGGCCGCTTGCAGATGTTTCCAAAATCTGCGCCGTATTCACAGGCAGCACGCAAGGAATGCAGCCAACATCCGGTGCATACTGGGCTGTGTGTGTCTGAGGAGCTGGTGGTATGTGACATGTCTGTGACAGAACAGAGCCCCGCACTTTCAAATACTCTGTCACAGTCACCCCACGACAAGAAGCAGAGAGTCCTCACAGCAAAAAAGGAAGGCTAGCCCATACTGCCAAGTGCTTGCCATCATTTCCAATAAAGATGTGTACACAGAGCACGAGGTAACGGCCTTTCAAAGGAGTCAAGATGGCCATACCAGCAAGAGAGGGGAAAACATCAAGCACAGTCCTCCCCTCTCCTTACCTTCCCCCAGAGAATGCAGCTGACATCCGGTGCATCCTGGGCCGTGTGTCTCTGAGGAGCGGGTGGTATGTGGCATGCCTGCGACAGAACAGAGCCCCCGCACTTTCAAATACTCTGTCACAGTCACCCCACGACAAGAAGCAGAGAGGCCTCACAACAAAAGGGAAGGCTTAGCCCATACTGCCAAGTGCTTGCCATCATTTCCAATAAAGATGTGCACACAAAGCACGAGGAAAACGGCATGTTGAAGGAGTCAAGATGGCCACACCAGCAGGAGAGGGGAAAAATATCAAGCACAGTCCTCCCCTCTCCTTACCTTCCCCCAGATAATGCAGCTAACATCCGGTGCATCCTGTGCTGTGTGTGTCTGAGGAGCGGGTGGTATGTGACATGCCTGCGACAGAACAGAGCCCCCGCACTCCCAAAGACTCTCTGCCACTGTCACCCCACGACAAGAAGCAGAGAGGCCTCACAACAAAAGGGAAGGCTAGCCCATACTGCCAAGTCGAATCAAGATGGCCAAAACAGGAGGAGAGGGGAAAAACATCAAGCCCAGTCCTCCCCTCTCCTTACCTTCCCCCGGGCCGTGCAGGACCCGGGACACAATGCTCACGCTGCGGTCCGGAGCCCAGCAAAGAACCGAGCGAGGCAATCCAGCTCAACTGTGACCCCAATCCCCGCAGGGGGCCCAGGAGCAGTGCCGCACCTGAGGGAGCCGAGGGCCCCGCCACACAGCCCCCCCCAGGGGGCCAGCAATCGGTGCTCCCCAGTGCCCCGCACCGGGAAGAAAAAGTCCAACCTGCCGGAGGCAGGAAAAATTTAAACTGAGTGACATGGATGTGGGGGAGGAGTTATAGGGATTTAAAGAAATAGAAGAAGGTCCTGTGTCGGAGGCGGGTGCCTCATGAAGTAAGTACTGGGACGAGGAAGAGTGGACGTGGAGGTAATGTAGGTGTACCGATTTCCCAGTGGAAATCTCCCTCCCAGGTGGCTCTGAATGTTGGCATGTATGATATCTGTGAGGGGGAGGCATGCAGAGGCAGGGCTATAGCAGCCATATCTGTGAGGGGCAAGGAAGGCAGGGCTGCATCAGCCATATCTGTGAGGGGCAAAGGAGGCAGGGCTGCAGCAGCCATATCTGTGAAGGGCAAGGGAGGCAGGGCTGCAGCAGCCATATCTGTGAGGGTCAAGGGAGGCAGAGCTGCAGCAGCCATATCTGTGAGGGGCTGGGGAGGCAGGGCTGCAGCATCCATATCTGTGAGGGGCAGGGAGGCATGCAGAGGCAGGGCTACAGCATACCTATCTGTGAGGTGCAAGGAGGCACGGCTGCAGCAGCCATGCCATATCTGTGAGGGGGAGGGGAGGCAGGGCTGCAGCATCCATATCTGTGAGGGGCAGGGGAGGCAGGACTACAGCAGCCATATCTGTGAGAGGCAGGGAGGCAGGACTACAGCAGCCATATCTGTGACTAGAAGGGAGGCAGGGCGGCAGCAGCCATATCTGTCAGGGGCTGGGAGGCAGGGCTGCAGCAGCCATATCTGTGAGGGGCAGGGAGGCAGGGCTGCAGCAGCTATATTTGTGAGGGCAGGGAGGCAGGGCTGCAGCCACCATATCTGTGAGGGGGAGGGGTGGCAGGGCTGCAGCAGCCATATCTGTGAGGGGCCGGGGAGGCAGGGCTGCAGCAGCCATATCTGTGAGGGTCAGCGAGGCAGGGCTGCAGCAGCTATATTTGTGAGGGCAGGGAGGCAGGGCTGCAGCCACCATATCTGTGAGGGGGAGGGGTGGCAGGGCTGCAGCAGCCATATCTGTGAGGGGCCGGGGAGGCAGGGCTACAGCATCCATATCTGTGAGGGGTAGGGGAGGCAAGGCTCCAGCATCCATATCTGTGAGGGGCAGGGGAGGCAGGGCTGCAGCAGCCATATCTGAGGGGCAGGGGAGGCATGCAGAGGCAGAGCTGCAACAGCCATATCTGTGAGGGTCAGGGGAGGCTGGGCTGCAGCAGCCATATCTGTGAGGGGCAGGGGAGGCAGGACTGCAGCAGGAATATCTGTGAGGGGCAGGGGAGGCATGCAGAGGCAGTGCTGCAACATCCATATCTGTGAGGAGCAAGGGAGGCATACAGAGGCAGGGCTACAGCAGCCGTATCTGTGAGGGGCAAGGGAGGCAGGGCTACAACAGCCATATCTGTGAGGGGCAAGGGAGGCAGGGCTTCAGCAGCCATATCTGTGAGGGGCAGAAGAGGCAGGGCTGCAGCAGCCATATCTGTGAGGGGCAAGGGAGACAGGGCTGCAGCAGCCATATCTCATAATTGCCAACCCTCCCGATTTAGGCAGGAGACTCCCGATTTTTCCCTGAAAAATATAGCTAATTTTCACGGTCTCCCGCCTAAAGTTACTGTAGCCCAATCCATTCCTATGGGGAAATGTAGGCCTCCCGATTTCCCGTGGAAATCTCCCTCCCAGGTGGCTCTGAATGTTGGCATTTATGATATCTGTGAGGGGCAGGGGAGGCATGCAGAGGCAGGGCTATAGCAGCCATATCTGTGAGGGGCAAGGAAGCAGAGCTGGAGCAGCCATATCTGTGGGGGGCAAGGGAGGCAGGGCTGCAGCAGACATATCTGTGAAGGGTAGGGAAGGCATGCAGAGGCAGGGCTGCATCAGCCGTATCTGCGAGGCGCAGTGGAGGCATGTAGAGGTAGGGCAACAACAGCCATATCTGTGAGGGTAGGGTGAGGCAGGGCTGCAGCAGCCATATCCGTGAGGGGCAGGAAAGGCATGCAGAGGCAGAGCTGCAGCAGCCAAATCTGTTAGGGGCAGGGGAGGGATGCAGAGGCAGGGCTTCAGCAGCCATATCTGTGAGGTGCAAGGAAGGCAGGGCTGCAGCAGCCTTGTCTGTGAGGGGTAGAGGAGGCAGGGCTGCAACAGCCATATCTGCGAGGGGCAGGGGAGGCAGGGCTGCAACTGCCATATCTGTCAGGGGCAGGGGAAACAGGACCGCAATAGCCATATCTGTGAGGGGCAGGGGAGGCAGGGCTGCAGCAGCCATATCTGTGAGGGGTAGGGGAGGGATGCAGATGCAGGGCTACAGCAGCCATATCTGTGAGGGGCTGGGGAGGCAGGGCTGTAGCAGCCATATCTGTGAGGGGCAGGGGAGGCAGGGCTGCAGCAGCCATATCTGTGAGGGGCAAGGGAGGCAGAACTGCAGCAGCCATATCTGTGAGGGGCAGGGGAGGCATGCAGAGGCAGGGCTTCAGCAGCCATATCTGTGAGGGACAAGGAAGGCAGGGCTGCAGCAACCTTATCTGTGAGGGGCAGAGGAGGCAGGGCTGCAACAGCCATATCTGCGAGGGGCAGGGGAGGCAGGGCTGCAACTGCCATATCTGTGAGGGGTAGGGGAGGGATGCAGATGCAGGGCTACAGCAGCCATATCTGTGAGGGGCAAGGGAGGCCGGGCTGCAGCAGCCATATCTGTGAGGGGCAAGGGAGGCAGGGCTGCAGCAGCCATATCTGTGAGGGGCAGAGTAGGCAGGGCTGCAGCAGCCATATCTTTCAGAGTCAAGGGAGGCAGAGCTGCAGCAGCTATATCTGCGAGGGGCAGGGGAGGCAGGGTTGCTGCAGCCATATCTGTGTGGGGCAAGGGAGACAGTGCTGCAGCAGCCATATTTCATACATGCCAACCCTCCCGATCTAGGCAGGAAACTCCCGATTTTTCACTGAAAAATATTGCTATTTTCCTGGTCTCCCAACTAAAATTACTGTAGCCCATGTAGGTCTCCCGATTTCCCAGTGGAAATCTCCCTCCCAGGTGGCTCTGAATGTTGGCATGTATGATATCTGTGAGGGGCCGGGGAGGCAGGGCTGTAGCAGCCATATCTGTGAGGGGCAAGGGAGGCAGGGCTACAGCAGCCATATCTGTGAGGGGCAAGGGAGGCCGGGCTGCAGCAGCCATATCTGTGAGGGGCAAGGGAGGCAGGGCTGCAACAGCCATATCTGTGAGGGGCAGAGTAGGCAGGGCTGCAGCAGCCATATCTTTGAGGGGCAAGGGAGGCAGGGCTACAGCAACCATATCTGTGAGGGGCAGGGGAGGCAGGGCTGCATCAGCCATATTTGTGTGGGGCAGGGGAAGCATGCAGGGGCAGGGCTACAGCAGCCATATCTGTGAGGGGCAAGGAAGGAAGGGCTGCAGCAGCCATATCTGTGAGGGGAAAGGGAGGCAGGGCTGCACCAGCCATATCTGTGAGAGGCAGTGGAGGCATGTAGAGGTAGGGCTACAGCAGCCATATCTGTGAGGGGAGGGTGAGGCAGGGCTGCAGCAGCCATATCTGTGAGGGGCAAGAAAGATTTGCAGAGGCAGGGCTACAGCAGCCATATCTGTGAGGGTCAGCGCAGGCAAATAGAGGTCGGGCTAAAGCAGCCATATCTGTGAGGGGGAGGAGAGGCGGGGCTGCACACAGCAGCCATATCTGTGAGGAGCAAGGGAGGCAGGGCTGCAGCAGCCATATCTGTGAGGGGCAAGGGGGGCAGGGTTGCAGCAGACACCTGTGAGGGGTAGGGAAGGCATGCAGAGGCAGGGCTGCAGCAGCCATATCTGTGAGAGGGAGTGGAGGCATGTAGAGGTAGGCTTGAGCAGCCATATTTGTGAGGGGAGGAGGAGGCAGGGCTACAGCAGCCATATCTGTGAGGGCAGGGCAGGCATGGCTGCAGCGGACATATCTGTGAGGGGCAGGGAAGGCATGTAGAGGCAAGGCTACGACATTCATATCTGTGAGGGTCAGGGCAGGCATGCAGAGGTAGGACTACAGCAGCCATGTCTGTGAGGGGAGGTGGAGGCATGCAGTTTCTGGGATGCAGCATCCATATCTGTGAGGGGCAGGGAAGGCATGCAAAGGAAGGTCTGCAAAGGACATATCTGTGAGGGTCGGGAGATGCATGCAGAGGCAGGGCTGCAACAGCCATATCTGTGAGGGGCAGAGGAGGCAGGGCTGCAGCAACCATATCTGTGAGGGGCAAGGGATGCAGGGCTGCAGCAGCCATATCCGTGAGGGACAAGGGAGGCAGGGCTTCAGCAGCCATATCTGTGAGGTGCAAGGAAGGCAGGGCTGCAGAGGCCTTATCTGTGAGGGGCAGAGGAGGCAGGGCTGCAACAGCCATATCTGCGAGGGGCAGGGGAGGTAGGGCTGCAACTGCCATATCTGTGAGGGGCAGGGGAAACAGGACTGCAGTAGCCATATCTGTGAGGGGCAGGGGAGGCAGGGCTGCAGCAGCCATATTTGTGAGGGGTAGGGGAGGGATGCAGATGCAGGGCTACAGCAGCCATATCTGTGAGGGGCTGGGGAGGCAGGGCTGTAGCAGCCATATCTGTGAGGGGCGGGGGAGGCAGGGCTGCAGCAGCCATATCTGTGAGGGGCAGGGGAGGCATGCAGAGGCAGGGCTTCAGCAGCCATATCTGTGAGGGGAAAGGAAGGCAGGGCTGCAGCAGCCTTATCTGTGAGGGGCAGAGGAGGCAGGGCTGCAACAGCCATATATGCGAGGGGCAGGGGAGGCAGGGCTGCAACTGCCATATCTGTGAGGGGCATGGGAGACAGGGATGCAGTAGCCATATCTTTGAGGGGCAGGGGAGGCAGGGCTGCAGCAGCCATATAAGGGAGGAGCAGGGGGGCAAGGCTGCAGCAGCCATATCTTTAAGGGGCAAGGGAGGCAGGGCTGCAGCAGCCATATCTGTGAGGGGCAGAGTAGGCAGGGCTGCAGCAGCCATATCGTTGAGGGACAAGGGGGGCAGGGCTGCAGCAGCCATATCTGTGAGGGGCAGGGGAGGCAGGGTTGCTGCTCTGATTACTTACCGGTAATCTTCATTACTCCTAGTCCTACTCTTCCTCGTCACAGTACTTACTTCATGAGGCACCTGCCTCCGACACAGGACCGTCTTCTATTTCTTTAAATCTCTATAACTCCTCCCCCACATCCATGTCACTCAGTTTCATATTACCAAGCCGGAGCATGGGACCTTCCCCGGAGGGAGGGTGAGGAGGGTCGTCAGTACTGTGACGAGGAAGAGTAGGACTAGGAGTAATGAAGATTACCGGTACGTAATCAGAGCATTACCTCCACGTCCACTCTTGCTCGTCCCAGTACTTACTTCATGAGGTATACCAAAGCAGCAACGGGGAAAAGGTCCCAATGAGACACAGAGCCAAAAACAGTGCCGCAAAACACACCCACAATAACTCTTAAATCACATCCCCACAGACAAAACTCCAACCACGAAGGAACCAACCCCCGAGTGGGAAAAACTCAACCCATAGCGGTTGATGAAAATGCCTAGACCAGCCAAGGCGGCAGCCATACAAATCTCTTGCAGAGAAAAACCCTCCTTGCATCGGCCTAGGAAGCCGCCAAACCCCTGGCAGACCGCCCCCGATTGTGCGCAAGCACAGGCAGGCCAGAAGCCACATAGGCCCTAGAGATCACAACCCGGAACCACCGGAAAATGGAAACCACAGATGCGTTACGCCCAGCCCCAGCCGGACCACAAGCAATCAGAAGACTATCAGATTGGTGGAAAAAGCAAACCAAGCCAAATACTCCAACGCGTCCCGTCGGACATCAATGTTAAGCCGAGCCACCTCCTCAGGCGTTCTTGGATCATGAAAGAAGTCAGGGAGAACCAGACCCTGAGAGGTGTGAAAACCGAGAGACAACTGAAGGGAGAAACATCGGACCACACCCCGGCACCACCGAGTCTGGCAGCACCCTCAGGAAAGGAGCGTGACATAAGAGGGCCCCAATCTCCCCAAGCCTACGGGCAGAAGTGAGGGCAATAAGAAAAGCAGATTTCAGTGTAAGATGTTTGATATCAATCTCGGAAATGGGCTCAAAAGGAGGCCCGTGAAGGAACCGTAATACAAGAGGGAGATCCCAAGAGGAAAGCCCTTTATCAGCACAAGGACGGGAAGAAGAAAAACCCTGGATCAATTTCCCCACCAACACCTCCCCATCCAAGTGACCGTCAGAGTCCCCCAAAAGTAATTTCATGGAGGCCTACTGAGAGCGAAGCCTGGAAAAACTGCCAGGCCCCTGTCAAAACCCCTCCTGGAGGAACTGAAGGATAGCAGAGGCCAGAACGCAGGGGAGGGATACCAGACCGCCCATACCAGTCTCGGAAATGGCCCCAGTGTCTGCCTAACACCTTCAGAGTGGAGGGTCTAAGAGCATCCATTTGGACCCAACTACAGGATCTGAGAACCCCTGAGATATCAACCTAGACTGAGCAATAGCCACACCGCCCATTGCATCTGGTGGAATTCCAACCGCAGATCCCCTTGAAGGGGACACAGCCACCTCGGAACCAGCCAAGGTTCCTAGGACCGAAGCTCCAACAGAGAGGGGAGCCAACTCCGGCGGGACCAGAACGGAGCTAACAACAACACAGTCACCCTGGACACTCTGATGCGCCAAACCACCCGGGGCAGAAGGGGAATAGGCGGAAAGGCATAAAGGAAAACCCCAAGGCCACTGTACAGAGAGGGCGTCCATCCCCCAACCCCCTCAGCCTGAAACCTAGAGCAGAAGAGGGGATCTTCTGCTGAGGCCGGGGATGCAAACAGGTCTAGAACCAGGGACCCTAATCTGACACAGGTCACCGCAAAGACCTGGGCCAACAGGACCAGTTCCGCACAGGAGTGAAAACCGGCGTCTGAGAAGATCCGCTTGAACATTGTCCACCCTTCTGATACGTGAGGCCACCAGAGACACCAGATGAGAGT
Source organism: Ambystoma mexicanum (assembly GCF_040938575.1). NCBI lineage: Eukaryota > Metazoa > Chordata > Amphibia > Caudata > Ambystomatidae > Ambystoma > Ambystoma mexicanum. The sequence continues at coordinate 20,723,983 of NC_090935.1, forward strand.
CCTCCCAGGTGCCTATCAGCGCTGCCAGAGCATTCAAGGAGTGGGCGGAACCCCTTTTGCAGTTGACATATGCCAAGGCCGTCGTATTGTCCGATCGGACCAAAAACCGCCGACCGTCCAGCAACTCCTCGAAGTACACCAGAGCTTGGACAATGGCACAACTCTTGCCAATTGGATGATCGCCGGCTCTCCCCAGATCTCACAACCCTTGAGCTGAAAGGACCCCCAATGTAGACCCTTTCTGCTGGTGTTGGTAGTAGGAGAGGCCACAGGAGGAAGGACCATGCACACCTCAGCCTGTAGACCTGAAACCCCCCGCCACCATAGCAGGGACACTCGCAGCTCTGGGGACACTGAAAACAAAACTACGAAAGCTGAGATGTCGGGAGCCAGAGGGAGAGAGTATAAGACACCAGGAGACGTAACCGAAGACGGGCTCAAGGAACTGGAAAACATGCAAGACGCCACGTGCCCCGTAACTTCAGCAACAGGCGAGCCGAGACATACTGCCTTCTGAGAACCCAGCCCAGAACAGCCAGCAAGCACCCCCCCTGCACAACATCCAGAGTACGCTCTCCCCAGACGTCCGGACAAGCAGTGCAGGGTTTTGAGACCCATAAGCAGGTGACACATCCTAGAAGGCATAGGGACCAGGAACACCCGCAAGTAGAAAACTTGACCCTGAACAGGGAGAAGAACGGGCAAGACGGTAACCCACAACAACCGTTCGGAGAGAACGGATCCCATGGCCAACTACTTGGACCGTGAGCTGGGTACCAAAGTCCTAACCATGCAAACCTGGACAGGAGGAGACAGGAACGGCAACTGATACCCCCTCCAGAAGGAGCCCATTACCCAGGAAGCCGAACCCCACTGGTCCCATACACCTCCGAGAAGATAGAGACGACGAGCCAGGGAAAACCGCCAGTCACTGCACTTGCACCAGAGGGAAATCACAGGACGTTGAAACAGGCCTGCGCCACAATATAACAGCATGCTTGTCAGCCCACAAAAAGATCTGACCTATCAAAAGGAAGATACTGGACAGCCCAGAAGTCCAGCAGACTATGGCCCCCTCAGCTGACAGAGGAGCCACCAGGCTGGCGTCAAAAGGGCAGAGTACTGTCACAAAGCGGGGCAAAGCAATCCATCCCGGATAGCCGACATCAAAGGCAACCCTCTACCTGAGGTATGCCTATACTGGAAAACCCACTGAAGTGAGATCCCCCTCCACTGGCACCAGGGGCTCTGAGAACCCCTCTAAGCACAGACATGTGCCACCATGTGCCCTATCACTTCCCACAAGTTTGAGAGGAGGCGTGAAAGCAACACGTCGGCACCGGAGGACCTAGGCCCTATAAGAAGAGACACTGGAAACCCCCTGCATGGCCGTTACTTCCATGATGCATTTTCCATAATCCCATGCCGGACAAGGGAAAAGCAAATCAACTCCTTCGACTTTCCCTCGCGCAGTTTAGAGGAAGAGGACAGGACAAGGAGTCTGCGTCCATAGCTAGCACAGACCCAAACACACCACTAACACGCCACATGACTGAGAGGTGGCTTGAGCCCTGTATCCAGTAGCTGGTAGCCCCATGCTCTAGATCGTTCCAATGCGTCGGTCTAGGAAGGTTGAAGGACTGAGTCAGCACCGCTGATACTCGAACCCGAAGTGTAGACTATGCCAGGCCGGTACCCATCCGGCCGCTTGCAGACGTGTCCAAATCTGCGCCGTATTCACAGGCAGCACGCAAGGAATGCAGCCAGCATCCGGTGCATCCTGGGCTGCGTGTGTCTGAGGAGCGGGTGGTATGTGACATGCCTGTGACAGAACAGAGCCCCAGCACTTTCAAAGACTCTCTGCCACTGTCACCCCACGACAAGAAGCAGAGAGACCTCACAACAAAAAGGGAAGGCTAGGCCATACTGCCAAGTGCTTGCCATTATTTCCAATAAAGATGTGTATACAGAGCACGAGGAAACGGCATGTTGAAGGAGTCAAGATGGCCATACCAGCAGGAGAGGGGAAAAATATCAAGCACAGTCCTCCCCTCTCCTTACCTTCCCCCAGAGAATGCAGCTAACATCCGGTGCATCCTGGGCTGTGTGTGTCTGAGGAGCGGGTGGTATGTGACATGCCTGTGACAGTACAGAGCCCCCACACTTTCAAATACTCTGTCACAGACACCCCACGACAAGAAGCAGAGAGGCCTCACAACAAAAAGGGAAGGCTATCCCATACTGCCAAGTGCTTGCCATCATTTCCAATAAAGATGTGTACACAGAGCACGAGGTAACGGTCTTTCGAAGGAGTCAAGATGGCCATACCAGCAAGAGAGGGGAAAACATCAAGCACAGTCCTCCCCTCTCCTTACCTTCCCCCAGATAATGCAGCTAACATCCGGTGCATCCTGGGCCGTGTGTCTCTGAGGAGCGGGTGGTATGTGACATGCCTGCGACAGAACAGAGCCCCCGCACTTTCAAATACTCTGTCATAGTCACCCCACGACAAGAAGCAGAGAGGCCTCACAACAAAAAGGAAGGCTTAGCCCATACTGCCAAGTGCTTGCCATCATTTCCAATAAAGATGTGCACACAAGACACGAGGAAAACGGCATGTTGAAGGAGTCAAGATGGCCATACCAGCAGGAGAGGGGAAAAATATCAAGCACAGTCCTCCCCTCTCCTTACCTTCCCCCAGATAATGCAGCTAACATCCGGTGCATCCTGTGCTGTGTGTGTCTGAGGAGCGGGTGGTATGTGACATGCCTGCGACAGAACAGAGCCCCCGCACTCCCAAAGACTCTCTGCTACTGTCACCCCACGACAAGAAGCAGAGAGGCCTCACAACAAAAGGGAAGGCTAGCCCATACTGCCAAGTCTAATCAAGACGGCCAAAACAGGAGGAGAGGGGAAAAACATCAAGCCCAGTCCTCCCCTCTCCTTACCTTCCCGGGGCCGTCCAGGACCCGGGACACAATGCTCACGCTGCGGTCCGGAGCCCAGCAAAGAACCGAGCGAGGCAATCCAGCTCAACTGTGACCCCAAGCCCCGCAGGGGGCCCAGGAGCAGCGCCGCACCTGAGGGAGCCGAGGGCCCCGCCACACAGCCCCCCCCCAGGGGGCCAGCAATCGGTGCTCCCTGGTGCCCCGCACCGGGAAGAAAAAGTCCAACCTGCCGGAGGCAGGAAAAATTAAACTGAGTGACATGGATGTGGGGGAGGAGTTATAGAGATTTAAAGAAATAGAAGAAGGTCCTGTGTCGGAGGCAGGTGCCTCATGAAGTAAGTACTGGGACGAGGAAGAGTGGACGTGGAGGTAATGCATGCCTATCTGTGAGGGGCAGGGGAGGCATGCAGGGACAGGGCTACAGCAGCCATATCTGTGAGGGACAAGGGAGACGGTGCTGCAGCAGCCATATTTCATACATGCCAACCCTCCCAATCTAGGCAGGAGACTCCCGATTTTTCACTGAAAAATATTGCTATTTTCCCGGTCTCCCACCTAAAATGACTGTAGCCCAATGCATTACTATGGGGAAATGTAGGTCTCCCGATTTCCCAGTGGAAATCTCCCTCCCAGGTGGCTCTGAATGTTGGCATGTATGATATCTGTGAGAGGCAGGGGAGGCATGCAGAGGCAGGGCTACAGCAGCCATATCTGTAAGGGGAGGGGGAGGCAGGGCTGCACACAGCAGCCATATCTGTGAGGGGCAAGGGAGGCAGGGCTGCAGCTGCCATATCTGTGAGGGGCAAGGGAGGCAGGGCTGCAGCAGACATCTGTGAGGGGTAGGGAAGGCATGCAGAGGCAGGGCTGCAGCAGCCATATCTGTGAGAGGGAGTGGAGGCATGTAGAGGTAGGCTTGAGCAGCCATATTTGTAACGGGAGGAGGAGGCAGGGTTACAGCAGCCATATCTGTGAGGGCAGGGCAGGCATGGCTGCAGCAGGCATATCTGTGAGGGGCAGGGAAGGCATGTAGAGGCAGGGCTACTGCAGTCATATCTGTGAGGGGCAGGGAAGGCATGTAGAGGCAAGGCTACAGCAGTCATATCTGTGAGGGTCAGGGCAGGCATGCAGAGGTAGGACCACAGCAGCCATGTCTATGAGGGAAGGGGGAGGCATGCAGTTGCTGGGATGCAGCAGCCATATCTGTGAGGGGCAGGGAAGGCATGCAAAGGAAGGTCTGCAAATGACATGTCTGTGAGGGTTGGGAGATACATGCAGAGGCAGGGCTGCAACAGCCATATCTGTGAGGGGTAGGGGAGGCATCCAGAGGCAGGGCTACAGCAGCCATATCTGTGAGGGGCAGGGGGGGCAGGGCTGCAGCAGCCATATCTGTGAGGGGCAAGGGAGGCAGGGCTGCAGCAGACATATCTGTGAGGGTCAGGGGAGGTATGCAAAGTCAGGGCTGCAGCAGCCATATCTGTGGGGAGTAGGAGGGAGGGCAAGTAGAGGCAGGGCTGTAACAGCCATATCTGTGATGGCCAAGGAAGGTATGCAAAGGCAGCGCTACAAACTAGACCCCCGTTACGCGTCCATCAACATAGACGGTAACCAAATCACAGTTGCCAAAGAAATTAAAACCCTTGGGGTTTATCTAGACTCCACTCTCTCGCTCAAAAGACAGGTAAATGCCACAGCCTCATCCACAGCTTACACAAATAAGCTTATCAACGCCTGCAAACCCTTCCTTTCTGCCTCCAGCTGCATTACGCTAGCCAGAGCGCTAGTGCTCTCAAAAATTGACTACTGCAATACACTCTTTCTCGGCACGTCAGAACGCAACCTGAACAAACTACAGGTGCTTCAAAATAATGCCCTCAGAGCCGCCCTCAGTATCCCACGACACGCCCACATCTCCAGCATCAGGCAAGATGCTCACTGGCTTCCAGTACGAGACAGAATCACCCTCAGATCCCTCGTCATTGTCCATAAATGCCGCTCCAATGATGCACCCAAATACCTGGCAGACAAGTTCCACAACTACACCTCAACTAGACCAACCAGAACGCCATACTCACACTGCCTCTCCGTTCCCAAATTTGCCCTAAAAAAAGCCGGCGGCGCCAGCTTCCCGGTCCTAGCTGCCAAACTATGGAACGCTATGCCGCTAACCCTCAGAACAGAACCCTCCTTTTGGACTTTCAGAGCCAAAACTAAATCTTGGCTTTCCAACAGAAACTCTGCCTAATGTACTTCTTCTCCGCATGTCCCTGGCGACCAGCCTGCAACCTGGTCTCCCACACTTATTGCTGTTATTTCACAGTCTTGTATTATTGTATATTGTATATTCCTGACATGTTGTAATTTGCATCTAAGTCTCCGGCGCCCAGTTACCCCAGGGTTCGGCGCGCGGTATAAATAAAGAAACTAAACTAAACTACAGCATCTATATCTGTGAGGGGCATGTAAAGCATATAGAGACTGGGCTGCAGCAGCCATATTTTTGAGTGGTAGGGGCTGGTCATGTAGAGGCAGGGCTGCAGCAGCCAAATTTGTGAGGGGCAGGCGAGGCATGCAGAGGCAGGGCTTCATCATCCATATCTATGAGGGGCAGGAAGGCAAACAGAGACAGGGCTACAGCAGCCATATCTGTGAGGGGCAGGAGAGGCATGCAGAGGCAAGCTACAGCAGCCATATCTATGAGGGTTGAGGAAGGCATGCAGTGGCAGGGCTAAAAGGTTCAATGCATGTAGACTCGAGGCAGGAGCTCAGCAGACTGTAACATGTTTTCCTGTGAGGGCCAGTGAAGATACACTAGAGCAGGTATATCTGGGGGGCAGATATGGAGAAGGGCAGAAGGGCGAGAGTGAGAGATCACAAGACTCAGGAGCAGGAGTGTTGCTAGGTCTGGAAAAGATCTGGGTCTATGCTACTGTCGGGACTGTGGGCTAGCTAGCCTTTTGGTTGTAACCCCTGAGCTTTTATCCAGGGCTAGAACCAAAAGACACAGGGCTATAGTCCCTTCTTCCCCCCTCTAGCAACACCTCTGCTCAGGAGCAACGCCTGTGACTGAGTGGATATAAAGGCGGAGCCACAGAATACATGGCGATGTGAGTGTGGCACAGAGTCTGCAGCCAGCCTAGTCTGGGCTCATATTACGATTCATTGCCTTTCCAATATGGCCGCCAATCTGGGCGCATAGTGGAATCAGGTAGGCGAGCGTGGCATCCATCTTTGTGAAGGGAATGCAAAGGAAATGAGAAGCTCAAAGCCATCTTTTTGAGGGACATGCCCACAAAGAATAGCCGATGAAGCGATAGCAACGCTGCCGCCATCTTTGTGAGGAAAATGTTTCTGAGCACAGAGTGTTCCTCACAGCACTTCGACCCAGAGGACGAGCACTGGAGGCTCTGACTGCAACATTCATAGGAAATGTTAAAACGCCGAATTATGGTGGCAGCACTGGGGAGATTTATACATACATGCCAACATTCTAAAGCACGTGGGAGGGAGATTTTGAACGAGAATTTAATTTTCCATAGGAATGCATTGGGGTTAAAATTATTTTAGGTGGGAGAATGAAAAATAGCTAAATATTTCACTGAACCTTAATCGAGAGGGTTGGCATGAATGTAGGGCATAGAGAGAAACGGTGTCCACGGTCTGTGTAGCACTCGCGTCCCCTGCACACTCTGGGTTTTGTCTTGAATCCTGGCTTGCAACATTATGTGTTACTACTGACTTCTGCAATTGTATTCACTCTCCCTTCTTGCTTCTCCACTCTTTTGACTGCTAACTCTCTGTTCTCTCCTCCTTTCCCTTCTCCCTTTCCCTATCTCCTCCCCTTACTTTCTTCTATGCACTTACTCTATCAGGATTGTCCTTGGGCCTAGTATGATAGCAACATCGTCTGTTTCCTGCCCCCTCCCCTTACTGTGTTGTTCCTCCCCACGCCCTCTCCAGCACTATCTGAAACGTTGTCAGGCCTAGTATGATAGTCGCTTGTTTTGTTCCTCCCCTACCTTTCTGTCATGAACCGCCGTTCGCGTCCCTTCTGGACTTCGTGGTCCCTGACCCATAGGGGACTGAACTCAGTAGTACTCCCAACATGGCCGCGGAACGCTGTTTGCCAGTCTCTGCGTTGTACGCTCTACGTTGTACAAAGCAGACACGCCCCTGCGGCCCTGCGCATCTCAACGTTACCACTTGCAGTAGTCGGACGTATGTTGCTGGAGCTCGTTCAGCGCTTACTTTTGATTCCTGGTTCCCGATCCCCTGATTTCCTCTTCTTTCTATCCTTACCTTTGCATATCCTGGATTTCCATCGCATTCGGATCTCCAAGTGCGAACCTCAATATTTCCTGGTCTTCGTCCCGGACATCTGAACGTATCCTGGAGCTGGGTCACGAACCGCATGCTGGAATCCGAGGACCCAGGCACGGGGTTACATAAATCCCGAACAGTGTGAAAGAAGACATCTCGGAAGATCACGAGCACAGACAGGTGAGAAGGGGGGAGACCTGTGACAGATCGAGACGCCAACAAATTGATACAGTTACGGAAATGGAGGCTGCAGTTCAAGACCTCATGCGAGGAATGCAGGAATTAACAACAGAAGTCCAAAATCTTAAAGCCGAAAATGTTGCATTGAAACAACTGGTATTGTCACATGACTCCGCAACCAAGGAAAGCGTGTTGTTGGGAGGAGTAGTGGATAAATATTATGGCTCTTCAAAGACCCTTCATGCCTTCCTCGATTCATGTTTAGTGCACTTCACCTTTAAGCCCTACTACTTCTCCACTCCCAGGGAAAAGGTGGGCTTTATGATCTCACATCTCACTGGGAATGCCTTGACCTGGGCAACTCCCTTAGTTAATTCAGGCGACGCCCTCCTGGATGACTATGATGGTTTTGTGCAGGTGCTAAAGACCATGTTTGATCGCCCAGAGCAGGTTTACAGTGCCCACGAACGTTTATTGGACTTTCAACAAGGATCCCAGGATATGCTTACCTATGTGACCCGCTCTCAACAACTTGCCAAGGAAGCGGACTGGTCTCTAGGGGCCTGTTTCACCCTCTTTCGAAGAGGATTGAATGAAGAGATAAAAGACGAGCTAGCCATCTCGCAAGTTCCTTCCAGGCTCTCATTGATCTTTCCTTGCAGATCGACTTTCGTATCCAGGAAAGAAAGGCGGAAAAGAAGAAGATAAAATCACCCTTCCAAAAGGCCTCTACAGACCCTCCTTCTAGACCTGAGCCTGCAGCTTCCCCGACCACAGACCCAGAACCCATGCAACTTGGGGCCTTCCGCGGACCCATAATCCTGCAAGAAAGGATGCGACGGATTCACACTGGTCTGTGCATGTATTGTGCCTCTGATAAACATCTTGTGAGAGAGTGTCCTATTGCCCCTCCACGGCGTTCGGGAAACGCCAGCTCCCGATCCTAGACGGAGCGCAGATTCGGGAGAGAGATGTTTGCTCCACATCTATTCCATCCTTGAACTCTCCTGGACAGAACAACCTTCTGCAGGCCTTTCTATCGCCTTCCAAGAAAGAATATTACCCCATTCTGGCATTAGTGGATTGTGGGGCCATGGGGATATTCATAGATCATGATTGGGTCACTACCCATAACATTCCATATGAAACTCAAGACATCATGCAACCTGTAGAGGCTATCGATGGAAGACCCCTCTCTTCAGGACCCATAACCCTTCAAACCAAAGAGATCCTGCTTTCTATAAACCACCATCAAGAGAGAATAAAATTCGACATCATAAGATCTGCCCATTACCCAATGGTTCTGGGAATGCCCTGGTTACAGAAGCATAACCCCTACATCAACTAGACAGCAGGATCCTTGTGTCTTGGTTCAGAACATTGTATGTCCCACTGTTTATCCCTAGACTCCTTGTCAGGGTCCTCTGAAGACTCGCAAGCGAACCAGCAAGGTCCACTCACTGTCTCAAATATCATCCAGATTCCCAGGCCTACCAGGCTTATACAGATATGTTTTCGACCGCCATAGTTCAAGCTCTTCCCCCTCACAGACCTGAGGACTGCGCTATCAATACTGAACCCTTAGTGGTGATACCTTTTGGGAGGATGTTCATTCTATCAGAACCTGAGAAAAGAGCCCTGCGAGAATACTTGGATACTAACTTGGAAAATGGTACTATACGACCATCCAAATCCCCGGCGGGAGCTTCGTTGTTTTTCGTTCCCAAGAAAGATACCAAGGAGCTTAGGCCCTGTCTAGATTATCGTGGCCTTAATCAATGCACCCTCAAGAACCGCTACCCATTACCCCTAATCTCAGATATCCTGGAAGCGGTAAGAGGAGCTGTAGTGTTCACAAAATTAGATCTCAGAGGTGCCTATCATCTGATCCGTATAAAGGAAGGTGAAGAATGGAAAACAGCCTTTAGAACACCCTTTGGTCATTTTGAATACTTGGTTATGCCCTTCGGACTTGCCAATGCCCCAGCGGTCTTCCAACGTTTTATGGACCGGGTGTTCTCCGATATGCTGTTCCTCTTCGTCATTGTATATCTGGACGACATACTGATATACTCTAAGGACCATCTGAAGCATGAAGAACATGTTAAGGCAGTTTTACAGCGTCTATGTGAACATAAGCTCCTGGCTAAACCCGAGAAATGCCTTTTCCATGTGTCTACCGTTCACTATCTTGGATTCGTCCTTAGCCCAAAAGGAATTGGAATGGACCGCTCGAAAGTAGACTCCATTCTATCCTGGCCTGTTCGAACTACTGTAAAATAAATTCAATCCTACCTGGGGCTTGCTAACTTCTAACGAAAATTCATACCCTCTTTTTCGGAGATTGTACATTCGATCATTACATTGTTAAAAAAGGATACCCGCTTTCACTGGACAGCAGCCCAAGATGAGGCGTTTCAACGGTTAAAGTCAGAGTTCACACACGCCCCCATCTTAGCCTAACCTGACATTGATCGACCCTTTCTTGTGGAAACTGATGCCTCCAACTACGCCATCGGGGCAGTCCTGAAACAGGAGTTCGATGACAAGCTAGAACACCCCATCACCTATCTTTCTCGCCCCTTGACTCCTAGCGAAACCCACTATGCTGTTTTGGAAAAATAACTATTGGCCATCCGTCAAGTCTTCACAGATTGGCGTCATCTACTCCTGGGAGCGAAACACCCTGTTCAGGTCCGCACGGACCATCTGAATCTTCAAGTCCTGCAATCCCTGGAATGTAGGAACAGTCGTTAAGCCCGTTGGGCCTTCTTTTTTGCTCAATACCAGTTTGAAATCCATCATGTTCCTGGAACACACAACATAATAGCCAATGCCTTATCCCGACGTCCTGACTACAAAATCCTTGAAGATCGATCCTTCCCAAAGATGTTTCCCCACACAATATTTGTTGCCCAAGCAATCAACCTCCTGGAGGATATTCGGATTCAAACTCAGTCCTCTGAAACCTGGAAGGAGTTTAATGGTAAAAATTGATGGAACCTCAAAACGAAGGACGGATATTAATTCAAGGATAATTGCCTGGTCATTCCCACTCAGAGACTACAACAAAAGATCACAAGCCTATGTCATGATACCCTTCATTCAGGACACTGTGGCATCACGAACACCCTCTGTCTAATACAAGGACAGTTTTGGTGGCCGAAGATGAAGGATGATGTCCAGCATTATATCCAAACCTGTACAGTCTGCAATCAAAACAAGCATGATAACAAGAAACCGGCAGGTCTCCTGCTCCGACAAACGCTGCCAACAAGACATTGGGAATTGATCACCACAGACTTTATTGTGGAACTACCACCTTTCAGGGGCCAAACAACTATCATGATTACCATTGAGTTGTTCACTCACATGGCTCATTTTACACCTTTATATAAACTGCCATCTTTATCTGAACTTACCGGAATCTTTCTGGAACACATATTCAGACTCCACGGGCTACCCTCCAAGATCATATCTGACAGAGGACCCCAGTACATATCCCAGTTCTGGAAACAATTATGTCGTATACTGGGAATCCAACGTGCCTTATCCTCAGGTTATCACCCACAGACCAATGGAGCTACTGAACGCGTAAACCAAACTCTGGGACAATATCTTCGCTGTTTCGCCACCAATGTCCAGAATGATTGGTCACTCTTAATACCTGTGGCTGAATTCGCCTACAACAATTCGGATCACTCGGCTATCAAAACCAGCCCTTTCTTCTGTAGTCAAGGATTCCACCCTTCGGTTCTACCATCCATTCTTCCACATCCTACCCCAGTTCCTACAGTTGACTCCTGGATTGAAACCCTTATCAACGTACACAAAGAAGCAAGAGAACACCTAGAAAAGGCCCGAAGAGACGTCAAACATCATGCTGACTCAAAAGAAGACCAGGGCCTTCATACTCAATAGGTGATAAGGTCTGGTTGTCTTCGAAACTTCTACCCCGACACCTACGACCAAATAATTTGGCTCCTCGGTATAACAGCCCTTTTTCCATAAAGGAAGTCATTAGCCCAGTGGCCTTTTGACTCAGACTACCAGAATCTTGGAAGAGGATCCACCCGGTCTCTCACACTTCTCTGTTGAAACCATATGTCCAGTCCTCTCGAACTGCTCCAAGATCTACCCCTGTGATTGTCAATGATCAGCTAGAATATGAGGTTTCCAGAATTTGTGACTCCAGGTACAGATGTGGTCAGGTACAGTATCTGGTTGAGTGGAAAGGGTACCTTCCCAGTGAATGCACCTGGGAACCCGTCTCATATATGAATGCCCCCAGAATGCTCCGAAGATACCACCTTACACATCCGGTTAAACCCAGAGGAGCTGGGTTTCAGAGGAGGCATGCTGTCATGAACCGCTGTTCGCATCCCTTCTGGACTTCGTGGTCCCTGACTCATAGGGCTCAATGGGAAGGGGGAAGGTGCTAATAACGGTACCGTTATTAGCTCTGAAGTCCCTTAACAGGTCCCTTCCATAACGCCTGGTAAAACCAGGCGTTAAGGAAGGGACCCGCTAAGGGACCTCGTAGTAGGGCGGTAAGGGATTACCGGCACCGGTGCCTTTACCGGTGCCGGTAATCCCTTACCGCCCACCTCGTAATGAGGCCCTATGTCTTAGCTCTTGCACTATCTGAAATGTCGTCAGGCTGAGTACAATAGTTAATTTCACATTCTTACTGTTCATGGCCTGAAAGAATGTCATTTTATTTTCCCTTGTTCCCTCCCTTGCCTTGAAGTGCTTTGAAACGCATTGTGTATAGGCGCTATATAAATAAACTATCATATCATATCATATTGACAAACAGTAACTAAACAAACTCATCAGGACTGGTGTGTGTTAAATTACATGGTTTTGGAAAGCAGAATATCCAATCATTACATTCATAATAAAGTAATTTTAAAGAGTCGATTTTGGATTTTCTTCAAAAAGAGTAATGTATTCATAAAAATCATACACAAGTAGATTTTGACAAAATGTTTTACAATATTCATTTCATATTTTGTGTACTACACATATATCAATAGTCATCATTATTTACTTGTCCAAAAGTGAGCTCTACTCGTTTCGGGAATTCTATTCCCTTCATCAGGATCAATCCCTCGATTAATGTTCAACAAAGGTTGTTACTCACCGGACGGAGAGTGCCAAAAGACAGGATGCCTGGATTCCTCAGGGATTTGCTTGAAGGAGCCTGGTTGGGGCCTCCAACCAAGCCTCCTCTCTGCGAGGGAAAGAACGACCTTTTTCTGCGATATGACCCTCTCTAGTTCTGTATTACTAACAGAGAGACTGATCACATAAAAGAGTGGGGAGAACTGCACCGCCACAGACCCAGCTGCAAATAAAGGAATAGTGGTGAGTCACCAAGGATGTAGAGCACTTTCCTAATTATTAATAATCGACTACAATTACCTTTAAGTCTCTCCCCACTATCCTATACTGATCAAACAGGAACTGGACCACAGCCACTCCCTAGGAACAGAGAGCAGAATCAGATAATAAACCCCTTAAAGAACTGGAGATAAGTAAGATGGTGTTTTTCTCTTACCACTGTTGGAGCATAAGAATGACGAAAATCCAAGAGGAAAACAACGAAAGTATAAAATAAAAAAAGGGAATGTTAGTAGGGTAGCTTTTGCCCGGGCGACACGAGGAGCGCACTAGGGACGGGATGGTGCACTTCAGCAGAGCGTCCCAATGTGCACTGAAAGGGTAGGAAGTCCAGGCAATGAAGAGGAATCCCCAAAAAGGACAAAGGATCGCTGTAAGTAATCAGCTCGAGGGGTTGATGCTTGTAATCCAAGAACAGTTCAGGGTCGTGGTGCAGGGTTTGGAACACAGGGAACCAACGAGTTGAAAATCAAAATCCAAAGGCAGTCCGTACAATGAGCAGGGTCTGGTACACAGGAAGCAAAAATGGGACAGAATCGAATCCAAAAGCAGTCCATACGTGAAAAGCAGGGTTTGGTACACATGAAGCAAAATGGGACAGAATCAAATCCAAAAGCAGTCCGTACGTGAAGGCAGGGTTTGGTACACACGAAGCAAAATGGGACAGAATCAAATCCAAAAGCAGTCCGTACGTGAAAGCAGGGTTTGGTACACACGAAGCAAAAATGGGACAGAATCAAATCCAAAAGCAGTCCGTACGTGAAAGCAGGGTTTGGTACACACGAAGCAAAATGGAACAGAATCAAATCCAAAAGCACTCCGTACGTGAAAGCAGGGTTTGGTACACACGAAGCAAAATGGGAAAGAATCAAATCCAAAAGCAGTCCATACGTGAAAGCAGGGTTTGGTACACACGAAGCAAAAATGGGACAGAATCAAATCCAAAAGCAGTCCGTACGTGAAAATCAGGGTTTGGGACACAATAGTAACTTTGAAAAGGAGGTTGACACGGAGGTCAAAATAGCGCCGGTAGCAACTACAAACAGAAGCAGCGTTCAGTAAGCTGCCATTCACTATATCAGGAAGGAGGAGTGACCCAGCGAAAACGAGGCTCAGGTGTCTGCCTACACAGGACTACACCTAGTGTCTAGGGATCATGGGAGTTGTAGTCCGCAAAGGTGAACCAAGTCTTTTCCTCCAGGAAAACCGCCAGTGGTTCAGGAATGGAGCCGTGACATTCCTTATGCCGCAGTGAAGTGCAATGTTACGCCTGCAAAACCTGGGTTTGCCTTTATTATGTGAAGACACAGACACGGGAGCCCTCCTAAATGCAGGCCGTAGTGTAACAGCATCCACCCCCAAAGGCGGTGCCAACCCCCTGCTGGCATGAAAGCGGCATAGCAGGGCAGGAGCGTGGATATTAACCAGAGGTTCCCAGGTCCTATCCTCCGGACCGTATCCCTTCCAGTCAATCAAATAGAAGGGACGGCCCCTACGGAGTTTGTAGTCCAAAATAGCAGCAACGTCATACTCACTACCTCCCACCATTCGGACCGGAGGGGGGCGACGAGAAAGAGGGGTAGATAAAGGACAAGGTTTGAGAAGGCATACATGGAAAACAGGATGCAGTTTCCATGAGGAGGGCAGAGAAAGACGCATAGCCACAGGATTAATAACCTTGGCGATCGGAAAAGGTCCCACGTACTTGGGGAGGAGCATACGCTTCCCCGGAATCCGCAAGTTGCGAGTTGACAACCAGACTTTCATACCGCGTCGATACTCCGGAGCAGGGACCCTGTGGCGACCTACGGATAGCACAAAGATCACGCACACAAGCCCGGGCTGCCGGGTTGTGCAAAGGCAGCGAAGGATCAAAAGGTAATGTATGCAGATGTTGTCCGTAGAGAGCAAAAAAAGGAGAGACCCCAGAAGTCGAATGCAGTGAGTTATTATAAGCAAATACAGCGGATGGAAGCATAGTCAACCAGGTAGACTGGAACCGTAGGCAAAGACAACGGAGGTACTGTTCAAGCGTGGCGTTGGCCCTCTCCGTCTGCCCATCCGTTTAAGGGTGATAGGCCGAACTGAAGCGATCATCGATGTGGAGAGAAGTTGTCAGGGCTCTCCAAAAACGTGAGGTGAACTGAGGTCCACGATCAGAGACCGAAATAGAAGGAAGTCCAAAGAAACAGAAAACATTACTCAGAAAAAGAGAAGCCAGAACAGGTGCCGAGGGCAGTCCCTTACAGGGAATGAACAGAGACATCTTGGTGAAATAGTCAATGACAACCCAGATCGTGTCAAAGCCGTTAACAGGCGGTAATTCAACAACAAAGTCCATAGACAACATATACCAAGGCATGTGTGGAACTGGAAGCGGTTGTAAAAGACCCACAGGTTTAGAACGGGATACTTTACATTGTGAGCAAATCGAACAGGTGGCCAGGTAGTCTATCACGTCCCGAGACATACAAGGCCACCAGGCCCAATGACGTAGAGCCTCCAAGGGCTTTTGTTGTCCCGGATGGCCCGCAATCAAAGAATCATGAGCCCAAGCTCATGCACGAACACGAGCCTGTCCCGGAGGAATGAACAAACGGCCTTGGATATAAGGCATGCCATGTACAATGTCCAACTGTAGGTCCCTACAATCATCAGAATGGGAGGACACCCAATTAGAAATCAGAGACCGCAATGAGGGTTGGACGGTGCATCCACAGACAACTCGACAAGGTAGCAAAAGGGGCCGTTCCAGTGGAGCATCACAAGGACCCGAAGACAGACGAGACAGAGCATCAGCACAAGTGTCGAGACGCGCCGGACGGTAAGTAATAGTGAAATCGAATTGAAAGAAAAAAAGATGCCAGCGTGCCTGGCGGGCAGTAAGACACTTCATCGACCTAAAGGCTAGAAGACTTCTATGGTCTGAAAAGACTGTTACCGGATGACGCGCACCAAGTAGGTGATGGCGCCATTCAGAGAAGGCATCTTTGATGGCCAGGAGTTCCCGTTCGGTGATCGGGTAGTTGCATTCATACTGGGTAAGTTTTCTTTAGAAATATGCAACTGGATGTATCTCCCCTGAGTCCGGACACCATTGCGACAATACTGCTCCAATTGCCACTCCAGAGGCGTCAGCTTCCACAAAAAATGGAAGGAGCGGATTAGGGTGTTGTAACACCGGCGCAGTAGAAAATGATGCTTTCAGGGCGCCGAAAGCCGATTGTGCGTCGGTAGACCAACGGTAGGGCTTTTTGTTTGTTTGTTTTTTTTAAAACCTTTCTTTATTGGCGAGAAGTAGTAGCTGTCACAATACAGGTTACATCAACAGCACACATTACATTTTTGAAGCCGGAATGATAGAACACAGTTTCTGCAAAAGGTCTTGTATAACAATAAAAGCAAGTGAATTACAATAGTAGCATTCATTGAGTAGTTTGTTCGATCCCCGGCTCGGGAGACGGGGGTGATGACAGAAGCTCAAGGTCCACCCTGCGGTTCAAGTAGCTACAAAACTCTATCCATATGTTTTTAGGTCGAGTATTAGCAGGCAACATGTTGATGTAGTCTTCCTCACAAGATTGTGTCCAGGTGAGGGCTCTAAGCCACATTTCTAGTGAAGGGGGGGATCTGCGCTTCCAGCATTGCAGGATGCATTTCTTGGCAATTATCGCAGCCACATTCAGAAACCTCGCTATCTCAACCCCACCATCTCAGAGAGAGCCCCAAGCACCGCCTCCCAGAATGGGGCCAATGCCCCACAGGACCAGAACATATGAGCGTGGTCCGCATCATTGGATCTACATCTCTGGCAGGGGTAGGAGTGGTCCCGTGCAAATTTCCCAACCGCGTATGGAGTGTAATACAAGCGATTGAGTAGCTTGTATTGAACGCATCTAACTCTGGAATTGAGGGAGACCCTGCGTGTATGCATGCACATCTTGGTCCACATATCGTCAGTGATGTCCAAACCCAGGTCCCGACTCCAAGCATCCCGAATAGTGTGGGGGGGTTCTACAGCTCTTGCCATAATCATCTTATACAGGGAGGACACAATGCCCCTTACGCCGGCTGAATTGGCAATATAGCAGATCTCAGGGGACTCCGGGGGTTCGTCCGGATACGAAGGCCACATGTCTCGGACCACCGCTCTGAGTCGGAAGTATTGCAACAATTCCAGTGAGGACCCGGAGTGCCCTGGCTTCCACGTAAGTGGGGTGATAATTCCCCATCGGGGAACAGGTCAGAGAATGATCCATATCCCAAATCCGACTAGTGACGCATAAGCAGCTTGTCTTGGGTAGGGGTGAGGCCAGGGAACGACCACAGGGGAAGCCATTTGTAATACGGGGGGAACCAGAGGAAGGCTTCAGAATTTTCCGCCACGCTCTGATAGTGGAGGATACAGGGTCAGCAGGGGCGATCGAGCGATACGAGTGAAAAAGGATCAAGGACATGACATTTACCTCCTCGGCCGTGAGGATCTCGAGCTTAACATGCGGGGTGGGGGTCCTGGTGGTGGTACCAGTATGTAGCGTGCTGTCACGACTCGCTCCCTTCGCTCCCGTTCCCACCACTTGGGGGCATGATTTGGGGTTTATTCCCTACTGGATTTTTCCTCCGAACCTTATGCTACAGTGCTGTGATGAATTGGGAGCGCTAAAACCTTATTTTCCAAGTTACTTCCCTTCCGGATCCATTCCAGGTTTTTGGCAGCCAGCATGCTACTTTGATCAAATGACTATGCTTCCCAGAATGCCTGGCTCACTGCTTCACCTCCTGCAGGACAAGGTTGGGTGGAGGATAGGCAACACCTGTGGCTGCAGGTGCAGCAGGCGGCACACCTGATGGGTGTGCTCGTTAAGCAGCTTTAAAAGCCTCAGTTTGCTTCAGTCCAGCGCTGGTCATCGTTGCAGTGTTCCTGTTGTGACTAGTCCCTTGTTCCTAGCTTTTGTGCCTAGTTCCTGTTTCTTGTTCCTCCGCCCTGGATTTCGGATTCATGTGCTAAATTGATTTCTGCTCCCTAGATTCCCTTTCTGTCTTCCTCTGTTTGCAGGCAGCATTTCTCAGTGCTTTCCCCTTTTAGATGCAGCCCAGTTTGTCTGTGTTCTATATTTCTTTGACTTTGTCCTTTGCTGCTGTAAGCCTTTATGCCTTAGCCTTCCTCTTAGATTAGCTTCCTGTCTTTTCCTTGGAGGGGTGGGGGAAGTTTGCCTTGGTAATTTCGTTTTTCCCTGCTCCTGATCCTTACTTTCTATTGGGATCCATTCCATGTTTTCCATTGCACTTCTGCATTTGTTTCCCATTTGATTATTAGGTGTGGTGTGCTGTTGTAGCTAGCTCCTGTGTGAATGCCTATGTTTTCCTCACTATTCTGTAATCACTATTCCAACTCAGGTATTTAGTTATCCTCCCATTGCTGTTATAGCCTTTCTGGGTCCCAGTTTGATCAACAGGTTTCGTGGGCTTGCTGACATTCAAGAGGTTTATCTCGTCCTCATGAGTACTGTTTTTAGTTCCCTTATTTAATACCATCAAGAGTGTTAGTTCACAGATCCTGTCATTGCTTGCCCTCTACGTGGGTTTAGCGCTGTCAGTACCTGTAACAGCAATTGGGGGTAAGGCGCTTGCCGACTTTCCTCGCGGTCAGGTGCTTACCCCACATCCCTTTTCATATATTGGTTTTGTTGTCACACTCTATTTGCACTCCTGGGTTTTAGCATACATGAGTCGTTGTTCCTGTGTGCACGTAGTTTAATTCAAGGCTATTCACTGTGTGATTTAGTGCACATTTCCCTTGCCATATTCGCTGCCTTTGTACTCGCCTGACTAATCCTGATACGTGCTGAGCCTGAGCGGCAATCCAATATTGGGTGAGATCAGGTGCATTGAATCCACCCCTCTCGTAAGGCAGGCACATATGCTGCCACTTCCTACGCACGGTACCGGAATGCCATAAAAAGCAGGCGCACCCTGCATGTAAGTCCGCAAAATACTGTTTACCGGGCCAAAGTGGAACGTTAGCAAATATGTATAGGAGCTTTGGAACTATGATCATTTTTATTAGGGACAGTCTCCCTGCCAGTGAGAGGGGGAGGTTACACCATCTTCTCATCTTGGCATCAGCGTATTGCGCGGCAGCCACATAGTTATCGGACAATAAAGAGGATTTCGAGAGGGACACCTGGACCCCTCGTATTTGATGCCCGCAGGGGCCCACTTGAGTGGAAATTCGCATGCAGGTTGGGGAGTTGTGGGTGTGAGGGGAAGGATTTCTGATTTAGTGTAATTATAGTGAATGTGCCAATTGTGATTATTTCACGCATGATCGGGTCGAGGTGGGCCGAAGGGTCTCTAATGTATAGAAGCACGTCGTCCGCATATAATGATATAATTTCGGGGGTGTCCCGCAGACGAATCCCTTTGCGTACGTGGTTGCTCTCACACTATCCGCCATGGGCTCAATGGCCATCGCGAATAGCAGGGGAGAAAATGGGCATCCCTGGCGCGTCCCTCTGTGGAGGGTGAAGGGAGTTGACAAATGAGAGTTAACCAGGACTCTGGTCACAGGATTGGTATATAACAATTTAATGCAGGACATCATGTATGGGCCAATTCCCATCTTCTCAAGCACCGCCCATAGGTACTGCCACGAGACCATGTCGAACGCTTTTTGGGCGTCTAGTGTCACAGCCACAGCGTTGGCTTTGGGGTCAATTCTAGAGATGATGTTGAACAGACGGCGATTGTTTAAGGCAGTGGACCGGGCAGGGACAAAACCACCCTGGTCTGGGTGGATCAGATATTTCATGATGGGGAGGAACCTATTTGCTATAATTTTGGCGAAAATTTTAGTATCGGTATTGATGAGGGACCAAGGTCTATAGGAACCACACTCATCTAGGAGCTTACCCGGCTTGGGGAGCACAGTGATGACAGCCTCGCGCAGGGGCCGGGGGAGAGTGGCAAGACGCAGTGATTCAACCCAAACCTCGTGAAGCCGTGGGGCAAGTAGGGCAACATGCTCTTGATAGAACTCGGCTGTCAGGCCATCTTGACCGGGGGCTTTACCCTTAGGGAGGGCAGAAATAACAGCAGTGATCTCCTCAAGGGTAAAGGATGTGTCCAGTTGTTCCTTAGTGGCTATAGATATAAGAGACATTGGGATGCGGTCGAGGAGGTCGTCCAGATCTTGCGGATTGTGCTCTCGTTGCTGGGCATAAAGGGTTGCGTAAAAATCTGTGAAGGTCTCGAGAATAGGGCAGTCGGACCAATGATGCACTCCGTCATTGTCGATAATGCTATCAATCCGGGCTCTACCTCCCTCGGTCCGGGCAAGGCGGGCAAGGATGCGACCCGGCCTCTCTCCCTCACCGTACTTTCGGGCCACAATGGGTCCGGCAAGGTATTTTATTTCGCGGAGGGCAAAGGACTCGAACGCGTCTAGTTCGGTTCGTATCTGTGCAAGCTTAGGAGGAGCAGGGGAGGTCGCGTATTCGCGCTCCAGCTCCTTAAGTCTGGACTCAGAGCGGCGCAGAGAGTTTCTAATGTCTTTCAGGAACCCAGCCTCCCTGGAGATACATATGCCCCTGATGAAAACCTTAAAGGCCTCCCATCTCACCCCATCTGTTGTGTCGTGGTGTTTATTGTTGTCAAAAAACGAGGTGATATCTGCGAGGATGTCGGCTCTGAAGACAATATCATGGAGTGCATCTGACTTAAACTGCCAGTTAGAGTGCTGGGAGAGGTCCAGCCGCAAAGCAATGTCCAATGTGACCGGAGAGTGATCAGACAATGTGCGCGGCAGAATCTGTGTGGTAAGTATTTTGCCCATGAGCCCCGCAGAGAGAAGAAAGAGATCAATCCTGGAATGGCTGTCATGGACAGAGGAATAAAATGTAAACTCTTTTGACAATGGGTGAAGTGCTCTCCAGACATCTACCAGACCGGCAGTGAGCATGTGTGCTTGGAGGCGACGAGAGGCCCTGGACACTGTCCTGGGTGTAGTCCCAGATCTGTCCAGTTCAGAGTCCAGAATAAGATTCATGTCCCCCCAGATGATGGGAACCCCGACGTATCTGAGGAGGATGTCAAGGATGTGATCGAAAAACTCGGGTGCATCCATGCATGGGGCATAAGTGTTGACCAGAAGGCATTCTGTATTAGCAAGGAAACAGTGGAGGATCACATATCTACCCTGGTCATCAATATGGCTGGTGCAGAGGGAGAACTCCAAGGACTTGTGTACTAAGGTGAGGACACCTCTAGCCTGAGAGAGGAACACAGTATAGTATTTGTTGGAGCCCCATGCCGGGGCGAGAGAGGACGAGAGTTGTGCTAGGGCGTGGGTTTCTTGCAAAAGAAGTATTTTGACCCCGTGCCTCTGGACGTAAGCAGTGATCCTGCGTGCTTTGTGAAGTTGCTGAGCCCTCTGATATTCCAAGACATTAGCCTAATAGCCATTCAGTAGCAATCTAGGGGGGATCCGAGTAGTGTGTGACATAATTTGTTGAACCAGTGTCGGCCACTAGTACAGTGACCGGCTGTATTACGCTGTGAGCCACTACAACCTCGCCATTTTTATCATGACCTCCCACAACTATACCCCCCCTCCCTCACTGCCTCCCCAAACATAGCAGTGCCCAAATACCCACCCAGAGATACAAGGCGAGCGCGCCAAACCCAACAGGGAGCCACTTGCTCAAACACCCAACTGGGGCGCAACCAATGATCAGAACAGGCCAAAATCGGCGTTGCAACTGCAGTGGGGGTCGCTGCTGCCGTGGGCCCGACTGAGGTGACTTATCGGTGGTATACACCGTGTAACGTACAGCGGTAAACTTGGTGAGTTTCCAGGAGACATCACGGTAGAGTACGGATAACAGAGGGTAAAGAAATAAAGGACCCAATGGGCGGTGCAAACTGCCATAGGTCATACCGTGGTGCCACATTTTAAGTTTCAGGAGACATTACAACAGGTTACAAAAGACAAAGGATATGCAAGACAAAGGATTCATGAGATAGCAAGGCAAATTTAGGTGGTGAGCATGCCACCAATACAATAGAGGATTCAGTCCTTGGGGGCAAGACCAACCAGCTCAACCCTCCTCCAAAGATTTGTTCGCCAGACCAGGGAGAGGAATATGGGACTCAATAAATTTCATGGCCTCCTCTGGGACCGTGAAAAAGTACAACTTATTGCGGTGGGTGAACTTCAGCCTTGCGGGGAACAGCATGGCGTACTCCACCCCCTCTCCCTGAGGAGTTTTTTCACACCATTGAATTGTCTGCGCTCCATTTTGACAGAGAAGTCGGGAAATATTCGGATTGTCTGGGACTCAAATTTCAGTTCACCCTTTTCTCGAGCCAAGCGTAAAATATGATCCCTATCTCAGAAGCTGAGGACCTTAGCAATGATTGGTCTAGGGAAATTGCCCGGCTTGGGACGGGGGGCCAGTGAGCGATGAGCACGTTCAATAGTGAAAAAAAGGGAGAGCTGAGGATTGCCCAAAAGGTCTTTTAGGAGATTTTCAACAGCGTGTTCCATCTTGCCCTTGAGTGCCGCCTCCGGGATCCCGACAATGTGGATATTGTTCCTGCGGGATCTGGACTCTAAACCGTCACACTTCGCCTTGACCTGCCTCATATCGCGCACCAAGTCAGAAACCGTGCCCTGGAGCATGCGCACCTCATCTTCGTTAGCCCCAATCCTGGTTTCGGCCTCAACCAGCCTAGTGCCATGTTGATCCAATTTGGTGCGTAGTGAGTCCACACTGGCATTTATATCATCTAAGTTTTCATGAAACGATGCAAAGTTTTTGGCCATAGTCTCCATCAGCGTTGTGAGGTCTGTCTGGGGGGAAGATGAGGGAGTATCTGGGTCGTCCTGTGGCAAGGCGCCCCCCCCCCCTGCTCCTGTCTAGAGAGGTTTTTGGCATATTTGTCCATCGCCCCAGTTTTGTTGGCCCCACGTGCCCTAACGGTAGGGCTTTTTGGAACTAGTTAATGCAGTCAAGGGGGCGGAAATGGTGGAAAATGAATGGATGAAACGTCTATAGAAGTTTGAGAATCCTAAAAAGGACTGCAAGGCCTTGATGGAAGATGGAACAGGCCAGTCAAGAATCACCTTGACTTTGGAACGGCTCATTCTAGTTCCATGATTTATAAGGTCGTAACCAAGGAATTCCACTTCCGTGGCATTAAAGACGCATTTTTCCGCTTTAACAAAAAGATGGTTCTCTCTTAACCTCTGCAAGACAAAACACACATGTTCTCTGTGTGAATCAGTAGAGGTCGAGTATATCAATATGTCGTCTAAATAGATGATGACAAATTGATCCAGGCAGTCATGGAACACATCATTCATAAATGCCTGAAACGTAGCTGGGGCATTACACAAGCCAAATGGCATGATGAGATATTCGAACAGACCATAACGTGTCTTGAAGGCCATTTTCCACTCATCCCCCTCTCTGATACAGACGAGATTATACGCACCCCGTAGGTCTAACTTAGTGAATATCATTGAGGAACCCAGCTGATCTAATAAAACCGATATTAATGGAAGAGGATATTGGTTTTTTACTGCAATGGCATTGAGTGCCCTGTAATCAATACAAGGGCGAAGATCGCCCTCTTTCTTAGGGACGAAAAAGAGGGGGAATGCCGCTGGAGATTTGGATGGTCTAATAAAACCGGTTTGTAAGGCCTTATCTATGTATTCCTTTAATATCTTGTCTTCTGGCAAGGTGAGTGAATGGACCCTGCCGGCAGGAATCTTAGCACCAGGCACGAGATCGATGGGGCAGCCATATGGTCTATGTGGTGGCAAATGATCAGCACCCCGTTCATCAAACACATCCTGGAAAGACTGATATTCTGTAGGAGTCGGATTATCAGAGACAGCAGATATGGCCCCTATCAACGCCACAGAGGCTACTACAGCTTGACAAGATGACTCAGGACATACACTGGTATTCTGAAAACACTTTTCATTACATAATGAAGAAGGGAATTGAACAACTTTTTTGGCCCAATCAATAGCAGGATTATGACGTTGCAACCAGGGGATGCCCAAAATGACTCGGAACTGAGGGGCCTTGATTAAATCGAAGGAAATAGATTCTACATGCCCCTCTTCTGTTTGCATCCGTACCAGAGCCGTATAATGGGTTACCAGCCCAGAAATCAAGGATGTGCCGTCTACCGCATGAACGGTTTCCGGGTGTGCCTTGGTGGATACCGGAATATTGTTACTGGCTGCATAATCATAATCCATGTAATTTCCGGTTGCCCCGGAATCAATGATGGCCAAAGAAGAGAAATAGCTGTCAGATGATGTAGTAAAAACAACTGGCAAACTGACGGGAGCGGTATTTATACCATGGGAGTCCAAAGAGAGTACCCCCGGCATAGGGACTCCACCTATCGCCGGGTTCTGGCGTTTCCCGCCTTCTTGATGGGTTTCTTAGGGCATTCTTTTAATTGGTGTTCGGCCGATCCGCAATACATGCATAAATTGTGAGAACGTCTGTACTCACGTTGTGCGGGTGTTAAAGGCCCCCTCACAGCCCATACCTGCATAGGTTCTGGGATGGAGGCAGGCGAACTAGTGGCATCTGGAAGAGGAGTAGTCTGCGTAGGTGTCCTACGTTCACCCCGTCTTTCGGCTCTTCTGGCATCTATTTGTAAAACCAAATCCAACAGTTCACCAAATGTGGTAGGAACCACCGGGACTGTAGCCAGGACATCCTTTAATCCCTCAGACAGACCTTTGTAGAAAACAGCCGATTCTTTTCTCCTCCGGCCAATCTGTCTCAGCAGCCAGTTGATTGAAACGAGTAAGATATGTAAATACAGATGAAGAACCCTGGCATAGGTTTAGGAATTCTAGATCCGTAGCCTGGGATTTATACCGCGTATCAAATATCTTATTCATGGCTAAGATGAAAGCATCACAATCATATAATACATAGCTATTTGATTCAAGAAGAGGGTTAGCCCAGGCGGCTGCTGTTCCCCCTAGATGCGACAGAATAAAGGCAGCCTTAGTGGTGGAATTAGGAAAAGCCGTAGGACGGCAAAGAAAGTGTAATTTACATTGGTAATGAAAGTTCGATACTGTTTTGGGTCCCCAGTGTACCTCTCTGGAGGAGCCAATGGAAATTGAGTGGCCATAAGAACCGGTGCTGTGGAAAACCCAGAAGCAGCAGCTGTAGAGGCTCCAGAGCCGGAGGCAGGAGGATCAGGCACATTAACACCCAAAGACTGCGGAGTAGGAAACCTCTGGATATCTTCAATCCTCTGATGAAGAGCATGGTGTGCTGCAGTCATATCATTCCGCAATTCAGACACTAAACGGACTAAAGTGTTAAGGGGATCACCTTCTTCCATGGCTTCTGTTTTTGTTACTCACTGGAGTAGAGTGCCAAAAGACAGGATGCCTGGATTTCTCAGGGACTTGCTTGAAGGAGCCTGGTTGGGGCCTCCAACCAAGCCTCCTCTCTGCGAGGGAAAGAAAGACCTTTTCTGCGATATGACCCTCTGTAGTACTGTATTACTAACAGAGAGACTGATCACATAAAAGAGCGGGGAGAACTGCACCGCCACGCCACTCCCTAGGAACAGAGAGCAGAATCAGATAATGAACCCTTTAAAGAACTGGAGATAAGTAAGATGGTGTTTTTCTCTTACCACTGTTGGAGCATAAGAATGACGAAAATCCAAGAGGAAAACAACAAAAGTATAAAATAAAAAAAGGGAATGTTAGTAGGGTAGCTTTTGCCCGGGCGACACATGGAGCGCACTAGGGATGGGATGGTGCACTTCAGCAGAGCGTCCCAATGTGCACTGAAAGGGTAGGAAGTCCAGGCAATGAAGAGGAATCCCCAAAAAGGACAAAGGATCGCTGTAGTAATCAGCTCGAGGGGTTGATGCTTGTAATCCAAGAACAGTTCAGGGTCGTGGTGCAGGGTTTGGAACACAGGGAACCAATGAGTTGAAAATCAAAATCCAAAGGCAGTCCGTACAATGGGCAGGGTCTGGTACACACGAAGCAAAAATGGGACAGAATCGAATGCAAAAGCAGTCCGTACGTGAAAAGCAGGGTTTCGTACACACGAAGCAAAATGGGACAGAATCAAATCCAAAAGCAGTCCGTACGTGAAGGCAGGGTTTGGTACACACGAAGCAAAATGGGACAGAATCAAATCCAAAAGCAGTCCATACGTGAAAGCAGGGTTTGGTACACACGAAGCAAAATGGGACATAATCAAATCCAAAAGCAGTCCGTACGTGAAAGGAGGGTTTGGTGCACACGAAGCAAAAATGGGACATAATCAAATCCAAAAGCAGTCCGTACGTGAAAGCAGGGTTTGGTACACACGAAGCAAAATGGGACAGAATCAAATCCAAAAGCAGTCTGTACGTGAAAGCAGGGTTTGGTACACACGAAGCAAAATGGGACAGAATCAAATCCAAAAGCAGTCCGTACGTGAAAAGCAGGGTTTGGCACACACGAAGCAAAATGGGACAGAATCAAATCCAAAAGCAGTCCGTACGTGAAAGCAGGGTTTGGCACACAATAGTAACTTTGAAAAGGAGGTTGACACAGAGGTCAAAATAGCGCCGGTAGCAAATACAAACAGAAGCAGCGTTCAGTAAGCTGCCATTCACTATATCAGGAAGGAGGAGTGACCCGGTGAAAACGAGGCTCAGTTGTCTGCCTACACAAGACTACACCTAGTGTCTAGGGATCATGGGAGTTGTAGTCCGCAAAGGTGAACCAAGTCTTTTCCTCCAGGATAACCGCCAGCGGTTCAGGAATGGAGCCGCGACATTCCTTATGCCGCGGTGAAGTGCAATGTTACGCCTGCAAAACCTGGGTTTGCCTTTATTATGTGAAGACACAGACACGGGAGCCTTCCTAAATGCAGGCCGTAGTGTAACAAAGGTTTTTCGTTCAATCTTGCAATTCCTTCAGCTGATTCTCTCACGGGTGCCCTTTGCGAGATCCATCTGATGATGTAGGGGGTATGGTATCCGGGGTAGTTCACTAGGCGTGCTATTCCCTCAATGCGTCTATGCCTGATTAACGGGCGCAGTGCGTAGAGATCTTCAGTGGTGCTGGGGTAATAAATGCCAGTCGCACACACTGTGTGAAATGGAGCTCTTGAGCCCATTCAATTTCAACGTCAAGAACTCCAACGGTATGGCGTCTTGTGATGTAGAGGACGTTATGTGAAACGAATCAAACTGCTGATTGCCGCCAGATAAGAAATCCAGAAGATGTTGCTTATTTGAGGACAGGCTTCGCCACGCAGTTTACTAATCTTGCTGGGGCAGTCAATGGCGGCTGCGGGAGCACGCCAGAGCTCCTTTCAAGAATATGTGGAACAGATAGGTGACCTATCCTATGCTGCAGCGAAGGCAGCACTCAATGAGTACTTCAGCCCCATGGTTAACGTAGACTATGAGAGGTTTGTACACAGGACTGCTCAACAAGGAGGATGAGGTTCGTGTTCAGCTAAGGAGGCAAATACTACATGAATCGGGGATCACGCTGGCCCACACACTGGAACTAGGAAAGTCCCATGAGCTCGCAGATGTGCAGGCGTCCAAAATGGATGCTACCATGAAGGCCTTCAAATTGGAAGATGAGTTTGCGGTAAGCAGACAACCGGCAAGACCGTTCAAGAAAGGCGTGCCGAACAAAATTGAGAAACGCAATGAATGTCAGACCATTTTCCTTAAGTGCAGATACAACCTACCACATTCAGGTGAATGCCAAGCGAAGGGACATACGTGCGGCAGATGTGGCCTGCTAAACCATTATGCGAGAGCCTATCATCCCAACTACCATCATTGCAACCCAGAGGCAAGGCCAAACCGAAGCAGCCAGCTCAAATGAGAGAAATTAAAGTTGTGCAGGTGGACCTTTCCAAATAAGAAAAACAACTACTGGGGAGATGGAGGATGACGATCAAGCATGTGTCATCACAACTGTGATTGTGCCAGGGAGAAAAAGAAAGCGGCAGCCAAAATTAAATCTCAAAATTCAAAGCACAGACACCCCCGTTCTCATTGATAAAGGAGTGTATGTCAATGAGATGGTGACATCCCATTTCCAGGCACTACACCAGCCTCCACCTCTGACTCCGACCTGAGTAAGTATTTTCCCATTCAGGGGCACCAAACCCCTGCTCCTGAAGGGTATGTTTGTAACCACTGTTTGACATGAGAACCAATGGATCAAAGCACGATGCTACATGACATTGGTTAGTGAAGAGACTCTGCCCTGGTGTGCAGCGGCAGAAGCACTGATGATTGTGAATTTTGCATTCAGTCTATACACTTAAGACATTCAGTTTCTGATGGAACGCTTCAGCTCGCTTAAGAACTCTCACTGTTGCCCAGAAGTTTACTGTCTCCAGAACTCTGGTCCTCTCTAGGCTGGACTATTGCAAGACCCTCTTTCTAAATCTGCCTGCCTCTACTCTTCCACCTTTACAACTTATCCAGAACAGGACTGCGAGAATTCTCCTTGGCCTCAAGCCCAGGGATCGTGTAAACTATGAATTTCTAAACTCTGACCTGGTGGGCAGAGGTTTAGGAGGCCACCCTCGGTTTAGTGAAACAGGGAACCTTCTGGACAAGCCAGACCAATCTATGGTAGCTTGGCAGGCGGTCAAGACTAAGGGCCTCATTACGAGGTATGCCGGTAGCCATGCCGCTATTGGCGGCATGGCTGCCGGCAAAACCGCATCCGTGTCCGTGTCCTCGAATGAGGGCTTACCGGACCATTCCGAGTTCGGATGGCCCGGTAATTCCTCACTCGAGGACATGGACACGGTTCATCCCCATTCCCATTTCAGCCCCCATAGGGCTGAATGGGAATGGGAGAGGGAGTAAACAACGGGCCATTACAAGATGGCCCGTTGTTTGCTCCCTCTTCCCCTCGCGGGACCCGGTATGCACGCCTGGTTTTCCCAGGCGTGCTTAACGTGTCCCGCGAGGGGACCTCGTAATGTGGCAGAACGGGTTAAACGGTGCCGCAGCCTTTTACGGCACGGTTTAACCCGTTCCGCCAGGGTCGTAATGAGGCCCTAAGTCTCTGGAGGGGTGAGAGTGATCGGAATCCCACAATGAGCACACACAGTCACAAACCACAATTTACTCTTAGACAAGTGTATATGAAAAATATCTACACATGTATTGTCGGTTGGACCAATAGACACAAGTAAACTTTAGTTATATAAAAACAGTTACCACACAAAATACTCTACTATATAACATATATACAATAAGTTTCCTAATTTGACAAATGATTAAAACACAGCCACAACCTGTACAGAGAAGGTGAGTTAACACACTAGGAGCATTAGACAATTCTTCAGAGTCTTTCCCATACCTTTCGAGTCCAGCCCTAAGAAGTGGGGAGCCTTGTGCTTAACAGTACAGTTGTGCATAAAAACGCACGATCGCACAGGTAGAACAAAAAGTGGGCCTTCTTGGGAGAGCTGTAGCAAGTCAGGAAGGGGCTGGAGGCGATGAAGAATTGGTTCCCACAAGTAGGATCTGCCCCTCGCGGCAGAGCTGTTTTCAAAAGGTGAGAATAGCTAGGGAGCGCAGGCTAAGCCAGCCAAAAGCAAATACCTATTAAGGGTTATCCGTGCGTAAAAGAGATAGGTTGTGCCTGGGGGCCACTGGTAAGTGATGTAAGTAATCACTGACCCTTGGTACAATCCGGACCAAACTTTGCAAGTTTAGTCGAGGTCGCTAGTAGGTTTGAGTCTTTCAGTTTCGCAGCGCTCCGGCTCTCAGCGGCTTTAGGACAGAACAATCGTCTGTGATGGGACAGTTTCCTTTTCTCAACTACCGAAGAAGATAAAAAGAAAATTCTGCTGCAACAGGCTTCAGGGCACAGGAAAGCAGGTTAGCAAGACACCTACAGCGACCGTCACCAACAGGTGGTGACGCAGGAATCACAAATGCGTTCCGCGTTACACACTCTCCTAATTCGGGACACAGAGGTGCTAGGACCGGGAAAATTGGCGGGAGAGGGCACAGGACCAAAAGCAAGCAATGTTCCCAGTCTCGGGTTTCAACTAGAGATGGCGGCGGTTCTGCGGGATACCTTGAGGTAGATCTGGAAAGTTCACTGGATTGCCCAGGAACGCTTCCGAAGGGGCTTGTTCGGCAGGTAAGCACGGGGCACAGAGAGTAGTTGTTCCCACTACTCCAAAGGGGAAAAGCCAGTTGGCCGGCCTTCTTGATC